>NC_087282.1:23930505-24253979 GCF_015220805.1 Pogoniulus pusillus | reverse complement strand
ATTTATTCCTCTCAAGAAAAATCCAATTCCAAGAACTAAAAGCTGGCACTAATGAAAATACAGGCAAGAGGCAAGGCCCTGCCAAGTCAGAGTGATTGAGGAGAGACACTGACAGACAACTTTGCTTTCCACAATTCCCTGCTGACTCCTTTCCTGAGTATTCCCATACAGAGCAGAGTTCAGTGACTATGATGGGATGTTCATTTATTTGTAGGCCAAAGGGTGTTGCAGAGAGATACAGGAGCTTATCAGCCTCAGAACATGGAATACACTGTGACAGTGACAGCAGCTTGACTGAATTCAATTTGGCATTTCATGTCAGGAACTTACCAAGCAGGGAGAGCAGCAGCACAGCCATTGCTTGTTACCTGCTGCAGCTGTGTGCTGGCTGCAGCCAGAGCAGGGAGAGCAGCAGCACAGGGAGGGGATTCTGCCCTTCTGCTCTGCTCTGCTCAGACATCATCTGCAGCACAAAAAGGACCTGAAGCTGCTACAGAGGGGCCAGAGAAGGCCACCAAAGTGGTCAGAGGCTGCAGCACCTCTGTTATGGGGACAGGCTGGGAGAGTTTGGGCTATTGAGCCTGGAGAAGAGAAGGCTGCAGGGAGAGCTCAGAGCAGCCTTGCAGTGCCTGAAGGGGCTGCAGGAGAGCTGGGGAGACACTTGTGACAAGGACTGTGAGTGCTAGGATGAGGCACAATGGCTGTGAGCTGGGAGAAGGGAGAGTGAGAGCAGAGATGAGGAAGAAATTGTTGATAGTGAGGGTGAGGAGAGGCTGGCACAGGTTGCCCAGGGAGGTTGTGGAGCACAGTGATTGGATTTTGTGCTCCACAACCTCCCTGGAGGTGCTGAAGGCCAGGCTGGATGAGGCCTTGAGCAAGCTGTGCTGGTGGGAGGTGTCCCTGCCCATGGCAGGGGGTTGGCACTGGCTGAGCGTGCAGGTCCCTTCCAGCCCAACCTGTCCTGTGGTTCTGCAGTAGCTTCCCCAGGTGCCATGCCTGCAGCCTCGGAGCCATGCCCAGGGATGCTGCAGGCAGCACTTCAGGCACTTCACAAAGAACTGATGCATGAAACCAGTTCATCTCTCCAGGATTTGCTCATGCGGAAGAAGAAAGTTTTCCAGTGAAGACACTGAGTCATTCTAGACTACCATGTTCTGCCTGGCTGAGGGGAGCCAGCAGCAAGCTGCTGAGAGGGTACAGCACTTGGCTGGTTGCTGTGTTCAGTTGGTGCTCCCAGACAGTTATTTCTTGTCCCTTTTTCTTGCAGGACAATGCAGACCACCTGGCACCGGCACCGCTTTGGGAGCAGCCTGCCCTTCAGTGCAGAATGTTATGCAGTGGGAGGAGCTCCACTTTGTGTTCTTTGACAAGAAGCTTTAACTTCGTTAACCTCTATCAACGACCTGGGTGAGGAGGTTGAGGCACCCTCAGTAAGTTTGCAGTGGCACCAAGCTGGGTGGCTGTGCTCACCTGATGGAGGGTAGGGAGGCTTTGCAGTGGGGTTTGGGCAGGTGAGGACCAAGGGCCAAGGCTTATGGTGTGAAGATCAACAAGGCCAAGGGCCAGGTCCTGCCCCCTGGGACACAACAACCCCATGGGGAGCTGCAGACTTGGGGTTGTGTGGTTGGAAAGCTGCAAGCTGGAGAGGGACCTGAGGGTGTTGGTTGGCAGACACAGAGCAGGCACAGAGGCAGCAGTGCCCAGGTGGTACCCTAATGGCATTCTGGCTTGGGTTAGAACCAGGGTGGGCAGCAGGAACAGGAGGAGATCATCCCCCTCTGCTCAGCAATGGGGGCCCACACTTCCACTGCTGTGTTCAGCTAAAGGCCCTTCACTGCAGAAAGGGCATTGAGGGGCTGGAGCCTGTCCGGAGTAGGGCAGCAAGACTGGAGGAGGTCCTGGAGCAGCTGGAGAAGAGCAGGAGGTGCTGAGGGTGCTCAAGCTGGAGGAGGCTGAGGAAGACTCACTGCTCTATACAACTCTCTGCAGGGAGGTTGGAGTGAGGTGGGGGTTGGGCTCTGCTCCCTACTATCAGGTGACAGAATGAGAGGAGGTGTCCTGAAATTGTGCCAGGGGAGGGTTGGGTTGGAGAGAAGGAAAAATGCCTTTGGTGCAAGAGTGGTCAGGGATTGGCAAAGGCTGCCCAGGGAGGTGGTGGAGTCCCCATGCCCAGGCCATGGTGCTTGGGGCTGAGGTTTGGTGGCCATGGTGGGGTTGTTGGTCTTAGAGAGCTTTTGCAGCCCCAGCAGCTCTGTGGCTCCACGCTGCAGGCCGTGCTGCCTGCTGGCTCTGCTTGCTGCGGGTGGCGGTACCCAAGCCGTGGAGCAGCGTGGCGCGGGCTGGGCGCAGGCGGCTCAGTGTGAGTTGTGCAGCAGCCAATTCATTCAGGTGTCAGCCCGGACGTATGCACCCAGCCAGCAGGCCTACTCATTAGCATAGTTAGTCAGGGCCAAGGCACCACATCTGCATACTCACACACCCTGTTGTCCTCGCCAGCGAAGTCCCCAGGATCTCCCCTTCTGAGGCAGGGGAGATCTGAGGCAGCTGCTTGTGAGAGCCAAGGCCTGATGCGGTAAGACTCTGCCTCTTGTCACTTCACTCTGTTCCCGCAGCTCTCCTGCACCTGCACCCCACCACATGCCCACAGCTCCGTGCCACACGGTGTGCAGTGGCAGGAGTTCTGCTCTCGCTGTGCTCTGCAGCGCTGAGAAGCAGCTTCAGAAGCCTGGACAGGGCTCTGCAGCAAGTCCTGCTGGCACAACCACGCTGCTGCTGCCATGCTTGCCCCAGCACCTCCTCTGTTGCAGAAGGATCCTTCTCCAAGCTGCGCATCCTCCTGGGCAGTCAGACAAAGAAATCAATGTTTTGTACTGGAATAAGAGCTCCAGTAAATCAGTGGCAGCTGAGTATTTGTTCTGGCAGATTTGATCAACAACAGAACAAAGCATCTCTCAGAAGGAATCATCTTTCCCACAGCCTGCCCCTGCCCTTGCCAGTGGGAAGATGTTTTGTCCTCTGGGAGCTCTCTGGGTAGGTGCAGCCCAGGGGTGGTGTTCTCAGTGCTTTCTGATGTCACAGAGCACTGCAGGCTCAGTATCACATTTATAAGCATCATCTGGAGAGGTTCCTTCCTTTTGTCCTCGCTGGCAGAGGTTAACTTCATGGCATCAACATCATTTAGCCTTTCAGTTGTGGTTGCAGTAGCCCTGGACAGCTTCCAGTGGAGAATACTGGGGATTTTATTTTGACTTGCTCTGGAGAGGAGAAGGCTGAGAGGGGACCTTATCAGTGCCAACAGACACCTGAGGGGTGGCTGGCAGGGGGCTGCAGCCAGGCCCTGCTCAGTGGCACCCAGTGACAGGACAAGGAGCAATGGATGGAAAGTCAAGCACAGGAAACTCCTCCTCAGTGTGAGGAGAGACTTCTTTGGTGTGAGGCTGCCCTGAGAGGTTGTGGATTCTCCTCAGAAGACTTCCCAAACCCTCTTGGATGTGTTCCTGTGTGCCCTGCTTGGGGTACCCCTGCTCTGGCAGGGGGGGTTGGATTGGATGGTCTCTGGAGGTCCCTTCCACTCTCTAAGTGGTAGTACTTAGGAGGTAGGTAGCATGAGCTGAGCTGCTTTGAATTGAGGTTTAGCCTTCATTTCTAGCTTCCTACTCTGTTTCACAAGCTCTGTCCTGCTGTGCATCAAAGATGCTACTTTGTGGCGTTGTTTCTTTGTTTTGCTTTTAGAACTGTTTGTTTTGGCTGTTGGTTTGTTGGCTTGGGGGATTGGTTTTGGTCGGTCTTGTTGGCTTGATTTTTGTTTCTTTTAGTTTCCAGGCTTACAAACCCAGAGAATTCCATAGATTCACAGAATGGGTTGGGCTGGAAGGGACCTTCAAGCTCAGCCAGTGCCAACTCCCTGCCATGGGCAGGGACACCTCCTGTCAGCACAGCTTGCTCAAGGACTCATCCAGCCTGGCCTGCAGCACCTCCAGGGAGGTTGTGGAGCACAGAAGTACAGAATGGGATCAAAGATACATTCTGTGTTTGTGTGCTCCACAGCCTCCCTGGGCAGCCTGTGCCAGTCTCTCCCCACCCTCACTCTCAACAATCTCTTCCTCCTCTCCACTCTCACTCTCCCCTCTCTCAGCTCAGAGCCATTGTCCCTCAGCCTGACACTCCCAGCCCTTGTCACAAGTCCCTCCCCAGCAATCCTGCAGCCCCTTCAGGCACTGCAAGGCTGCTCTGAGGTCTCCCTGCAGCCTTCTCTTCTCCAGGCTGCACAGCCCCAACTCTCCCAGCCTGTCCCCACAGCAGAGCTTCTGCAGCCTCTGATCACCTTGGTGGCCTCCTCTGGCCCCTCTGCAGCAGCTCCAGGTGGTTCTTGTGCTGTGTTCCCCAGCACTGGAGGCAGTGGTGCAGGTGAGGGCTGAGCAGGGCAGAGTGGAGGGGCAGAATCCCCTCCCTGTGCTGCTGCTCTCCCTGCTCTGGCTGCAGCCAGCACACAGCTGGAGTTGGTAACAAGGAAATGGCAAATCCCAGGGTGTAATTTTCCCAGGTGGTTTGCCACATGATCCATGATTTATTTCACCATTTGAGGGACTCAGTCCACTCAGCCACTGTGCTTTTGCTTGCTGCTTATGGCAAGAAAACCTCTGCTGCTGTGCTGCCACTCTAGCCCTGCCAGCTTGTCTTCCCCCTGCAGTTCACACTGCTTTTGTCCTCCTTGCTCAGTATTACTTCCTCCTGGGAGTTTGTAATCCATTGATTCAGTTCTGCTCCACTGCTTCTGCAAATCTCCCCTAGGACATTCCCTGGGAAGAACTGGCAGGATGCAGCAGTGCTCAGCCCAAGGACCCATTATGGGATTGGTTTCAGGCTCGTCTTGGGTCTGATTTATTGCACTTCTCCAAGTGTTGAACTCCCTCGTTGCAGCGAGTGCCTCCCTGCACTCCTCAGACCCTGCAGCTGGTATCTGTGCACACCTCTGAGCTTGATGGGGGGTGGGGCTGACACTCAGGCAAATGCTTTTGCCATAGGAGCTCCTCTCTTGAGGTTACCTTCCTGCATGGGGGAACTGTGGCCAGCAGCTCTAGGGATGAGGTTGTCCCCCCCTGCTTGGCACTGGGGGGGCTCACTTCCAATACTCTGTTCAGTCTTCAGCCCTGCACTATAAGAAGGACATTGAGGGGGTGGAGCATGTCCAGAGACGGTCAACAAGGGTTGCAAAGGGCTTGGAGAAGAGGGCTGAGGAGGAGCAGCTCTGGGAACTTGGGCCACCAGCATCCTGGCCTGCATCAGCAGGAGCAGGGCAGGGATTGTGTCCCTGTACCAAGCACTGCTGAGGCCACCCCTCCGATACTGGGTTCAGCTTTGGGTGCCTCACTCCAAGGACATTGAGGGGCTGGAGCAGGTCCAGAGAAGGGCAACTAATCTGAGGAAGGGTCTGGAGAACAGGGCTGGGGAGGAGCAGCTGAGGGAACTGGGGGGCTTTAGTCTGGAGAAGAAGAGGCTGAGGGCAGAGCTCATTGCTCTCTGCAGCTCCCTGAGAGGAGGCTGGGGCTAGGGGGAGTTTGGGCTCTTCTCACATGTAGCAAGTGACAGGATAAAAGGAAATGGCCCCACGTTGTGCCAGGGGAGGTTCAAGTTGGACATTAGGAACAGTTTCTTCCCAGCAAGGGCTCTCAGGCACTGGCACAGGCTGCCCAGGGAGGTGGTGGAGTCCCCATCCCTGGAGGGGTTTCAAATCTGCATGGATGTGGCGCTGAGGGCTGTGGTGCAGTGCAGTGTCTCAGCAGCAGTGGTGGCACTGTGAGCCCTGGGGGAGAGGTTGGAGTTGATGATCTCAAAGGTCTCCTCCAACCTGAGCAGCTGTGTGGCTCTATCAGAACAATCTGTGTATGACCAACTGTGTGTGAGTGTCTCGGTTCTAGTTGAGATTCCCAGAGGCTCAGGTAAATTTGATAGAACCAATAACAATTGGTGGAGTGCCCTTCCCTCTCCTCCCTCCTTTCCCAAAAGAAAGGAGATAGAAGTAGAGAGGAAAGGTAAAGCACACTCAAATAAATCAATCTCACTCAATTTGGAACTTAAAAAAGTTTAACAATAACTTAAAAGAGGTATCTGAGGTAGGATAGGGAAGGGAAAATGGCAAAACACAAAAGGTATAAATACAGCCCCAGTCTGTGATGGTGATGGCTTTGTCTGCCTCGTGGGTGATGGCCTCGTGGTGTGGTGGTGTGCAGGGAGTGGAGTGATGTGGAGAGATGCAGAGAGGTGCAGAGAGAGAAAGGAACAGGAAGTGCCCCTGCTTTTATGGGCCAGGAAGGGGGGGAGTGAGCTAACCATCACCTGGTGGTGTTCAGACCCACCCCTGGGGAGGGGTCAAGACCACCTAGGGTCAGGTTCAGGGTTGCTCCCCCTGGAGTGTTAACCCTATACAGTGAGGAGCTCTCCTGCCTGTGCCATTGGTAGCTGGGGAGTGGTACATGATCCATAGAAGGTCTAAGGGCCTGCTGTAAGAAAGGGAGATAATGACATGCAAATATATGCAAGATATGCAAAAGCAGATGAAGTGAAGAGAGTTGGAAGGGCTATGATAGCTCACTGGTAGGCAGTGCCAGGGAACCCAACCTCATTCCTGAGATCTCACTGGCAGCCACCTCATGGTCTGTGGAGATGGTACCTTGCAATAACCCAAACCTATCAACCTCCTTCTGTGTGAGTGCTGAGGGCAATCTGGGAGCTCCTGGGAAGCTGGCAGCTGATTTCAGCAGCTGCAGTCTGGACTTCCAAAGATTGGCAGGCATGGTGGAGCTGCTGCGAGAGCTGCAGGCCCTGAAAGCCTCTCAGTTTGGAGCCTGCAGAGACACACTGAGCTGAGCATTCCTTGTCTGCTGCAGCCAGGAAGAGCTCATTGCTGCTCAGGTAGAACACAGCCATGCTGGGGTTTAGTGGGGAACTTGTCAGCAGCCAGTGCAGAGCGCAGCTCCCCCAGGGCCTGCAGAGCTCTCTGCCTTTGGCTGCCTGCATCCCACTTCTCCAAGGGCTATTTTTGACTCTGCCTTTAAGTCTCTGCCCTCTCATCTTTGCCTGTGATGCAGTGCTTTTGGAGCTATGCTGCCATGTGTCTGAGTGTAGATGCAGCTACAAAGCCCTTCTAGTAAGCTGGTGATTGGCAAAGGCTGTTTGCAATGGTGCAGGTCATATCTTACAGCCAATAACAGCATGCAACAAGCTGCAGTTCCCGAGTCTTTGGCAGCAGTAGTAAGAAAGGAAGCAGCAATAGTGAACTGGTGCAGGGGAGATGATCTGCCTCTAAAAGGAGGAAAGGGCAGAGCACGAGGGCAAAGCAGAGCACACTGAGGCAGAGCAGAGCACCTTGGCAGAGCAGAGCATGTGGGCAGAGCAGAGCATGTGAGCAGGGCAGAGCACGTTGGCAGAGCAGAGCACACCGAGGCAGGGCAGAGCACACCGAGGCAGGGCAGAGCACTTTGGCAGGGCAGAGCACCTTGGCAGAGCAGAGCACACCGAGGCAGGGCAGAGCACACCGAGGCAGGGCAGAGCACACCGAGGCAGGGCAGAGCACCTTGGCAGAGCAGAGCACACCAAGGCAGGGCAGAGCACACCGAGGCAGGGCAGAGCACTTTGGCAGAGCAGAGCACACCGAGGCAGGGCAGAGCACTTTGGCAGAGCAGAGCACACCGAGGCAGGGCAGAGCACACCGAGGCAGGGCAGAGCACTTTGGCAGAGCAGAGCACACCGAGGCAGGGCAGAGCACTTTGGCAGGGCAGAGCACACCGAGGAAGAGCAGAGCACACCGAGGCAGGGCAGAGCACTTTGGCAGAGCAGAGCACACCGAGGCAGGGCAGAGCACTTTGGCAGGGCAGAGCACACCGAGGAAGAGCAGAGCACACCGAGGCAGGGCAGAGCACTTTGGCAGAGCAGAGCACACCTTGGCAGAGCAGAGCACACTGAGGCAGGGCAGAGCACTTTGGCAGGGCAGAGCACACCGAGGCAGGGCAGAGCACCTTGGCAGAGCAGAGCACACCTTGGCAGAGCAGAGCACACCGAGGCAGGGCAGAGCACACCGAGGCAGGGCAGAGCACACCGAGGCAGGGCAGAGCACACCGAGGCAGGGCAGAGCACCTTGGCAGAGCAGAGCACACCGAGACAGGGCAGAGCACCTTGGCAGGACAGAGCAGACCACTTTTGACTGAGCTTTTATATTCCTTGCCTGAGGGTAATGGCTCTTTGGCCACAGGGATTCACCAATCAGAATGGCATTTGCCAAACTGCCTGATGTGGGGGTTGCTCACCCTTATTGGGCAGGACACAAGTGCATCAACACCTGTGGGTACCTGTTTGTCACATTGGGAGGGGACATAATGGCCCAAGCCTTTGTTTTCCTCTGGCCCTTGCTTCCCCAGTCAGCAGAAGGGCGAGGCAAGCCAGGACAAGCTTTAGGCCTATTGCCCCTCCAGGACACCTACTCACACCACAGCCCTTCTAATCCATCCCAGGATCCTTTGGCTGCCCTGGCCACCAGAGCACACTGTGGGGCAGCAAATCCCATCTGAGCTGTGGAGCTAGAGACAAGTGTGTTTCTGGGGTTTCCACCACTCATTAGCACTTCTTGACTGCTAATTGGTCAGGGATTTGGGAATATTCCCATTTCTAGAATGGGCTTTCTTGCTTGTTACTCCCAGCTGGAAAAGGTGTCTGTGAAACCCAGGATGTTTCCTTGACTGCTCCAGGAGTGGGACCCCTGAGTGGTGGATTCTGTTAGAGAAGGGATTCATTGACTGATCTTCTCTAATGGCAACTGATGGATGGAAGCATCTCAGGAAAACACCTGAGGGGTCTTTTCTCTTCTAGAGATCCTCACCAGTGTGCCCAGGTGGGCAAGAATGACAGCAGCATCCTGGCCTGGATCAGCAACAGTGTATTCAGCAGGACCAGGGAAGTGATTGTGCCACTGCACTGGGCACTGCTGAGGCCATACCTTGAGTGCTGCCTTCAGTTTTGGGCCCCTCACTCCCAGAAGGACATTGAGGGTCTGGAACAGATGCAGAGAAGGGCAACAAAGCTGCTGGAGAGGAGCAGCTGAGGGAGCTGAGGAGGTTCAGTGTGGAGAAGAGGAGGCTGAGGGCAGAGCTCATTGCTCTCTGCAGCTCCCTGAATGGAGGTTGGAGCCAGCTGGGGTTGGGCTCTGCTCTGTAGTCCTGAGAGAGAGGACAAGAGGCTGAGAGCGCGAAGCCAGCAGCCGCCTGTGCCTGTGCACCTGCAGTAGCTCTCAGCTGGCTGTGTTTCTCCCTGCTTTGCAACTTGGCCTTCGACCTGACCAGCTCCCACCAATTCTTTGCAGCCAAGGCTTTGCTCAGGCTGCTTTGTGCTTGTCATGGCCTTGTGAAACTGATGCTGCCATCACCAGCACCCTCGTGCTGCAGGGGCTTGGCAAGGGCTTGCAGCTCCACCTGGGCCAGCAGCTACCGCGCAGCCGCTGGCTGGCTGCACCCCATCTCCTCGGCAGCAGGGAGGAGAACTGGCAACACCAGGAAGCAAGGCTCATGGGTTGAGATAATAAAGTGTAACAGTAATGAGATAATTGTAGTGGTGAGAAAGGGAATCAACAAGAAAAAGAGGGAAGGAAAGAAGGAAAAGGCAAGAGAAGACAAACCATGTCACATGCAGCTGCTGCCTGCCTGCTGCCCAGTGGACAAGCAGTGCCCTGCCTGCCCTGCCCAGTTCCCCCTACTCTATACTAAACATGGTGGCCCATGCTGTGTGCACTGCTGGGCCCAACTGTGGGACCCCAACACAAGAGAGACATGGACCTGCTGGAGAGGGTCCAGATGAGGCTACAAACAGGATCTGAGGGCTGTGGGGACAGGCTGGGAGAGTTGGGGCTGTGCAGCCTGGAGAAGAGAAGGCTGCAGGGAGAGCTCAGAGCTGCAGTTCACTACATGCAGGGGAGCTGCAGGCAGGCTGGGGAGGGACTGCTCAGAAGGGGCTGTGGGGACAGGCTGAGGGCAGTGGTTTGGCAGTGGAGCAGGGCAGAGTGAGGTTGGGCATGAGGAGGGAGCTGTGCAGAGTGAGGGTGGACAGAGCCTGGCACAGGCTGCCCAGGGCTGTGCTTGAGGCCCCATCCCTGCAGCCATTCCAGCTCAGCCTTGCTGTGTCCCTGTGCAGCCTGCTCCAGCTGGAGCTGTCCCTGCTGCCTGCAGGGGGTTGGGCAAGATGCCCTTGGAGGGTCCCTTCTGACCCAATGCGGTCTCAGTGATATTAATGAGGTGGTGCACAAAGTGACACCAAAGGTGTCTGCTCACCTGACACCTCTGCCTGCCAAAACCACCTCCTGCTTCAGCCCTTCCCTGGGATAGTGGCTGTGACATCAGAGTGTGAGGTGAGCTGTGACATCCCCTTCTTGTGAAGAACATTAACATTAACCCCTGTTGTCTGAACAGGATCAGCCTTCAAGGGAGGTGGGGCAGGACTGGAGCAAGGATTCAGTAGCTCTGTTGGACTCTGCTCCTCTAACCCCCCACTGCAAGCTCTGAACTGCTGCTCCCAGGCACCCACAGTGCAAAATGCACATCTCTAAAAACCTGAGGCATAAGCTGGAGCCCAGGCTGCAGCCTAAGTCTGGCATTGTCAGACTGAGCCTGGGAGGTGGTGGTTTAGTGGCAGTGGCTGGCAGCAGTGGTGGCACTGTGAGCTGTAGGCCAGCAGCTGGAGTTGATCTCAGAGGTTTGTGCTGCTTTGCTGCCCCTTGCCCAGTCTGCCGGGGTCTGCATTTACTGACTGCCCTGGCCTGAGGCACTCAGCACAGAGACCAGGCTGAAGCTGTGCTTTCCTCCTGGGTAACCATGACCAGCCACTGGCAGTTTGCTTTTGCACTTCAACATGAGGGAAAACTTTGTCACTGTGAGGGTGCTGGAGGCCTGGAGCAGGCTGCCCAGAGAGATTTTGGAGTCTTCTTCTCTGGAGCCTTTCCAACCTCCCCCCGGATGTGTTCTTGTGTGTCCGGCTCTGGCAGGGGGTGTTGGGCTCAACAGTCTCCAGAGGTCCCTTCCAACCTCTAACGTTCTGTGATGCTGTGAAATCTCCTTCAGTGTGCATAAAGCCACAACAGTCTCGATGTGCTGGTAACTGCAAGGCTCAACTGAGCAGCAAGATCAAAAGTAGGGCATGCAGCAGGACCTGCAGGTGTACCCCAAGAAGGGCACCTAGCGCAGAGGCAGGGGAGACATGCAGCAGCCTGTCCCACTCAGAACCCTCCTGCAGTACTCTGCACACTGCTGAGCTCAGCAGCTTAGCTGCACTGACAGAACTAATGCAGGTTCTGTCTGTTGGGAACCCCAGAATGGCTCTGCCTGGAAGGCAGCTCAGAGCTCATCTGCTCCCACCCCCTGCCATGCCCAGCAAGACTCAGCTGCCCAAGACCTCATCCAACCTGGCCCTGAACACCCCCAGGCAGGAGGCAGCCACAGCCTCCCTGGGCAGCCTGTGCCAGGCTCTCACCACCCTCACACCCAGCAATTTCTACCTCAGCTCCAAACCATTGCCCTTGGCCTGGCTCAGACACCCTCAGCCAAAGTCTCTCTGCAGCCTTCCTGCAGGATCCCTTCAGGCTCTGGCAGCAGCTCTGAGGTGCCCCTGGAGCCTTCTCCTCTGCAGGCTGCCCCCCCCAGCTCCCTCAGCCTGTGCTCACAGCAGAGCTGCTCCAGCCCTGGCAGCATCTTCATGGCCTCCTCTGGCCTCTCTCCAGCAGCTTTGTGCCCTCCTTCTGCTGGGGACAGCAGCCCTGGAGGCAGGGCTGCAGGTGAGGTCTGAGCAGAGCAGAGCCCAGGGGCAGAATCCTCTCCCCTGCCCTGATGCCCACACTGCTCTGGCTGCAGCCAGCACTCAGCTGCCTGCTGGGCTGCAGGAGGGCACTGCTGGCTGCTGGCAGCTGCTCAGCACCCAGCACCCCCAAGACTCTTTGTGCAGTGCTGCTCTCAACCCACTCTGCACCCAGCCTGGATCTGTGCCTGGGGCTGGCCTGACCCAGCTGCAGGACCTTGCCCTGTGCCTTGTTGAACCTCATGCAGTTGGCACTGCCTCACTTCTCAAGCCTGTCAAGGTCCTTCTGGATGCCCATCCCTGCCCTCCAGTGAGTCCAGCCCAGCACACAGCTTGGTGCCATCGGCACACCTGCTGGGGGTGCCTCAGTGGCACTGCCCATGTGGCTGACAGAGATGTTTCACAGCACTGGAGCCAGCAGAGAGCCCTGGGGAGCTCCACCTGGACATGGAGCAGTCACTCACAGCCCTGAGTGTGACTGTGTAGCCAGCTCCTTGTTGACTAAATGCTTTGTAGTGTGAGTTGCTTGCACAGGGACTGCAAACGCAGCAGTTTCTATCTTGCCTTCCTTGCTGCTTGCAGTAAGGTCACTTTGAGCCCAGGTGACATTGGTTTGGATTAATCCCAAGCTTTCCATACAGTGCTTCATCCTTGAGAGACAGCATGGTGAAGGTGGAATGATTGATACCAAAGAATGAGAAATGGAGCAGCAGCTTTTGCATTTCTGTCAGCAAAATCAGAGCCTGCCTTGTTCTTGTTCTTCTTGTTCCTCCCAGCTGCCTGAGAGGAGGCTGCAGGGAGCTGGGGTTGGGCTCTGATCCCTAGTCTCAGGCGATAGAAGGAGAGGAAATATCCTGAAATTGTGCCAGGGTAGGGTTAGGTTGGAGCTGAGGCAAAATGTCTTTGGTGCCAGAGTGGTCAGGGACTGGCAGAGGCTGCCCAGGGAGGTGGTGGAGTCCCCATGGCTGGAGGTGTTCCAGCAGCCTGTGGCCATGGCCCTTGTGGCCATAGTTTGGTGGCCATGGTGGGGTTGGGTTGGTGTTGGACTGGATGATCTTGGAGGGTTTTTCCAATCCAAACAACCCTCTGATTCTGCTTGGCTCCAGCATGCAGATGGGAGATCAGTTTTAGGATTGATGAAGATTGATGAACATGAAGTCAGGCACTGGAATGAGCTGCCCAGGGAGGTGGTAGAGTTGATGACCCTGGATGTGTTTAAGGCTCGTTTGGATGCAGTGCTTGAGGCTATGATTTATGGTGCATCTTGTAGAGTAGGGTTCTAGGTTGGACTTGGTGCTCCTGAGGGGCTTTGTCAACCTGCCTGTTTGATTCTGTGATCTCGAGGCAGTGTGCTGCTGTTCTGGGTGCCTCTGGCTGCCCAGTCCCTCTGGGCTTGCAGCCAGCAGCAGGGAATCAGAAGGGTCATGGAACTGGTGTCCTTCATACTTATGAGTAGCTCCTCCTTTCTTCAAGCTACATCCAGCTCTCTACCACAGAACTGTTCCTTCAGTAGTGGAAATTGGTCCTTGCTGCCCAAGAGGGGAAAAGGAGCAGGCCCTCCTCTTTGCTCCTGGCAGTGAAATCAAACTGGCATTTTGGAGATAACTGGGACAACCCAAGCAGTGCCCAGGCACGAAGGGCATCTGGCAGGTGCTGACAACCACAGCGTCTCAGCTTACTGCTCCCGATGTGTTTTCAGGTCGGATCCACTCTTTAACATCTGCTGCCACCCAGTGAGACCTGCACAGGCTGCTCAGCTGCGTGAAGATGAACCTCCTGAAGTTCAGCAAGGAGTCCTGCTCCCGGGGAAGAACAACAACGTGGAGCAGTACAGGGGAGGGGTGACCTGCTGGAAGGCAGCTCCACAGAGAAGACCCTCGGGGTCCTGGTGGACAATAATTTCTCCATGGGACAGCAATGTGCCCCTGGGGCCAAGAAAGCCAAGGGCATCCTGGGATGCATTAAGAGGAGTGCGGCCAGCAGGTCACAGGAGGTTCTCCTGTCCCTCTACTTTGCCCCAGTGAGACCACTCCTAGAATATTGCATCCAGGTCTGGGCTCCACATGTCAGGAAGGACAGGGAATTACTGGAGAGTCCAAGAGAGGGCTCCAAGGATGCTGAAGGGACTGCAGCACTGCCTGAGGAGAGGCTGAGAGCCCTGGGGCTGAGAGTCTGGAGAGGGGAAGGCTGAGCGGGACCTGATCAGTGTCTGCAGCTGTCTCTGGGTGGCTGTCAGGAGGATTCTCCCAGCTCTTGGCAGTGATATGCAGCTACAGGACAAGGGGCAATGGACACAAACCTGAACACAGAACTTCCACCTCAGCAGGGGGAAATACTTCTTCATCTTGAAGGTGCTGGAGCACTGGAGGAGGCTGCCCAGAGAGATGTGTTCCTGGGTGCCCCTGCTCTGGCAGCGGGGCTGGGCTGGATGATCTCTGGAGGTCCCTTCCAACCCCTATGGTTCTGTGCACCAAACCTCCTGGCAGCAATCCAAGGGACCAGAATTTCCCAAGAGGAAGATGATAACTAATTGTGGATTTTTCCCAGCCTACAAAAAATGCTATTTTGGAACAGAGTGAGGCTCATTGCTCACTGTGTGTTAAAATCTGCCGTGCCCACACCATGGCTTCTTCACTGAATGCCATGCTGAGGATTACCAAGTTGTTCCTGTAGAGCCTGCACATTCCAAAAGCAGAGAGTTATTTTCTCTCTGAGCCTTTTCTGGCACCACCTGTGCTTAGCATTTGTGAGGAGTGGACAGGAGCAGAATGGAAGCTCTGTGCTCCTCCCGACTGCTCTAATGTGCAGCCTGTCAGCCTGTGAAGGCTGTTTCTGTGTTCTGAGTGATGATAATTTATGCAGCATTTATGTGCTGAAGCTTTCCCATGGCTGCTTGCTGACTAAGAAAGTGTCAGGAGCCCAAATTCCTAGGATCCTAATTAGCTGGGGCTGTGGTCTAGCTGCCTGGCACCAATGTCTTTGTGCAGGAGCTGTGCTCTGCCTTACAAGCAAGGCTTTGCCCATCAGCTCTGCACTGGATCAGCACAGGGAAGGGGATCTGGCACTTTGGGTCAGTCAGGTATGGTGAGGAACTTCTGACAATGAGCCAGCAGAAACCCAGGTCTGAAGGAGAGGAGTACTGGAGCGACAGAGAGCTCTGCAAACCAGTCCCTTTTCTAGCTCTGCCAGGGGTCAGTTGGCTCTGCTGGGACTGCTGCCTGTGTGACCTGCTTGGCCTGCAAATGGGAAGCAGCTGCTGCCATCGAGCTGCTCCACAACCTGCCTGGGCAGCCTGTGCCAGTGTCTCCCCACCCTCATGCTCAAGAATTTCTTCCTCCTCTCCAGCCTCAATGTCCCCTTTCCAAGCTTCAATCCAACTTACTTGAAACAAAGCAATTCCTTTCAGATATTTACACTGCCATGAAGCAGAACTTTGCCCACATGCTGTAAGGACTGGAACTTTGTTTCTTCAGGTCTCTCACCAATCTCTGGAGCAATCCAATTTATATATCCACCACAGCTCCCCAAATCTGATCCCCTCAGCTGCTGTTCAGTGCTCTTTGTTGTTCTAGCAGGTTGGGTAGTAGCTCTGCACTCCTCGTGGCCTTAACTTCAATTGGATTATTTTGCTGCACAAGGGAGGGAGAAGTGGCAAATCTTCACATAGCCACAGACTCCCAGAGTGCAGTAGAAGGGAACCTCCAAGGGCATCTTGTGCAGCCCCCTGCAGGCAGCAGGGACAGCTCCAGCTGGAGCAGGCTGCACAGGGACACAGCAAGGCTGAGCTGGAATGGCTGCAGGGATGGGGCCTCAAGCACAGCCCTGGGCAGCCTGTGCCAGGCTCTGCCCACCCTCACTCTGGACAACTCCCTCCTGATGCTCAACTGTGATGGTTTGGGCTCTTACCCACCCCCCCCCCCCCCCCCCGGCCAGCCCCCCTGGGTGGTACTCACAGGTTGTTTACCACAGGTAACCTATCTCTGCCTTACACTTAACTTGGGGCCAATCTGTACTGTCCACTTCTGGCAGCCCCAGGCTGGCTGTGCACACCCCCTCTGGGGGCTATATAAGCCATTGCATTGCCTTACTAAATGGTACTGATGCAGGTGCCTGGAAGCTGCTGTCTCGAGTCCTCAGTACCTGATCTCGCCTCTCGCCAGCCCCCGCACCCCGACAAGCAGGGGCTGAGAATCCTTCCTCTGCTTGTTTCTCCTTCCCTGACTTTGGAAGCTCTAAGGGCAGAGGATGGCTTCTTGCTTTGCAGGGCTCTGCTCTCACCTGTGCCTGGAGGTGCCAGTACTCAGTGGTAGAAGAGGCAGTTTGTGTCACAGATGCTTTGCTTGCTTTAGTGTTTAGGGTTTTGGCTTTGTTTGTTTTTCCCTAGAATTTCCCACCCTAGCTCAAAGGAGCTCAGGAGAACATCCCCTGGTTAGCACTTGTTAAGGCCTGGGGGCTGTGATGGGCTTTTAATACATTTTTTGAAGGGTTCTTCTGCCTCCTCCTCTACAGATCCTCAAACCCCACATGGCTGTGCTCCTGTGTGGCCTATGCTAGGTGGTCCTGCTTTGCAGAGGGAGGATGGTCTTGATGTCCCTTCCAAGCCTTAGCAATCTGTGAGCCTGTGAAACAGGCTGGTCCCTGGGGGAGTTTGGTCTGATGCTCTTCCTTTGATCACAGGATTGCAGGCTCACAGGCCACAGACCTTGGTTGTAGTAGTTACCTGGACAGAGCTCTCTGTTTTTAGAGTCTGTGGTGTTGCAGGCAGATGCCAATGAGCTCACAGGCTCACAGGATATTAGAGCTTGGAAAGGACCCAAAGAGATCATGGAGTCCAACCCCCCTGCCAGAGCAGGACCACAGAATCTAGCTCAGGTCACAGAGGAATGCATCCAGACAGGCCTGGAAAGGTTCCAGAGCAGGAGGTTCCACAACCTCTCTGGGCAGCCTGTGCCAGAGCTCTGAGACCCTTACAAGAAAGAAGTTTCCCCTTGTGCTGAGCTGGAGCCTCCTGTGCTGCAGCTTCCACCCATTGCTGCTTGTCCTAGGCAAGGGAGCAGTGAACAGAGCCTGTCCCCACCCCCAGCCCTCAGATAGTTATAAACATTGACTCTCTCCAGCAGATCTCTGCCCCTCTCCAACTGAGGAGCCCAAAACTGAAGGCAGTGCTCAAGATGAGGTCTGACCAGGGCAGAGCAGAGAGGGAGGAGAACCTACCTTGATCTGATGGACACACCCCAAGATCCCATTGGCCCTCTTGGCCCCAGAGGCACGTTGGTGTGCCATGAATGTTCTCCCCCAGCACTCTCAGGTCCATCTCCACAGGGCTGCTCTTGGTGCTGACTTGGCTTGGGAGCATCCCCCAGGCTGGGTGGGAGCCTTGATTTGGTAGTGGCTGCTCACATGTGCTGCCAGAAAGAGGGGCTCAGTGCAGTGCCACAACCAACTCTGCTGTGCCAATCCACCTCTGACTGTCTGGAGCAGCAGAGATCTGAGGGTACGTAAGACCCAGAGGTGCCTTGGCACGGTTCTGGGGGCATGTGAATGCCCCAGGAGGCCACACCTAAAGCAGCAGCTTACAGGAGCAGTCTGCATTGGGATATAGCTTGTGTAGGGTACAGCCGGCATTAGGGTACAGCCTGCATTAGGGTACAGGCTGTGTTAGGATGATACAGGTTGCGTTAGGATACAGCCTGCATTAGGGTACAGGCTGTGTTAGGATGATACAGGTTGCGTTAGGATACAGCCTGCATTAGGGCACAGGCTGCGTTAGGATACAGCCTGTGTAGGGTACAGCCTGTGCAGGATACAGGCTGCATTAGGATACAGCCTGTGTAGGGTACAGCCTGCGTTAGGGTACAGACTGCGTTAGGGTACAGGCTACATTAGGATACAGGCTGCATTAGGGTACTGCTGAGTTGGCCTCTCTTCTACTCCACGCGGGAGAGGGAGAGACACTGGGCTTACACCAATGTGATGCATAAAGGTTGATCCATTTACTGAAACTCAGTGTGAACCTAAATAGTCGAGTTTGGTAGAGGGACGTGTACTTTTGATAGACTTACAAAGCAGAGATGGGCTGTCCACATGCAGAGGCAGACCTTACCAACTATCTTACCCCTATTTGCAAGAACTTAGCCATAACTTTGTTCCCAGGGCTGAGCATCCTACCTTCTCGCACAGCTCAGAACTCCCTCAGCCTCCTTAGCTGTGGAAGAATTCTCCCACTAGCAGGACATGAGCTGGTAAACATGAGAACTCGTGCTGGGAGGTGTCCTTGAGCCACTGCTAGCTCAGGAAGCTAAACTGTAAACAGTGAGCAACCCACACACACCTGCAGGGGACTGAGCCTGCCAGCCCCCTGGGGCGGACACCACAGGTTGTTTTGATACAGGGAAACCTATCTGTACCTTACACATAACTCTGAGCCAATCTGTACTGTCCACTTGTGCCAGCCCCAAACTGATTGTGCACGCCTTTTTCTGAGTACTATTGAAAGCATTGCACTGCCTTAATAAAGTGTACTGCGTTGCTAGCTGCTGAGTCGAGTCGTCAGTACCCCGATCTCTCCTCCACCAGCTTCCTGCTGACCACACTTATCAGTTCAGTTACTCAATCCTGCTTACTCTCCTTATTTTCTCAGACTATTCAGTTCTGCCCAAACCCCTACAGGGTCAGCCTTCATTAGGATGACACAGCTTGCATTAGGGTACAGCCTGCATAGGATACAGCCTGTGTTAGGATGCAAGCTGCATTAGGGTACAGGCTGTGTAGGATACAGGCTGCAATAGGATGATACAGCCTGCATTAGGATACAGCCTGCCTTTAGGGTACAGCCTGCGTTGGGGTACAGGCTGTGCCAGGATACAGTTTGGGTCAGAATGATACAGCCTGTGTTAGGGTATAGCCAGCGTTAGGGTACAGCCTGTGTTAGGGTATAGCCTGAATAGGATACAGCCTGCATTAGGGTACAGCCTGCATTAGGCTTGTCACAGAGGGGATTCTGCTGCCTATTCTAATTGTGGTGGAGGGGAGAAATTAATTGATGTGAGATGATATCCTATAAAACATGTAATTTATTAACTTCAATATTCTGAACTCTCGCCACCCCCAACCACTGTATTTTAATATTAATATGGATCTACACAGTTATAAAAGACATTCTAGGAATAATATCAAACAATAACTTATTAATAACTAGCAGATATTCAAACTATGAATGGAGAGAGGATTTTTCTCTGTGGCAAATACCGCTTGGGGTCAGTAGGCTATTTGCTCAGTAGATGGGCCCATGCTCTTTCTGCTCTATGGCAGAAGGCTATAGAGAATTACAGAGGCATTAAAGCATTTTCTCACAAATTCTTATTAATTATCAATCGCCCTCCAGGGCTATGTCACAGCCTATACAAGTGTCCAATCTCCAGGGGACTCTGCCATGGACATTGGGGCTGGAATTCTCCCAGCTTCAGGGGAAAGGAGAATCTTCCTGGCTTATGGGGAAAGGATGGTCTCTGACCTTGTTCTGCTGGGGAAGGATGCAATCCTGACTTCTTCTGGATGCTCTGTCCAGGGATTCTTAGGCAGGACCTCAGGCGCAGGAGGACTACGATGCTGTGCAGTCTCAGTCACAGTGTCACAGCGGCTACGGAGGCTGATCGCCTGCAGACAAGTGGAGTCTGCTCCTGGTAACTCAGCAGCAATGGCGTGCACCAGGCAGTGATAAGGCAGCAGGCATGCAATAGGGTGCACGGCTGCATGGGAGACTAAGCTCCGTAGATAAAGGCAGGCAATACAGGATCTGGTCCTGGTAACTCACTGCAGTGGCATGCAAGGTGTGCATGGCTGGCTAGGAGCCCATGGGATGTTCTGTCTCCATGAAGTAGAGGCACTGCGGCTGGGCATGCAGGCAGGCAGGCATAAACAAAAAGCAGTGTGGGTGAGCCTAAGTGAGCAAGCACCTTGTTTACCTGTGTATCCCTATTTATCAAATGGGGGCTGAGATTAATAGCCCCTTGGCCACTAGAATGAATAATCAGCTTGGCAGTTAGCCAAAGCAATACCATATTAGGCAAAAGCCACAGGCCTGGACCTTCCAAATATGGGGATAGCATGGGCCTAGCACCTGGTAAGCATGAGCTGGGCCCATGGGCTTACACAACCGTGTTTACACAATTAAGGGCCCTGGGCAGGCCAGACTTTATGGCACCAGGCCCACTGTGCTTCTTTGTGCTTGTTTATCCATTTAATGTGTTTACCTCTGGTTTGGGCAGAAAAACATGTCCAGGCAAGGCAAGGCATATCTAAGCCTATTTTCGGGTCTACGGGCCCTCCACTACAAGGCTGCATTAGGATACAACCTGCGTTGGGATACAGCCTGTGTTAGGGTACAGCCTGCTTTAGGATGATACAGCCTGCGTTGGGATACAGCCTGCGTAGGGTACAGCCTGTGTTAGGATGATACAGCCTGTGTTAGGGTACAGGCTGCGTTAGGATGATACAGCCTGTGTTAGGGTACAGGCTGCGTTAGGGTACAGGCTACGTTAGGATGATACAGCCTGTGTTAGGGTACAGGCTGCATTAGGATGATACAGCCTGTGTTAGGGTACAGGCTACGTTAGGATCACAGTATCACAGTATTATCAGGGTTGAAAGAGACCTCACAGATCATCAAGTCCAACCCTTCACCACAGAGCTCAAGGCTAGACGATGGCACCAAGTGCCACGTCCAGTCCTGCCTTGAACAGCTCCAGGGACGGCGACTCCACCACCTCCCCGGGCAGCCCATTCCAGTGTCCAATGACTCTCTCAGTGAAGAACTTTCTCCTCACCTCGAGCCTAAATCTCCCCTGGCACAGCCTGAGGCTGTGTCCTCTCGTTCTGGTGCTGGCCACCTGAGAGAAGAGAGCAACCTCCCCCTGGCCACAATCACCTCTCAGGTAGTTGTAGACCTGATGATACAGCCTGTGTTAGGGTAGAGGCTATGTTAGGGTACAGGCTGCGTTAGGGTACAGGCTGCGTTAGGATGATAAAGCCTGTGTTAGGGTACAGGCTGCATTAGGGTACAGCCTGTGTTAGGGTACAGGCTGCGTTAGGATGATACAGCCTGCGTTAGGGTACAGGCTGCGTTAGGATGATACAGCCTGTGTTAGGGTACAGGCTGCGTTAGGGTACAGGCTGCGTTAGGATGATACAGCCTGCGTTAGGGTACAGGCTGCGTTAGGGTACAGGCTGCGTTAGGATGATAAAGCCTGTGTTAGAGTACAGGCTGCGTTAGGATGATACAGCCTGTGTTAGGGTACAGGCTGCGTTAGGATGATACAGCCTGTGTTAGGGTACAGCCTGAGTTAGGGTACAGGCTGCATTAGGGTACAGGCTGCGTTAGGGTACAGGCTGTGTTAGGATACAGGCTGTGTTAGGGTACAGGCTGCGTTAGGATGATACAGGCTGTGTTAGGATGGTACAGGCTGCATTAGGATACAGGCTGCGTTAGGGTACAGCCTGTGTTAGGGTACAGGCTGCGTTAGGATGATACAGGCTGTGTTAAGGTACAGGCTGTGTTAGGATACAGGCCGTGTTAGGGTACAGGCTGCATTAGGATGATACAGGCTGTGTTAGGGTACAGGCTGCGGTAGGATGATACAGGCTGTGTTAGGGTACAGGCTGTGTTAGGATACAGGCTGTGTTAGGGTACAGGCTGCGTTAGGATGATACAGGCTGTGTTAAGGTACAGGCTGCATTAGGATACAGGCTGCATTAGGGTACAGGCTGCGTTAGGATGGTACAGGCTGTGTTAGGGTACAGGCTGTGTTAGGATGGTACAGGCTGCATTAGGGTACAGGCTGCATTAGGATACAGCCTGTGTTAGGGTACAGGCTGCGTTAGGATGATACAGCCTGCGTTAGGGTACAGGCTGCGTTAGGGTACAGGCTGCGTTAGGATGATAAAGCCTGCGTTAGGGTACAGGCTGCGTTAGGGTACAGGCTGCGTTAGGATGATAAAGCCTGCGTTAGGGTACAGGCTGCGTTAGGGTACAGGCTGCGTTAGGATGATACAGCCTGCGTTAGGGTACAGGCTGCGTTAGGGTACAGGCTGCGTTAGGATGATAAAGCCTGTGTTAGAGTACAGGCTGCATTAGGGTACAGCCTGTGTTAGGGTACAGGCTGCGTTAGGATGATACAGCCTGTGTTAGGGTACAGCCTGAGTTAGGGTACAGGCTGCGTTAGGGTACAGGCTGCGTTAGGGTACAGGCTGTGTTAGGGTACAGGCTGCGTTAGGATGATACAGGCTGTGTTAGGATGGTACAGGCTGCATTAGGATACAGGCTGCGTTAGGGTACAGCCTGCGTTAGGGTACAGGCTGCGTTAGGATGATACAGGCTGTGTTAAGGTACAGGCTGTGTTAGGATACAGGCCGTGTTAGGGTACAGGCTGCATTAGGATGATACAGGCTGTGTTAGGGTACAGGCTGCGGTAGGATGATACAGGCTGTGTTAGGGTACAGGCTGTGTTAGGATACAGGCTGTGTTAGGGTACAGGCTGCGTTAGGATGATACAGGCTGTGTTAAGGTACAGGCTGCATTAGGATACAGGCTGCATTAGGGTACAGGCTGCGTTAGGATGGTACAGGCTGTGTTAGGGTACAGGCTGTGTTAGGATGGTACAGGCTGCATTAGGGTACAGGCTGCATTAGGGTACAGGCTGCATTAGGATACAGGCTGTGTTAGGGTACAGGCTGCATTAGGGTACAGGCTGCATTAGGATACAGCCTGTGTTAGGGTACAGGCTGCGTTAGGATGGTACAGGCTGCATTAGCATACAGGCTGTGTTAGGGTACAGGCTGCGTTAGGATGGTACAGGCTGCATTAGCATACAGGCTGTGTTAGGGTACAGGCTGCGTTAGGATGGTACAGGCTGTGTTAGGATACAGGCTGCATTAGGGTACAGGCTGCGTTAGGGTACAGGCTGTGTTAGGGTACAGGCTGTGTTAGGGTACAGGCTATGTTAGGATGGTACAGGCTGCATTAGGATACAGGCTGTGTTAGGGTACAGGCTGCGTTAGGATGGTACAGGCTGTGTTAGGATACAGGCTGCATTAGGATACAGGCTGTGTTAGGGTACAGGCTGTGTTAGGATGGTACAGGCTGCATTAGGATACAGGCTGTGTTAGGGTACAGGCTGCGTTAGGATGGTACAGGCTGCATTAGGGTACAGGCTGTGTTTGGGTACAGGCTGCGTTAGGATGGTACAGGCTGCATTAGGATACAGGCTGTGTTAGGGTACAGGCTGCGCTAGGATGGTACAGGCTGCATTAGGGTACAGGCTGTGTTAGGGTACAGGCTGCGCTAGGATGGTACAGGCTGCGTTAGGATGGTACAGGCTGCGTTAGGATGGTACAGGCTGCATTAGGGTACAGGCTGCATTAGGATACAGACTGTGTTAGGGTACAGGCTGTGTTAGGATGGTACAGGCTGTGTTAGGATACAGGCTGCATTAGGATACAGGCTGCGTTAGGATGGTACAGGCTGCATTAGGGTACAGGCTGTGTTAGGGTACAGGCTGCGTTAGGATACAGGCTGCGCTAGGATGGTACAGGCTGCATTAGGGTACAGGCTGTGTTAGGGTACAGGCTGCGCTAGGATGGTACAGGCTGCGTTAGGATGGTACAGGCTGCGTTAGGATGGTACAGGCTGCATTAGGGTACAGGCTGCGTTAGGATACAGACTGTGTTAGGGTACAGGCTGTGTTAGGATGGTACAGGCTGCATTAGGGTACAGGCTGTGTTAGGGTATAGGCTGCGTTAGGGTACAGGCTGCATTAGGATACAGGCTGTGTTAGAGTACAGGCTGTGTTAGGGTACAGGCTGCGTTAGGATGGTACAGGCTGTGTTAGGATACAGGCTGTGTTAGGGTACAGGCTGCGTTAGGATGGTACAGGCTGCGTTAGGATACAGGCTGTGTTAGGGTACAGGCTGCATTAGGATGGTACAGGCTGCGTTAGGATACAGGCTGTGTTAGGGTACAGGCTGCGTTAGGGTACAGGCTGTGTTAGAGTACAGGCTGCATTAGGATGGTACAGGCTGCGTTAGAATACAGGCTGTGTTAGGGTACTGGCTGCATTAGGATGGTTCAGGCTGCGTTAGGATACAGGCTGTGTTAGGGTACAGGCTGTGTTAGGATGGTACAGGCTGAGTTAGGGTACAGGCTGTGTTAGGGTATAGGCTGCGTTAGGGTACAGGCTGCATTAGGATACAGGCTGTGTTAGGGTACAGGCTGTGTTAGGAGGGTACAGGCTGCATTAGGATGGTACAGGCTGCATTAGGGTACAGGCTGTGTTAGGATGCAGCCTGTGTTAGAATAAAGCCTGCGTGCCCTGCGCTGAGCCGAGTGACTCCCTCCTGCCTCAGCAATGGCTAACTGCATCCTGGCCTGAACTGGGGCTTTGCAGGAGTCTCTGCCTGATGATCTCAAGTTCCTGTTGTTACTCAAGTGTTAGGCAGCAGTGACTGCAGAGTTACAGGAGAAGAAAGACGATTCAGTAGGAAAAACCTCTATAGGAAAAGGGTTCTCACCTGCTGAAACATGCTGCCCACAGAAGTGCTGAATCCCCATTCCCCAGTGTATGGAAAAGCCTCTAGATATGGTTCTAAGGGGGGAGCAGGGGCCGTGGTGGAGCTCTGTAAGAGCTGTATCTGATGAGCTTAAATGTCTTTTGCAACCAGAGTGAATCTGTGAGACTGTGACCTGCAGCATCTCCTTCTAGCAGCAGCTGCAAATGTGCAGCTGCCCTGAGGTTTCACACGGCTTTACAGATGGCATCGGGTTGGGAGGAACCCTCCAAGGGCATCATGTGCAACCCCCTGCAGGCAGCAGGGACACCTCCAGCTAGAGCAGACTGCACAGGGACACATATTTCTCTGCCATATTTCTAGAATCACATCTATCACCTTAACAGCTGCAGATGTTTAAGGCAAGTGGACATAAAGTGAAGCCTGGCAAGCTCACTAAAGCATCACAGCATGGTCTGGGTTGGAGGGGACCTCCAGAGGTCATCCAGTCCAATCCCCTTTGCAGTGAGCAGGGGCACCCCCATCTAGAGCAGGTTGCCCAGAATCCTGCAGGACTAGCAGTGGCTATCTGTATTTCCAGGGGCAACTGAATGCCCCCAAAATTTGCTGTTGAAGAAACCTCCTGCTCTGGCAGGGAGGTTGGACTTGAAGCTCTCCAGAGGTCCCTTCCAACCCCTAACATTCTGTGATTGTGTGTCTTTGAAAAACACAGAACAGGCTTAAACATACTCCCTACAGCTGTCCCCAGGCTACTTTGCACCAAGTCATAGATCACAGAATCAAGTAGGCTGGAAGAGAGCTCCAGGCTCAGTCAGTCCAACCTAGCATCCAGCCCTGCCCAACCAACCAGACCATGGCACTCAGTGCCCCAGCCAGGCTTGGCTGCAACACCTCCAGCCACGGCCACTCCACCACCTCCCTGGGCAGCCCATTCCAATGCCAATCACTCTCTCTGACAACAACTTCCTCCTCACATCCAGCCTAGACCTGCCCTGGCACAGCTTGAGGCTGTGTCCCCTTCTTCTGCCCCTGGCTGTCTGGCAGCAGAGCCCAACCCCACCTGGCTACAGCCTCCTGAGCCAGCCCAGAGTACCATTGGCTCTGCTGCCCACCTGGGCACACTGCTGCCTCATCTTCAGCTACTTTCTCCCAGCACCCCCAGCTCCCTCTCTGCCTGGCTGCTCTCAGCCACTCTGTCTGCAGCTTGTAGTGCTGCTTGGGGTTGTTGTGGCCAAAGTGGTCAACCCTGCACTTGGCTTTGTTATGTCTCATTCTCCTTTCCTGGTGTGATGGTTTGGGTGTTCCCCACCCCCCCACACACTTTAGAAGTACCCAACTAGACTCAGCCGGCTCTGGGAATATAAATGAAGCTATTTATTTACAGCAGCACAATGTACAAGCAGATAGTTACAGTATATACAGTTATAGACAGAAATAGACAAGGTAAAAGTAATACAGAAGCACAACTCCCCTCCCAGAAACCTGAGTCCCCAGGAGGGGCTCTCAACCACCCCTGCACCTTCCCCCTGCCCCTCTCAACCTTACCCCAGTCCTAAGGAAGAATAGAGGTTTGGCCAAGAGGTTAAGAAGCAAAAGTGAGTGGAAGGTGAGGTTAGGGAGCTGCAGCTCAGTCAAAGCCCAGCCCGAGAGTGCCAAAGATGGTGAGAGAGTTATCTAATGTTTGCATTTCTTCAGCAAGACTCTGCGGGAGGAAGACCTCACCAATGTTTTCCTTTCACAGCCTATGATCTAGTTTCTCTCACCAAAACATTCTACCCTGCTTCAAACTAGCACTTGGCTTTGTTATGTCTCAGTCTCCTTTCCTGGAGTGCATTAAACCAGCACAGCAGATTGGTCAGCCTGTGCCACAAGCCCTGTGCTGCAGCCTTGCTAGTGCTGGTGTAGCTCACAGCTTGGACATGGATTTTCAGTTTATATCCAGCCTCGGGAGAGGCAGAGCAGCATTTCTTGTGGCTACGAACTTCTCTAAAGCATGGTGACACTGGAATTTGCATGGCAAGCTTAGCAGGGCTGTTCTGAAACAGATTTCACAGAGTCACAGGGTATATCCAGTTGGCAGAGCCCTCCAAGCTCACCCAGCCCAGCCCTCAATGCCCTTCCTGTAGTGAGGTGCCTAGAACTGAACACAGCACTCAAGGTGTGCCCCCCCCCCCCCATTGCTGAGCAGAGGGGGATGATCCCCTCCTGTCCCTGCTGCCCACCCTGGTTCTAACCCAAGCCAGGATGCCATTAGGGTACCACCTGAGCACTGCTACCTCAGCTGGCTGTCACCCTGTCTCTTTTTTGCTTCTGTGGGGCACTTAATCTGTCCAGAGCTATAGAACTGTGTGATTTAGGGAAAAGGAGCCTTAATGTGAAGCTGTTTTGGACAAGCTGTTATCATCAGACCTTGTCATTAGCAGGAAGGGCATCAGCACCAAGAGAAGTCTTTGTGCTCCTTGACCTTTGCCTTGAGAAGCATTTAAGCAGGAAGGAAGCTTCTGCTGCAGAGAACAGAGCTGATATCTGTTCTCATTTGTTGAAAAGGGACTTGGTGTGATGCTCACATCCTTGGAGAGGGCAACTGAGTCACTAGCAGACATTCTCCTGCCTTTAGCTACACTCTTGGGGACACATCAGTCAGTGCCACTGCAGCCAAAGTGCAGCCCAGTGCAGGAAGAAGCCTCATGCCTTTGCCCTGACCTTTGGTACTCTCAAATGCACATAAAAATATATAGCTCAAATACAATTAAATGCATGCTTTGGGGCTGCTTAACATTGCTTCAATGGAACCCAGAAGCAACAAAACCCTGCAAGGACTCTGCTCCAGTTTTCAGATAAAGAAATTGTCCTTCTGTGAGCTGAAAGCTCTTCAATGAAACCATCAGCCCTGAGATCTCACAGGAGCAGGGAACTTCACAGTTACCTGAAGGGCTGCAGAAGTGCTGTGGACTGACCAGAAAATGCCTTTCTTTGTTTTTGTTAAGCATTACAAGATTGCAGTGCTGCTCCCTTTGGATGGAAGCTTTCAAATGCAGCCTAGAAAATATGCACCTCAACATCTCTCTTGAATTGAGGAGCCCAGAACTGGACCCAGTTGTATTTATCTCTACCCAAAGGTTTTCAGCATGATACTGTTCTGATTCTCTCCTCTGTCTCAGTGGGGTGAGAATGGGCAAGTTGCTGTGTGGGGCTGGGTTGCTCACTGAGCTTAAGCTCAGAAGAGTCAATAAACCTCCTCCTCTTTCTTTGGTATGTCCACACAGCACCAAAGGGAAAGGGTTCAATTTATTCCTAATTTATTCCTGGCTATGGAGGGGCAGAGGCCTGGTGATGTGGCTTGGAGAAGGGCAAACCACCCAGCTGGGTGTAAAGCTCTGAATCTGCCAGGAGATTCTCTCCAGCTTTATGTGCACACCTGCAGGGCAGGAGATTCTGCTAGCTGACAAAGCAGAGAGCCTTACAGCTTGGTTCCCATTGCTGCCCCTCTGCTGGCACCAGCCTGCCAGCAGCTGTGCTTGAGGGCAGCAGGAAAAAAGATTCTGAGCAGCACTGGCCCTTCTTGTTCTGCAAGCAGACAGCCTTAGTGAGGGAAAGGCTGTGGGGATTGTCTGCCTAGGCTGTGCCTTTGAAGCTGTTCCCCACAGAATCCTCGAGACCAAATTGGCTGCTGCTGGCTTGGCTGGGCACAGCTCTGCTGCACACAGCACTGCTGGGTGAAAGGCCCAAAGGCTGCTGCTCAGTGCAGCTAAATCCAGCTGGCAGCAGTCACAAGTGGTGTTCCTCAGGCTCAGCATGGAGAACACTTCTGACATCTCTATTGATGCCCTGGTGCAGAGCCAGGGTGTGCCAGCAGTGAGTTCACAGATGGCACCAGGTTAGGTGGCAGTGCTGATCTGCAGGAGGGTAGGGAGGCTCTGCAGAGGGACTTGGGTGGATTGGATCCATGGCCAATGTCAATGGGATGAGCTTCAACAAGTCCAAGTTCCAGGTGCTGCACTTGGGCCACAGCAGCCCCAAGCAACACTACAGGCTTGGGGCAGAGTGGCTGGAGAGCTGCTGGCAGAAAGGGGCCTGGGGGCTGTACTGGACAAGCAGCTGAGCATGAGGCAGCAGTGCCCAGGTGGCACAGAAGGCCAAAGGCATCCTGGCTGGGATCAGAAGTGCTGTGCCCAGCAGGAGCAGGGAGGGCACTGTCCCCTTGGACCCTGCTCTGCTGAGGCCACAGCTCCAGTGCTGAGCTCAGTTTGGGGCACTCAGTGCAAGAGAGATGTGGAGGTGCTGGAGCCAGAGCAGAGGAGGGCAAGGAAGGGCCTGGAGAGTAAATGTGCTGAGGAGAGGCTGAGGGAGCTGGGGCTGGTGAGTGTGAAAGAGAGGAGGCTGAGGGCAGAGCTCATGGCTGGCTGCAGCCACCTGAGAGGAGGCTGTGCAGAGGCTGCTGCTGGGCTCTGCTCACAGGTGAGTGGGGACAGAACAAGGGGGAATGGCCTCAAGCTGAGGCTGGGCAGGCTTAGGCTGGACAGTAGGAAATATTTTTTCCCAGCCAGAGTGGTCAGGCACTGGGATGAGCTGCCCAGGGAGGGGAGGTGCTGGAGTCACCAACCCTGGGTGTGTTTCAGTGTGGCTTGGCTGTGGTGCTTGGGGCTGTGGTTTGGGCTGGACTCTGGCCCCAGGGGTCTCTTCCAACCTGTGTGTTTCTGTGAATTTGGTGGTTCCAGGCAGCAATGGTCCATGGCCAGAGAATGTGGAGACTGAAACTGCCTGTGGGAAGCTGGCAGTGTTCAGGGTTAGAGCAGTGCAGGGGAATCCATCCTGTCATTTCCCAGCCTCCTGCTGAGCTGACTCAGCTTTGTAAAGTGCCCTGAAGGCCTCTTGGCACGGTGACTGTTCGCTTTGGTGCCAGTGTCCTGTGAGCCTCAGTCTTATCCTTTCCCAGACTTGCACACTCTGGCTTGTGGATGTGCGATGTCCTGAGTCATCTGCAGCTCTGAGATGCTGTAAATTCAAGTTGGTCACAGCCCAGAGATATTGTCAGGCACCCATGCCCCTGATTAAAGCTAAGGCATGCTCTTTGCTGGCTGCAGAGGCAGACCAGGGCAAATCGAGAGCAGGTGCTTCAGACTGTTGCACAGAGTCACAGATTGCACTGGGTTGGAAGGGACCCTCCAAGATCATCCTAACTCCCCTGCAGGCAGCGAGGACACCTCCAACCAGAGCAGGCTGCTCAGGGGCACATCTTGAATGTCTTCAGGGATGAACTTCCCTGCCCATGTCAGAAGTGGAAGGATGTGGCAACCACCTGCTGATTTCAAGGGAGGAGCACCTTAGTTTTCCTTCAGAGACTTCCCAAAGTTCTCAGGGGCTGTAGGCTATTAGGAAATGTAGACAAGTGTCCCAGGAGGCTTCAGGTCTTTTCCAGCTCATGAAGGTTGCTGTAGACCCCAGAGTAGCTGCTGCTGTCAGTGATGGCACCCAGTGAGGGCATTTATGAATGAGTTCTGCAGAGATCACAGAATCACAGAACCAGGCAGGCTGGCAGAGAGCTCCAGGCTCAGCCAGCCCAACCTAGCACCCAGCCCTGCCCAACCAACCAGACTATGGCACTAAGTGCCCCAGCCAGGCTTGGCTGCAACACCTCCAGGTTTAGAACACACCTTCCAGCACCTCAACATCTCTCTGCAATTGAGGAGACCACAACTGGACATAGCATTCAAGGTGTGGCCTGACTACCTTAACCTTAGCAGGGCCTTCCAGTGTGGGCTGGAAGAGCAGGCAGTGAGGGGGATTAGGAGCTGGTTACAAGGCAGAGTTCAGAGTGGTGCTCAATGGTGCCAGGTCCAGCTGCAGAGCTGTACCCAGTGGAGCTCCCCAGGGATCAGTGCTGGGTCCAGACCTGTTCAACATCTTCATCAGTGCCATTGCTGAAGGCACAGACAGACAGAGTCTGCTCAGCAGCTTTGCTGCTGACACCAAACTGGGAGGCTTGGCTGAGACAGCTGCAGGCTGTGCTGCCATCCAGAGAGACCTGAGCAGACAGAGCTGGGCACAGAGGAACCAAGGGAGGTCCAACAAGGACAAGGGCAGAGTCCTGCACCTGGGGAGGAAGAATAAACTGCAGTAGGACAGGCTGGGAGGTGACTGCTGGAGAGCAGCCCCAAGGAGAGGGACCTGGGGGTGCTGGGGGAGGACATCCATGGCACAGCAATGTGCCCTGGGGGCCAGGAGGGCCAGTGGGGTTCTGGGGGGCATTCAGCAGAGTGTGTCCAGCAGATCAAGGGAGGTTCTCTTCCCCTCTACTCTGCTCTGGTGAGGCCTCATCTTGAGCACTGCCTTCAGTTTGGGGCTCCCCAGTTGCAGAGGGACAGGGACCTGCTGGAGAGGGTCCAGTAGAGGGCTGTGAGGATGATGAGGGGACTGGAGCACTGCTTGGTGAGGAGAGGCTGAGGGCCCTGGGGCTGCTTAGTCTGGAGAGGAGAAGACTGAGAGGAGATCTAATAAATGTTTATAACCATCTGAGGGCTGGGGGTCAGGAGGGGGGGACAGGCTCTGCTCACTGCTCCCTGGGACAGGACAAGCAGCAATGGATGGAAGCTGCAGCACAGGAGGTTGCAGCTCAGCACAAGAGAGAACTTCTTGCCTGGAAGGGTCCCAGAGCCCTGGCACAGGCTGCCCAGAGAGGTTGTGGAGTCTTCTTCCCTGGAGCCTTTCCAGGCCTGTCTGGATGTGTTCCTGTGTGCCCTGAGCTGGATTGTGTGGTCCTGCTGTGGCAGGGGGGTAGGAGTCAATGATCTCCTTGGGTCCCTGCCAACCCCTAATATCCTGTGAGCCTGTGACCAGTGCTGAGCACAGGGGCAGAAGAACCTCCCTTGTCCTACTGCCCACACTGCTCCTGAGCCAGCCCAGGATGCCATTGGCTCTGCTGCCCACCTGGACACACAGCTGCCTCACCTTCAGCTGCTCTCTGCCAGCACCCCCAGGTCCCTCTCTGGCCTTTCTCCAGTAGTTCCTTATTGAGCTGATTTCAGCCTGTTCTGATCCTCACAGAAGCCCTGCCCTTGCACTTGGTTGTAGCCTCTAGGCCTTTGATTCAGTCAGGCTTGGAGGAGGCTCTGAAGAAAGTAGGAGCTGTACTGTGCTTGCACAGAGCAAAGCCAGGCAGCTGGGAAGCACTGCCCTCGGAGAAAGGAAGCAAAGGGAAGACCTCCTCACAGCTCTTCACTTTGAGTCCTGCAGGTACTGAGAGCCCTGGGAAAGAGCCAGAGGAGTGTGAGCATCAGAGGTCTGCTCGGTGCCTGCTGCCTCTGATTTCACACAAAGCCATTATCACAGGGCCTGGAGGGGCTTGAGGCAAGGAAGGAAACGTGTTTGGAGGCAGGGCAGGCAGGCACCTTGCAGGCTTCTGCTCCCTGTCTCCACAGCTGTCCTTGCTTTGCTTGGGGAAGAAGTTTCTGCTCTTCAGGCACCTGGGAGTTAGTTGTCCTGTGTGCACAGAAGGGTTTGGTCTGGTTTAGTTTCCAAAGAGAGGGAACCTAACCTGTCCCAGTTGTTCAGTATCATAGAATCACAGAATGGTTTAGGTTGGAAAGGACCTCAAAGCTCAGCCAGTTCCAACCCCCCCTGCCATAGGCAGGGACACCTCCACTAGAACAGGTTGCTCAAGGCCTCCTCCAACCTGGTCCTGAACACCTCCAGGGAGATTTTCACATTCTGTGCTTCTGTGCTCCACAACCTCCCTGGGCAGCCTGTGCCAGTGTCTCACCACCCTCAACCTGTGCCAGTCTCTCACCACCCTCCCTGCAAACAACTTCTTCCTAACATCCAGCTCCAATCTCCCCTCTGCCCCTTCAAACCCATTCCTCCTCCTCCTGCCATTCCCAGACCTTGTCAATAGTCCCTCCCCAGCCCTCCTGCAGCCCCCTGCAGATCCTGCAAGGCCACTCCAGTGTCTCCTGGAAGCCTTCTCCTCTCCAGGCTGCACAGCCCCAACTCTCTCAGCCTGTGCTCAGAGCAGAGCTGCTGCAGCCCTCTCAGCATCTTGGTGGCCTCCTCTGGACTGGCTCCAACAGTCCTGATGTGCTTGAGAGCCAAACCTAAAGGAGTCATTTTGATCAGAGGCTCTGCAAGGAGGCTGTGAGCCAGAATGTTGCTCTGCTCCAGCTGCACACTGCATCCACTGCTTCCTCAACTTCCTTCCCAGCTGCAGGACAAAGTGGAATGCAAACATTTGTCTCTCAAGCAAGCACTCTGACATCCATCCTCCAGACAGCTCTGCTGGCTTCATGCTAAGCTCAGGGCTGCAACTGCCCCATGCTTGGAGGAAAATGTTGCTCCGGCTCCTCCAGTTGTCAGCTGGTAGGTGGCAGTGGGAGGTGTCCCTGCCCGTGGCAGGGGCTTGGAACTGGCTGATCTTTAAAGTGCCTTCCAACCCAAACCAGTCTATGAATCTAGGATGAGTGACCCTTGCAATTCTTTGTTTATAGCTCCATAGATCAAACAACAAATACACCCAGAGGAGAGGTCAAGGCTGTTTTAAGGCACAGCCCTAAGAGGGTTCTCTTTTCTTGGCATCCAGATTCCCTTAGTCTCGAGATGCCCTGCCCATGGCAGGGGGCTTGGAACTAGATGATCCTAGTGGTCCCTTCCAACCCTGACTGATTCCAGCCTATGATTCTGTGATTTGACAAGGAGAAGATCGATCAGAGCTGCCTTCTGGAGCACTTCCATCTCTTTGCTGCATCTCAAAATGTACCTGCTCACACCAGAGCAGCAACTCAGAACTTCCCAAGATTCACTCTTTGTGCATTTGACAACCAATGTGAAGTCAAACCACAGAGTTACAGAATGGGAGGGGTGGGAAAGCACCTCCAGAGATCATCCAACACAGCACTCCCTGACACAGCAGGGGCACACAGGAGCACAGGAATATACTGGGGGGGGAGGAGGGGTAGGTATTGAAAAGTCTCCAGCAGACTCCACAACATCTCTGAGCAGCCTGCCCCAGGCCTCCAGCACCCTCACATCAAAGAAGTTTCTCCTCATGGTGAGGAGGAACCTCCTGGGTTCCAGTTTGTGGCTGCTGCCCCTTGTCCTATCTCAGAACCCCACTGAGCAGAGCCTGAGCCCTGCTTCCTGACACCCACCCCTCAGACATCTACAGACACTGCTCAGGTCCCCTCTCAGCCTCCTCCTCTCCAGGCTAAGCAGCTCCAGGGCTCTCAGCCTTCCTTCATCACACAGATGTTCCAGGCCCTTCAGCAGCCTTGTAGCCTCTCTTGAACTCTCTGCAGTAGTTCCCTGTCCTCTTGAGCTGGGCAGCCCAGACCTAGACATCCTCCTCCAGACGTGGCCTCAGCCGGACAGAGCAGAGGAGCATGAGAAGCCTGCTCCACCTGCTGGGCACATTCTTCTGCTTCCACCCCAGAACATCAGGGCACATTGCTGGCTGGTGATGAATTTGTCCCCCAGCACTCCCAGGTCCCTCTCCACAGAGCTGCTTCCCAGCAGCTCCCCCCTCACCTGCACTGCTGCCTGCTGTTGTTCCTCCCCAGCTGCAGGGCTCCACACTTACCCTTGTAGAACTTGATCAGGTTAATCTCTGCCCAGCTCTCAGCCTGCACAGGTCTCACTGGGTGGCAGCACAGCCTGTGGGTGTCAGCCACTGCTGCCAGCTTGGCACCAGCAGCAAACTGCCTGAGGCTGCACTCTGTGCCCTCATCTGCAAAATCAGAAACATTCAGGTTGGCAAAGCCCCTCAGGGGCACCAAGTCCAGCCCAGACCCCTGCTCTGCAGGGCTCACCCTAAACCACAGCCCCAAGCACCACAGCCAAACCACACTGAAACACACCCAGGGTTGGTGACTCCAGCACCTCCCCTCCCTGGGCAGCTCATCCCAGTGCCTGACCACTCTGGCTGGGAAAAAATATTTCCTACTGTCCAGCCTAAGCCTGCCCAGTCTCAGCTTGAGGCCATTCCCCCTTGTTCTGTCCCCACTCACCTGTGAGCAGAGCCCAGCAGCAGCCTCTGCACAGCCTCCTCTCAGGTGGCTGCAGCCAGCCATGAGCTCTGCCCTCAGCCTCCTCTCTTTCACACTCACCAGCCCCAGCTCCCTCAGCCTCTCCTCACCAGATTTGCTCTCCAGGTCCTTCCTTGCCCTCCTCTGCTCTGGCTCCAGCACCTCCACATCTCTCTTGTACTGAGTACCCAAACTGAGCTCAGCACTGGAGCTGTGGCCTCAGCAGAGCAGGGTCCAAGGGGACAGTGCCCTCCCTGCTCCTGCTGGGCACAGCACTTCTGATCCCAGCCAGGATGCCTTTGGCCTTCTGATGAAGATGCTGAACAAGCCTGGACACAGCACTGACCCCTGGGGAACACCACTGGCTACAGCCTCTGGCTGGACTCTGCACTGCTGGTCAAAGCCCTCTGGGCTCCGTTGTTTGGCCAGTTCCAGATCCATCTCACTGTCCACTCTTCTAACCCACAGTTCCTGAGCTTGCCTGGTGTGATGGTTTGGGTGTTCCCCACCATCCCACACGTTAGAAATCACCCAGGCTAGACTCAGTGGCTCTGGAAGTTGCATGAAGCTTTTATATGGACAGCTTTAACACTGCATACAAGCAGAGAGTTACAGTACCTACAGCTATAGACAGAGATAGACAAGGGAAAAGGGAATACGGAAACACAGCTCCCCTCCCAGAAACCTGAGTCCCCAGGAGGGGCTCCCAACTGCCCTTCCACCTTCTCCCACCCCTCTCTACCTTACCCCAGACGTTGCCTTGTGCCCAAGGAAGAATGGAGGGTTGGCCAGGGGGTTAGGAAGCAGGTGGATTAATCAGGTTAGGTCAGAGAGAGAGAGAAATGCAGCTCAAAGCCCGGGCAGTGAATGTCTTATCTATGTTTGGATTCTTGCACTTATGCATCTCAGCAAGCCTGTGAGTGAAGCAGACATCACCATTGTTTCTCTCTCACAGCCTGTAATCCAGTTCTTCTCCCCAGAACATTCTAGCTAGCTTCAAACGAGCACAGCCAGGAGGTGCCGTGGGAGGCAGTGCCAGGTACTGCACTGGTGCTAGAGACAAGCTTAGGATGTGCTCTGAAGCCTGGCCCTGCTGTCCCTTCCCTAACTGCTAGTCTGAACTGCAGGGAGAAAGCAATCCTTTACAACTCTGTGAGTTCTTGGCCTACGAGGAGTCCTCTGAATACAAGAAACATCATTAAGGGCTGAACTGAGCTTGTCTCTGCTGGTCAAGTCAGGATTTGAGGCTCTAACAGCAGCTCATTGTATAAAGCAGCAATTTCTCTTTGTGTCCTCTTCAGTGAGGATCTGAGGGCAGCCCTGAAGGCTGAAGGAAGGCAACATCAACTGATGGGAATTGCAGGCTGTGTTCTGTAGCTGCACAGTGTCCTGGCACTCCCCTTCCACAGTGGGCACAGCCCAAGAGTTCCTTTCGCCTTTCACTTCTGATCACCCCCATCCAGGTTTCAGTTCCTACAGCTGGAGAAATTCTGGCTCTGTCCAGCTTAGGTCATGCTGTATGCACCCAGCACAGGTGCTCAGTGGACCTGATTCCACTGCTGCAGTCTTGCAGAGATGCCTCAGCATGCCCTTGGCATTGCCTGCACTGGAGTAGAAGTTAGCAGAAATTGCTTTCTGCTGGTTGACTCCAAAGTAATTATACAGCAAATGCTCTGGCCAGTAAAACCTCCCCTTCAAAGGCACTTGGATGTTGGCCTTGGTTCTGAGCAGCCCTCTCTGCTTCCCTGAGTCCTGGCCTGGACTGAGGAAAAATGTGCCAGAGTGGTCAGGGATTGGCAGAGGCTGCCCAGGGAGGTGGTGGAGTCCTCACGGCTGGAGGTGTTCCAGAAACCTGTGGCCACCTCACCTGGGGCCATGGTTTGGTGGCCATGGTGGGGTTGGCCTGATGTGGGACTGGGTGATTCATAGAATGGGTTGAGTTGGAAAGGACCTTCAACATCATCCAGTTCCAACCCTTTCCCATGGGCAAGGACACCTCCCACTAGTCCAGGCTGCCTCAGCCTGCTTGGCCTTCGACACCTCTAGGAAGGGGCCAGCCACAGCCTCCCTGGACAACCTGTGCCAGTGTCTCTCTACCATCACTCTAAACAATTTCTTCTTTGCCAGCCAAAACTTATTCTATGCTTCTAATGATGGACAGGAGCAGTGGGCACTGGCAGCACAGAAGGCCAAGGGCAGCCTGGGCTGCATCCAAAGCAGTGTGGGCAGAGCTGGAGAGAGGGGATCCTGCCCCTCTGCTCTGCTCTGGGGAGACCTCAGCTGCATGGCTGGGTCCAGCTGTGGGATCCCAGCACAAGAGAGACCTGCACCTGCTGGAGAGGGTCCAGAGGAGGCCACCAAGATGCTCAGAGGGCTGCAGAACCTCTGCTGTGGGGGCAGGCTGGGAGAGTTGGGGCTGTGCAGCCTGGAGAAGAGAAGGCTGCAGGGAGAGCTCAGAGCAGCCTTGCAGTGCCTGAAGGGGCTCAAAGCAGGGTGCAGAGGAACTGTTCCCAAAGGCTGCAGGGACAGGCTGAGGGCAATGGTTTGAAATGAGAACAGAGCAGGTTGAGATTGGCTGTGAGGAACAAGTTCTGCACCAGGAGGCTGCTGGAACACTGCAGCAGGGTGCCCAGGGAGGTGGCTGAGGCTCCATGCCTGGAGATACTGAAGGTGAGGCTGGGCAGGGCTGTGGGTAACCTGCTGTAGTGGAAGATGTCTCTGATGAGTGCAGGCTTGGACTGGATGAGCTTCCAGCCCAGAGCATTCTGTGATTCTGTGATCTCTGGAGAAGAAACTTCCATTATTTCGTAGCAATAAAAGAAGAGATGACAGAAGGAAGTGAGATGTTACAATGTCCATCAGTCTATCTGCAGCTATATCAAGAAGGAGTCCTAATGGGCAGATCCCACAGTCCCCAGGAGAAGCTGTCTGCCACTGCTGGCCCTTCTGCAGTGCCTGAGTTTGCCCACTTGATGATGTCCCACCCAGATCAAAGAAGCACAGAATTAAGCAGGTTGGAAAAGCCCTTCGAGGTCGTTAAGTGTGGGAAGCTTTCTCCTGCAACGAGGTATGGAATGTAAACATCAGGCCCTGTGATGGGAAGTGTCCTTGGAATCTCACAGGCTCCCAGAGGCCCAGGCTGAGAACAGTGAGCAACCCACGCACAGCTGCCAGGGGGTGGAATCTGCCAGCCCCCCTGGGTGGGAGCCTCAGGGTGTTTACCACAGGTAACCTATCTCTGCCTTACACTTAACTTGGGGCCAACCTGTACTGTCCACTTCTGGCAGTCCCAGGCTGGTTGTGCACACCCCCTCTGGGGGCTATATAAGCCATTGCATTGCCTTACTAAATGGTACTGATGCAGGTGCCTGGAAGCTGCTGTCTCGAGTCCTCAGTACCTGATCTCGCCTCTCGCCAGCCCCCGCACCCCGACAGTTAAGTCCAACCTAGCACCTAACACCTTCTAATTAACTACCCCTGGCACCCAGTGCCTCATGCAGCTTCCTCTGAAATACTTCCAGGCACAGCCACTCCACCACCTCCCTGGGCAGCCCATTCCAGTGCCAATCACTCTCTCTGACAACAACTTCCTAACAACATCCAGCCTAGACCTGCCCTGGCACAGCTTCAGGCTGTGTCCCCTTCTTCTGCTGCTGGCTGCCTGGCAGCAGAGCCCAACCCCACCTGGCTACAGCCTCCCTGCAGGCAGCTGCAGGCAGCAATCAGCTCTGCCCTGAGCCTCCTCTGCTGCAGGCTGCACCCCCCCAGCTCCCTCAGCCTCTCCTCACAGGGCTGTGCTCCAGGCCCCTCCCCAGCCTTGCTGCCCTTCTCCAAACACCTTCCAGCACCTCAGCATCTCTCTTGATTTGAGAGACACAAATCTCCATCCTCAGCTATGTTCTGGCTGCCTGTTACACAGTGAGCACGAATCTCTTCCTTAGTTGGCCTTTTAGGTGGTCAGGTGAATGGCACCTGCCTGTAGACACAGGACCCAGGAAGCACACAGCTGGCTCTCTGCAGGACCTGCTCAGAAGGGAAGGGCAGATGGGTGGCAGTGAGCATCTTCATTTGTAATCACTCAGGTGCACTAGAGGTTGTGTTAGTCAGAAGCTAGCTACATGTTCCTTCAGCTGATTTGACTCCTCAGGCAGCAGAAACCCCTAACCCTAAGCCAGATTGAAGCTCACAGGCCTCAGGCCAGACCCCTGATAATTCAGGCCCACTAGAGAGAACCTCAGCCCAGTTTTAACTAGCCCCAGCCAAAGCACGGGCAGAGAGGAAACATTTGACAAGGAGTGTTTCAAAAGAGGGCTTAGGGGAGGGGACCTCTGGTGCACAAGAGGAGGAAGAGGAGATGTGCAGTCTTTGAGATTTGGCCAACATGCTCAGATCCCAGTACCCTGATGAGAGGAGCACTGTGAGGTTGGCTGCCAAGAAAGAGGATGGTTCTGAGAAGTTTAAGAGAGCTCTTAGGGAAGTTCTCTTTCTAGGTCAGGGACATCCAGATCAAGAAGAGGAGAAGGATGACATCCAGGATTCCAACCATCCCCTCAGAGAGGTCAGGGAAGTTAGAAAGGAATACTCAAGGGAATCAGGAGATCCAGTCCTGATTGGCTGGTGAGATGCTGTACCATTGGTGCTAATGCCCTACAGGTGGGAGACAAGTCTGCCAAGCAGCTGGGACCACCCACCAAGGAGACTGGAGTGGACAAAAACTAGCAAGTCCTCTTGGTAAGGTTAGCTTGTGGCCATGCTGCATGAGCTCTGTGTGGGTATCTGCTCCACTGACAATCTGCACAGGCTGCAAGGGCACAGCCTTCTTCAGCGTGGTTTTCACCATGGGCTGCTAGGGGAAGCTCCACTCTAGCACCTGCAGCATCTCCTCCTCTTGGCGTCCACAGAGCAGTTTTTCTCACATGCCACAGGATCACAGAACTGTCAGGGCTGGAAGGGACCACAAGGATCACCCAGCTCCAACCCCCTGCCATGGGCAGGGACAGCTCACACTAGATCAGGTTGCCCAGAGTCACGGCCAGCCTGGCCACAAAAACTTCCAGGCTCTGGTTACTCTCTGGGCTGCTGGAGCACACTGCTGGCTCTTGTTGAGCTTCTCATCCACCAGCACCCCCAAGTGCCGCGTCCCAGGGCTGCTCTCAACTTTCACTCCTCTTTCTGGCTGCAATTGCTGTTGCAGGGCAGCTTCTTCCCCTTCTCTGCTCTGTTACACCAGAGGTGTTACCACTGTGGCTGGTGGGTTGTGGGTCCCTCTTGGAGCTGTCTGGCACTGCCTTTATTGGGCACAGGGGAAGTTCCTAGCAGCTTCTCATAGAAGCCACCTTTAAACCCCTCTTCCACCTCTGCACCAAACCCTTGCCACACAAACCCAAACTCAGAGTTCGCCCCAGGTGTGGAGAGAGTTAGCTCAGCCTGTGTCTGTTTGGCCATCTGGCCTGACTGCTCCATGGAGAACCCTGTGCTGACCCAGGGCGAGGACAGGACAGTCACAGGTCGTGCCAGGGCAGGCTCAGGCTGGATGTTGTTAGGAAGTTGTTGTCAGAGAGAGTGATTGGCATTGGAATGGGCTGCCCAGGGAGGTGGTGGAGTGGCCGTGGCTGGAGGTGTTGCAGCCAAGCCTGGCTGGGGCACTGAGTGCCATGGTCTGGTTGGTTGGGCAGGGCTGGGTGCTAGGTTGGGCTGGCTGAGCCTGGAGCTCTCTTCCAGCCTGCTCGAGTCTGTGATTCTGATTCTGTGATTCCATGATTCTGTGACCCCACAGCCTTTGGACCAAGCTCAACCCTCTGCAAGCCTGGTGCTGGAATTCATGGCTGTGTGTAGGCTGGGAGCCCTGCCTCAGGAGTCACAGAAAGGCTCAGGTTGGAAGAGACCTCAAAGATCATCTGCTTCAACCCCCCTGCCATGGGCAGGGACACCTCTCAACATGACTTGGGTGCCCAACGTCTTATCCGGCCTAGCCTTGAACACTTCCAGGGATGAGGCATCCACAGCCTGCCTGGGCAGCCTGTGCCAGACTCTCACCACTGCGCTGCCCTGGTGAAGCCACAGCTGGAATATTGTGTCCATCTCTGAGCCCCTCAGGTCAATAAGAGCCTCAGGGAACTGCTTGAGAGACTCCAGCACGGAGACAAAAAGAGAATCTCCAAGGCTGGAAAAGACCTTTAGGAGTCCAATTGTAAGAGTCTGACTTTAAGAGTCCAGCTGTAACCCAGCTACCATGACCACCAAATGATGCCCTGAAGCAGCACATCTGCAGCTTCTTGCACACCTCCAGGGATGGTGACTCCATCACCTCCCTGGGCAGCCTGTTCCAGCACCTGACCACTCCCTCAGCAAGGAAGTTTTTCATCACGTCCAGTCTAAACCTGCCCTGGCACAGCTTCAACTCATTTCTTTTTGTGAGGCCAGGCTGAGGCAGCTGGGGCTGGCAACTGGCAGCAGAGCAGCCTGAGGGCTGCCCTCAGTGCTGGGCTAAAGATGTGCAGGGCAATGTGGGCAGGACGCAGCCAGGCTGTGCCCAGGGCTGGTCAAGGGCAGCACAAGGGGCACTGGGTGCCAGCTGGAGCAGAGGAGGTGCCAGGGCAAGAGGAGGGGAAGCTTTGTCAGTGTGAGGGTGCTGGAGGCCTGGAGCAGGCTGCCCAGAGAGGCTGTGGAGTCTCCTTCTGTGGAGCCTTTCCGACCCCCCTGGATGTGTTCTGTGTGCCCTGCCCTGGGTGCCCTGCTCTGGCAGGGGTTGTGCTGGGTGAGCTCTGGAGGTCCCTTCCAGCCCCTCATGCTCTGTGGTTCTGGGATTGTAATTTCTAAATTCAGAAATGAGAGAATTTCCTTCCCAAGCTCTGTTGTTATCTCATCTCCCTTGAACTGACTCAGACTTGAAAGCTACCTCTGAAAAAGGGGGAAAGACAAATTCCAGGAGACTTGCTCCCTGTGCTCTCTCAGTATGTGGCATTAATCTTAATTCTTGGTGACATTAATTAGCAGCAAGTGAGGAACACAAGCAGCTGTGCCCTAAGCATGATGGATAATGCCTATCCCAAACGAATGCAGGCATCCCTGCTGCTTCCATAACAGGTTAGCCATGCTGCCAGTCCCTGCTCATTTTCAGCCAGCAGGTACCTTAGCAGGTGACAGGAATAAGTGCACTCACTGAAAGTTCAGCCAGAGTTGGGGTTTTTGTGTGCAGTAATTCAGCACAATTCCCACTGCATCCCCAATGGGCCCAGGCTGCATCCCAGTTTAACACAGATTTGTTGTTTCCAGCTTGCTGTGGCCTACCAGGCTATGAGTGCTGCCTGCTGCCTGCCTTGCACGACTTGTATGAGACTTGTGGCTGGGTACCCTGCCAAACAAAGTACCTCAGCATCCTTTCTTGGCAGCTGCAGCTCCACATTCTCTCCATCACTCTTCAGGAAGGCAAAGTCAGTGGCTGTACCCTTGGCAGCAAAGGGACTTGAGTGATGAGGTGCTGGGAAGTGTACCAAGGACTTCACTCCAGGGGCGTGCCTGAGCCAAGAGGGTTTACTGAGTGTGCTGAGTGCTTCAGAAAGGGCTGACAAACCATCTGCTGAGCAGTGTGGGAGTGGTGCATAGAACTTTGTGTTGGCACAGCACTTTGCTGAAAGGTTATGGTAGCTCTGGATGGAGAGCACCCAGGGGTGGGGGCTCCTGGCACTCAGTCACAGACCCATAGAATCACAGCATGGTTTGGGCTGGAAGGCACCTCCAAAGCATCCAGTCGAACCTCCTGCACTCAGCAGGGACATCCTCCACTAGAGCAGGTTGCCCACAGCTCTGTCCAGCCTCCCTGCAATATCACCTCACCTCAGCCACCCCCCTGGGCAACCTGCTGCAGTGTTCCAGCAGCCTCCTGGTGCAGAACTTGTTCCTCACATCCAGTCTCAACCTGCTCTGCTCTCATTTCAAACCATTGCCCTCGTCCTGTCCCTGCAGGCCTTTGGGAACAGTTCCTCTGCAGCCTGCTTGGAGCCCCCCTCAGCTCTGGCAGGTGCCCTGTCTGGTGCCCTGGCAGGTGCCCTGCCTGGTGCCCTGGCTTCCAGCTGCTCCTTGTAAAGTCTGCAGTTCTCCTGCAAGCCTTGCTGCCTGCAAGCCCCGTGCAGGTATTTTGAGTAGCACAGGAAGCCTCAACCAGCACTGGGCAAGGGTTGACACCTGAATTTTGGCCACAGCTTGAGCTGAGCTGGGGGCAAGTGTTGCTGGAGCTGCTGTGCTTTCTGCCTTAGCCTTGGAAGCAGAGAGCTGTTAGTGGCACAGCTTAGCTGGTGTTAGTATTGTCGCTTGCTGAAAGGACAGGGCTTAAGATTGTTACTTGCTAACACACTTGAGTTAAATCCTCTGTCTAGATGAGCCTGCCAGCGTCTGAAATCTGCTCCTAAGCTGCACAATTCTGCCTCTATCGTAACAAATCTTCCTTCTACTCATCTCTAGTTCCAGTCTGACTGCACTGTGCCTCTCGTGGGTTGTTTCTGGGGCCTCTGTTGGCAGTGTGTTGCTGATTTCAGATGCTTGTGGCAGGTGTTTGGCTGCTGAGCCTCTGCAGAGCTTCTTGTTCTTTGGAAGCCTGAGCAGCCTTGGCCCTTGATTTCCTGAGAGCCTTCAAGTGTCTGTGTGTGTGTGGGCACTGAGGACATCGCACTGCAGAGGGCTCTGACGTGTGCCCTGTCATCGCCACCCGATGGCTCCCTGCACCATCACCAGGCTGGGCTATTGCTGGTCGCTGCAGGGCTCCAGAGCCACGTTCAGCATCTGGGTGGCATCGGGGGGCAGGGGTGGCCCTGCCATCTGCTGCAAGAATACACCGCTGCTGCTGCCCCAGGAGGGACTGTCCAGCGCTGGTGCTGCAGTCGCAGAGGCTGCAGCAGGTGCTGGCAGCTTGCACAGGACGTGCCCCGGAGCACCGCAGAGCTTGGCTTTGCTAGCAACACTTCAGCACTCCCCTGAGGCCTGGCCTGGAGTGCAGAGCTCTTTGATCATGACTTTGAGTTTTGCTTCTGTGAGAAGGCTGTGAAGCTGCCAGCCATGCTGGATGCCTCTGCCCGCCTGCGGCTGCCAGAGGCAGGGCTTTGTGCTCAGATTCCCAAAGAAAGCGTTGGTGGAAGCCATCACATTCCAGAGCAGCTGGTCAGGAACCTGCCTTAGCACAGCAAGCCCAGGTGCCAGGCGTCCAACTCTCCTGAGCAGCTCTGGGTGTCAGAGCAGGGAAGGGAGTAGCCATTGAGCAGAAATGATTTTGAATCAGAAATGATTCTCTGGTGTCAGTTGGGGCTGAACTAGAGGTTTGCTGTCCAGGAGTCCTGCAAGCCTCCTGGCTGCGAGGGGAGCGTTGGTGCCACCTACCCAGCAGCAGCCCTGGGGACAGCCCTGGCTGCCAGCTCCATCAGCTTTGCAGGCACCCAGACGAGTTTATTGTTCATGCCATGGCTGACATCAGCTCAGGAAGGATGCAGGATTTGGAGATTTGGGCAGAGCAGCCCTGAAGCTAGCACACACTCCTCTGCAGGGCCAGATAGTGATGTGAGTCACAAACTCAACCAGAGCTGGGCAGTCACACCCACGGAGATAAGCCAAGGAGCTGTCACAAGTGAGTCACAGACTCAGAATCAGCCGGGTTGGAAGAGACCTCCAAGAGCACCCAGTCCAACCTATCATCACACTGCTCCTGAGCCAGCCCAGGATGCCATTGGCTCTGCTGCCCACCTGGGCACTGCTGCCTCCTCTGCAGCTGCTCTCTGCCAGCACCCTCAGCTCCCTCTCTGCCTGCCTGCTCTCAGCCACTCTGGCCCCAGCCTGTAGTGCTGCTTGGGGTTGTTGTGGCCAAAGTGCAGAACCCTGCACTTGGCCTTGTTCAGTCTCATCCCATTGGCCTCTGCCCACCCATCCAGCCTGGCCAGGTCCCTCTGCAGGGCTCTCCTACCCTCCAACAGCTCCACAGCTGCTCCCAGCTTGGTGTCATCTGCAAACTCTCTGCTGCTGGACTCAATCCCCTGCTCCAGATTATCACTAAAGATGTTGAACAGGACTGTGCCCAGCACTGATCCCTGGGGCACACCACCAGTGCCAGCTGCCAGCTGGATGTGGCACCATTCACCACCACTCTCTGGGCCCTGCCCTCCAGCCAGTTCTTGACCCACATCAGAGTGACTCTGTCCAAGCCACGAGCTGTGCCAGGAGCTTGTTGTGGCACACAGTGTTGAAGGCCTTGCTGAGGTCCAGGTAGACTCCATCCACAGCCTGCCCACATTCACCAGGCAGGAACCTGATCATAAAAGGACAAAATAAGGGAAAAAAGAGACAGGAGGCTGGCCAGGTTGCTTGTTAGGCTTTCTCAGACTCTTTGCAGTAAGGAAGCTGAGGAAGAGCTCTGAGAAGCTTTTAAAATCAAGTTCAAGCTTCAGCAGCTACCCAGAAGGGAAGGAGGTCAAGGCTGTGACTTCAGCTGCTGCATTTGTGCCAGGCTTCTGCATCTGCCTGGGCTCCTCTTTGCAGCAGGGACAGCAGCTTCCAAGCTTAACAATCTGGAGCTTCAGATCTGTCAGAAAGAGGAGGTTTGGGTTCTGACTCTGCCCTCACAGCATTGTTTCTCAGACAACAATGAGCTGCCTCTCAACCAGATGCTGCTTCTCCTGCTGCCTTCAGACATGGAGGATTTGTCAGACAGAGTGGCCAGAGAGTCTGGACTGCACTAATGATCATGGAATCATGGAGTCACTCCTGAGATCACCAGGCCCAACCACCAACCTTGCTCTGCCAAGTACACCACTAAACTCTAAACGTCCCCTCCAGGGTTGGTGACTCCACCACCTCCCTGGGCAGCCTCTTCCACTGCTCTTTCAGTGAAAAAAGTCTCCTGAGGTCCAGCCTAAACCTCTCCTGATGCAGCCTGAGGCCATTCCCTCTTGTTCTGTCACTGCAAGAAAGCTGGGGAGGGACTTTTTAGGGTGTCAGGTAGTGATGGGCCTGGGGGGGAATGGATCCAAGCTAGAAAAGGGGAGATGGAGGTTGGATGTCAGGAAGAGGTTCTTCAGCAGAAGGGTGGTAAGATGCTGGCACAGGCTGCCCAGGGGGGTGGTGGAAGTCTCATGCCTGGAAGTTTTCAAGGTCAGGCTGGATGTGGCTCTGGGCATCCTGCTCTGGTGTGAGGTGTCCCTGCCTGTGGAAGGGGGGTTGGAGCTGGATGATCTTTGAGGCCCCTTCCAGCCTTGGCACTTCTGTGTGGTTCTGTGTAATTGCCTGTGAGAAGAGATCAGCTCCTACCTCTCTCTATTGTCCTCTCAGATAGCTGTAGAGGGTGATAAGATTCTCCCCTCAGCCTCCTCCTCCCCAAAAGAAGCACCCCCAGCTCCCTCAGCTGCTCCTCCCCAGCCCTGTTCTCCAGACCCTTCCCCAGCTTCGTTGCCCTCCTCTGGCCTCACTCCAGCCCCTCAGTGTCTTTCTTGGAGTGAGTGCCCCAAAACCGAACCCAGCACTCAAGCTGTGCCCTGCCCAGTGCCCGGTGCTGGGGGACAATCCCTGCCTCCCCCCTGCTGGTCAGAGCAGTGCTGCTCCCAGCCAGGATGCCATCGTGCCCTTGTGTCCAATCCCAGCAGCACTTATTATGCAAGCTCCATACCCTCATTACCTAATCCTTCAGACCGAATAGCTGCAGCCACAAACTGTTCTGCAGTAGCAGGGAACAGGATGGTCTGAGCACAAATGACATTAGAAAGGCAGTGACCGTGGCACTGTGAATTTGCCTGCTAAGCACCACGGGGCAGGACTGTGGCATCTCAGCGCCCCTGCCAAGCCCTCTGGGGTAGTGTCACATCGGGTGGCTCTGCCTCCCGAGGCAGCAGTGAATTTGGCCCCAGCTGAGGTGCCTGTAGATCAGGAGGCACAGGAAGGACAGCTGCTGTGCCTTGAAGGGCACGCTGCTCTGGAGCCCCAGCTCCTTCTCCTGCCTTCTCACCCCCAGCAAGCAGACGGTGTCTCACTCACCCAGCCCTGGGGAAAGCACAACGGCTACAAAACAAGAGCAGAGGGCTGGATCCCTTCCTTGGTTGATCTGCATGAATCCTAATGGGAATACAGGGGTGGGAAGGGAGGCTGGAGCACAACCCAGAGACCCACAGGAGAATTTGCACCCCAAGAAGAGCCAAGGAACATCCATGTGCTCAAAAAGGGACACCAGTGCACCCCACTCCTACCTTCTCCTCCTCTCTGGCAGGCTGCTGCCCGCCCTCAGAGAGCTGTGATTCTGGAAGTGCTATTCTCCCTCCTCCTCACCAGCCAGCAGGAAGCTTGCTAGCTCAGACTGGAATTAACAAGGGGCTGGGTTCACTTTCACATGGAATGAAATCCCAGACCTGCTGCCGAGATCCTGGTCCTTGTGGATGGCCAGCCTGGAGAGCAAGAAGTCTGCTCAGGCAAAGAGCAAACCAGCAAATAAGGTCCCTTCCTCCTCATGGCCCTCATCTGCCAGCAGCTGGTGACAGATAACTCACACTTATTTTTTGTAAGATTTGGAAAAAGAAATCATTGGAAGCTTTCCTAGGAGCTCTTTTTTTCCCTCTTGTGGTGAGGAAATAGATTTCTTCCTAACTTTGGCCTTTTGTTGTTCCTCTTCAGTGAGAGGCAAAGGAAACTTGTTCCTCCTAACCAGAATGCCCACGCAGTGGCTGAGGCAAACTGCTCCTTGCTGCAGTGCTGCTGTCTTTTTCTTTCCCCAGGCTAACCTGATTGCAATGGGCTGCCCAGGGAGGTGGTGGAGTCACCGTGGCTGGAGGTGTTGCAGCCAAGCCTGGCTGGGGCACTGAGTGCCATGGTCTGGTTGGTTGGGCAGGGCTGGGTGCTAGGTTGGGCTGGCTGAGCCTGGAGCTTTCTGCCAACCTGCCTGATTCTGTGGTTCTGCGATTTTTTTACATCAGAGGGGTCCCTGATGATGTCACCCAGCTTCCACCTGGGCAACCCATTCCAGCCTCTCACCACCCTCATGCTGAACAACTTCTTAACATCAAATCTGGATCTACCCATTTCCAGCTTTGCTCCATTCCCCCCAGTCCTGACAGCCTAAAAAGACCCTCCCCAGCTTTCTTGTAGCCCCCCTCAGACACTGCAAGGCCACAAGAAGGTCACCTGGGAGCCTTCTGCTTTCCAAACTGCACAGCCCCAACTGCCTCAGTCTCTCCTCACAGCAGAGCAGCTCCAGCCCTCTGCTCATCCTCGTGGTCCTTCTCTGGACACCTTCCAGCACATCCATACCCCTCTTGTCCCAGTAGCTCCAGAACTGGGCACAGTACTCCAGAGGGGGTCTCAGCAGTGTGGAGCAGAGGGGCAGGATCACTTCCCTGGCTCTGCTGCCCACACTGCTCCTGATGCAGCCCAGGCTCTGGTTGCTCTCTGGGCTGCCAGAGCACACTGATGGCTCATGTTGAGCTTCTCATCTACCAGCACCCCCAAGTGCTTCTCTGCAGGGCTGCTCTCAAGCCAGTAAGGCTGTCCAAAGACATCAGAGCTGAAGCTGGGGATGATGATCTGGGCTGTCCTTCAGCCCTTCTGTTGGCAAGCACGCTGACAGACACCGCCTAGGGCTGGTGTGCTCCCTGACAGCTGAGCAGCCGCACCATGCTGGCACAGGGCTTGGAAGGCACCTCTGAAGATCACCTAGCCCAGCCCCCCTGCTAGAGCAGGATACCTGCCAAAGCCTTTCCAGCAGCTCATCTGTCATTGCTCCTTTCACAGATCACAGAACTAGCCATGCTGGAAAAGCCCTCTGAGATCATCCAGTCCAAGCCATCTCCTAACACATACTTAACTACACCCTGGCACCAAGTGCCTCATGCAGCCTCCTTTTAAACTCCTCTGGGGATGGGGACTCCACCACCTCCCTGGGCAGCCCATCCCAATGCCAGTCTCTCCTGCTGTGAAGAACTTCTTCCTAACATCCAGCCTGAGCCTGCCCTGACACAGCTTGAGGCTGTGCTGTCCCTGGGTGCCTCCATTCTGCACAGAGGGGAGACACCAAGGGCAGTCCCTGCACTTTGCTCTGCTCTGCTCTGGAAAGGCCTCAAACAGAGCACTCAGAGCTCAGGAGCCAGCACCAAAGAAGCAGTTCTGTGGAAACTTGGGAAGACTGCAAAACCTGTGCTGCTGCAGGGGGGAGAGGACAGCTGGGGACAGGAGCTGCTGCCATGTGCTTGCCTGCTGCAGAGCACACAGTGCTCAGCCTGCAGGGCACTGCTCGGGGGCCAAGGGCTGCCTGGGCACCCATGGCTACACCTCTGCTTTTTCAGAGGAGTTTTCACAGCAGAGGCTCTAAATCACAGAACTGCAGAATCACAGTGCTGGGGCCTGGGGGCACTTCTGAAGAGTCCAATCCCCCTGCCAGAGCAGGCTGGAAGAGACCTTTGAGACTGGCAGGTCCAAGATCCCCCAGGGCTCACAGTGCCACCACTGCTGCTGAGCCACTGCACAGCACCACAGCCCTCAGCACCACATCTGCCCAGCTTCTAAACTCCTCCAGGGATGGGGACTCCACCACCTCCCTGGGCAGCCTGTGCCAGTGCCTGAGAGCCCTTGCTGGGAAGAAATTGTTGCTAATGCCCAACCTGAACCTGCCCTGGCACAACTTGAGGCCATTTCCTCTCCTCCTGTCCCTTGCTGCATGTAAGAAGAGCCCAACCCCTACCTGGCTCCATCTTCAGTTGAGGCAGTCAAGAGAGCAATGAGCTCTGCCCTCAGGCTCCTGAGAGCCCTCTCTGGGAGCAGAGGGAGCTTGCAGCAGGATTCCCATCTCCTTTAGGGCTGCATTAGCTTCCAGGGAACATCCTCTTGCCTGGCAGGAGTCAGATACATAAGAAAATGAATCAAACTGCAGGATCTGAAGTATCTCAGCACTGATGCTGAAGGTTTGCTTGCATTCAGAGAGTGTTGAAAGCACAGCAGAAAACTTCAGGCGTTTGCCAATCAAATGAGCTCAGGTGAATGGGAGTCCCTGCTCTGCTCTCCCCCTCGGATGGCAGCAGGGCCAGGCAGAGGCAAGCAGGTGACCAACCCTGTGGGAGATCAAAATCTATACTGCAGTTGCCGGCATAGTGCTGAGGAAACAGAGAGAAAGGTACAAAACACTGATTTTGCTGAGGGTGCTGGCTGCAGGGAGACAGAGAGAGAAGAGCAAAGACAGCAGTGCTCCAGCCTTCAGGAGACACGGAGTGCTGGGGGTCAGTTGCCTGGGGGGGCTCGTACCAGAGTCAGGAATTTCAGCTCTTTGATGCAGTTTTCCTCCCCTTTGTTTTCCCTCCTGAATGGCAGCAGCAGGCCGTGGCAGTAGTTAGAAACATGGATTCAGAGAGACACAGAATGGGTTGGGATGGAAGAGATCATCAGGATCGTCCAGTGCCAACCCCCTGCCATGGGCAGGGACACCTCCCACCAGCACAGGAGGCACAGGGCCTCATCCAGCCTGGCCTTCAACACCTCCAGTCACAACCTCCCTGGGCAACCTGTGCCAGTCTCTCCCCACCCTCACTCTCAACAATCTCTTCCTCCTCTCCACTCTCACTCTCCCCTCTCCCAGCTCAAAGCCATTGTCCCTCAGCCTGACACTCCCAGCCCTTGTCACAAGTCCCTCCCCAGCTCTCCTGCAGCCCCTTCAGGCACTGCAAGGCTGCTCAGATCTCTCCCTGCAGCCTTCTCTTCTGCAGACTGGACAGCCCCAACTCTCCCAGCCTGTCCCCATAGCAGAGTTGCTCCAGTCCCTTGGATCATGTTTGTGGCCTCTGGCCCCTCTGCAGCAGCTCCAGGTGGTTCTTGTGCTGTGTTCCCCAGCACTGGAGGCAGTGCTGCAGGTGAGGGCTGAGCAGAGCAGAGTGGAGGGGCAGAATCCCCTCCCTGTGCTGCTGCTCTCCCTGCTCTGGCTATTTCCTAAGGAGTTTTTTCTTGCAGCTCTTCAAGTCACTGCTCTGAGTTAGTTTTTCAGGAGGAGGCTCTTTGTATCTCTTTGCCTCTCAGATGCTCTTTGGCTGTTTTTGTGGTGCTTCTGTTTTACTATTCCATCACTTTTTGGATGCTGAACTTCCCCAGACATGTGCAGCATTACAAGGGCAGTCTGACCATTGTGATGCAGGAGCTAAACCCAGCTGTGCTCCTGGGCTTGCTTTTGAAGTTGTCTTTCTTCCTCGCAAGAGAAACTTCACACAGGCTGAGCAGCAGAAGACAGTGAGTGCTCGGCAAGCCTCTTCCCTGGTGTCCAGCCAGAGCTGGCAGGCGCCAGGTTTGGCAGCAGCGTACGGTGCCAGGCGGCAGTGCCCAGTGGGTGGTGCTGATGGTGTCACTGCAGATCCATATCTGCCAGTTTTTGAGCAAGAAAGTGAGGTGGCAAAAAGAAAACTTCCAGCATTGGCAACAGGAGAACTTTTAGAAAGTCACTGGTGGTTGGAGTGTCCTCAAGATCCTGCTGCAGCTCCCCCGCGGGTGAAAATCTCCTGCGAGAGGAGGAAGAGAAAAGCTCTTCACAGCCTGCTCAGACCTCACCTCCAACCCTACCTCCAGCACTGCTGTCCCCAGCAGAAGGAGGGCACAGAGCTGCTGGAGAGAGGCCAGAGGAGGCCACAAAGATGCTGCCAGGGCTGGAGCAGCTCTGCTGTGAGCAGAGGCTGAGGGAGCTGGGGGGGGCAGCCTGCAGAGGAGAAGGCTCCAGGGGCACCTCAGAGCTGCTGCCACAGCCTGAAGGGATCCTGCAGGAAGGCTGCAGAGAGACTTTGGCTGAGGGTGTCTGAGCCAGGCCAAGGGCAATGGCTTGGAGCTGAGGCAGAGCAGGCTGAGAGTGGAGCTGAGGCAGAAGTTGCTGAGCGTGAGGGTGGTGAGAGCCTGGCACAGGCTGCCCAGGGAGGCTGTGGCTGCCTCCTGCCTGGGGGTGTCAGGGCCAGGTTGAAGAGGCCTTGGGCAGCTGAGTCTAGCTGAGAGGTGTCCGTGGGCATGGCAGGGGGTGGGAGCAGGTGAGCTCTGAGCTGCCTTCCAGGCTGAGCCATTTGGGGGTCCCAGGCTTCTATAAAAATGCCTCAGCCCTGGTAGCCATTGGGCAAGAGAAGCCTTTAGCTTTCTCTTTTTTTTTCCCCCCCGAGTGTTGTGATTTTTATCAGTTCCCTGTGGTAGTGAACTGTTACAGTTATTAACTATTGGCTGATTCCCTGCTCCCCACTGCTCTGCTCTGTCTGTGGAGTGCTTCCCAGAGGTGCTTCTGGCAGGCTTTCAACACTCAGCCATGACAGCAGAGAGGAAAAACTGTTGTCTGGCTTGCTAACCCCTCAGCTCCTCGTTCCGGCGGCGTGTTTGCTGTGTTTGACAGCGCTCTTGCTGCCTCTACGGGCACTGTGCTGGCTTTGAATGTCCACAGGCTTTGGTGCCTCAAGGCTGGACAGCAGCACTGCTGAGGAGGAGAGGCTGAGAGTCTGGAGGGGAGAAGGCTGAGAGGGATCTGGGCAATGTCTGTAAATAGCTGACTTAAAAGCTCTGAGAGAACTGAGAGAGCCCAGCCCAGAGCCCCCAAGCTGCTGCAGGCAGTGAACAGCTCCTGCGAGGCCAGGCTGAGGCAGCTGGGGCTGGCAGCTGGCAGCAGAGCAGCCTGAGGGCTGCCCTCAGTGCTGGGCTAGAGATGTGCAGGGCAGCGTCGGGAGGACACAGCCAGGCTGTGCCCAGGGCTGGCCAAGGGCAGCACAAGGGGCACTGGGTGCCAGCTGGAGCAGAGCTCATGAGCGCTGCTGCCTGCTGCTCCTGCACGGTGCTGCCAGCTGCTCTGCATGCTGCTGCCTGCTGTTCCGTGCGCTGCTGCCAGCTGCTCCTGCACGGTGCTGCCTGCTGTTCCGTGCGCTGCTGCCAGCTGCTCCTGCACGCTGCTGCCTGCTGCTCTGTGCGCTGCTGCCTGCTGCTCCTGCACGGTGCTGCCAGCTGCTCTGCATGCTGCTGCCTGCTGTTCCGTGCGCTGCTGCCAGCTGCTCCTGCACGGTGCTGCCTGCTGCTCCTGCACGCTGCTGCCTGCTGCTCTGTGCACTGCTGCCTGCTGCTCCTGCACGGTGCTGGCAGCTGCTCTGCACACTGCTGCCTGCTGCTCCTGCACGGTGCTGCCTGCTGCTCTGCATGCTGCTGCCAGCTGCTCCTGCACAGTGCTGCCAGCTGCTCCTGCGCGCTGCTGCCTGCTGCTCCTGCACGGTGCTGCCTGCTGCTCTGCACGCTGCTGCCTGCTGCTCCTGCACGGTGCTGCCAGCTTCTCTGCACGCTGCTGCCTGCTGCTCCTGCACGGTGCTGCCTGCTGCTCTGCACGCTGCTGCCTGCTGCTCCTGCACGGTGCTGCCAGCTTCTCTGCACGCTGCTGCCAGCTGCTCCTGCACGGTGCTGCCAGCTTCTCTGCACGCTGCTGCCTGCTGCTCCTGCACGGTGCTGCCTGCTGCTCTGCACGCTGCTGCCTGCTGCTCCTGCACGCTGCTGTCTGCTGCTCTGTGCACTGCTGCCTGCTGCTCCTGCACGGTGCTGCCAGCTACTCTGAACACTGCTGCCTGCTGCTCCTGCACGCTGCTGCCTGCTGCTCTGCATGCTGCTGCCAGCTGCTCCTGCACGGTGCTGCCAGCTGCTCCTGCGCGCTGCTGCCTGCTGCTCCTGCACGATGCTGCCTGCTGCTCTGCACGCTGCTGCCTGCTGCTCCTGCACGCTGCTGCCTGCTACTCTGTGCACTGCTGCCTGCTGCTCCTGCACGGTGCTGCCAGCTACTCTGCACACTGCTGCCTGCTGCTCCTGCACACTGCTGCCTGCTGCTCCTCCACGCTGCTGCCTGCTGCTCTGCACGCTGCTGCCAGCTGCTCCTACACGGTGCTGCCAGCTTCTCTGCATGGTGCTGCCTGCTGCTCCTGCACGGTGCTGCCTGCTGCTCCTGCATGCTGCTGCCAGCTTCTCTGCACGCTGCTGCCTGCTGCTCCTGCACGGTGCTGCCTGCTGCTCTGCACGGTGCTGCCTGCTGCTCCTGCACGGTGCTGCCAGCTTCTCTGCACGCTGCTGCCTGCTGCTCCTGCACGGTGCTGCCTGCTGCTCCTGCACGCTGCTGCCTGCTGCTCCTGCACGGTGCTGCCTGCTGCTCCTGCACGGTGCTGCCAGCTTCTCTGCACGCTGCTGCCTGCTGCTCCTGCACGGTGCTGCCAGCTTCTCTGCACGCTGCTGCCTGCTGCTCCTGCACGGTGCTGCCTGCTGCTCCTGCACGGTGCTGCCAGCTTCTCTGCACGCTGCTGCCTGCTGCTCCTGCACACTGCTGCCTGCTGCTCCTGCACGGTGCTGCCAGCTGCTCCTGCACGGTGCTGCCTGCTGCTCCTGCATGCTGCTGCCTGCTGCTCCTGCGCGGTGCTGCCTGCTGCTCTGCGCACTGCTGCCTGCTGCTCCTGCATGCTGCTGCCTGCTGCTCCTGCGCGGTGCTGCCTGCTGCTCCTGCACGGTGCTGCCTGCTGCTCTGCGCACTGCTGCCTGCTGCTCCTGCGTGGTGCTGCCTGCTGCTCCTGTACAGTGCTGCTGCCTGCTGCTCCTGCACGGTGCTGCCTGCTGCTCCTGCACGGTGCTGCCTGCTGCTCCTGCACGGTGCTGCTGCCTGCTGCTCCTGCACGGTGCTGCTGCCTGCTGCTTCTGCATGCTGCTCCCTCTCTCTGCCAGCCACCGGCTGCTGGAGCAGGGCAGCAGGCCTGAAAGAGGCAGTGCTCCAGAGTGGTTTTGGGTGGAAAAGACCCTTCAGATCATGCAGTCCATCCACTCTGACTCTGCCAAGGCTGGGGCTGACCTGTGGCCCTCAGCACCACACCTCTGCCTCTCTGCAACACCTCCAGGGATGGGCATTCAGCCACTTCCCTGGGCAGCCTGTGCCAGGCTTTCAGAACCCTTTCAGGGAAAAAGTTTCTTCTAATGCCCAACCTAAACCCTCCTCTGGGACAACCTGAGGACATTTCCTTGTGCCCTATCACTTGCTACTAGGGAGCAGAGCCCAACCCCCAGATCACTGCAGCCTCCCCTCAGGGAGCTGCAGAGAGCAACGAGGGCTCCTTTCAGCCTCCTCTTTTCTGCACTGCACACCCCCAGCTCCCTCAGCTGCTCCTCCCCAGCCCTGTTCTCCAGACCCTTCCCAGCTTTGTTGCCCTTCCTTGGACCTGCTCCACTGTATTAGAGGTGTGGAGCACAGGAGCTCTTGAAAGTCCCTTGTTCAAGCTGGCACAAGGCAGAGGTGGAGCTTGCTGAGCCACCTCGGAGCCAGATTTTGACAGCTCCAGCATGTGAAGCTGTCCAGGAAGTGCAGGTGGCCCTTCAGTGCCAGGCTTTGTGGTTTGCCACCTCTCATACCTTGCTGCTCTCTCACTTTCTCCTCTGGGGTTTCTCAGCCTTGCTGATGGATCCAAGATTCAATAACTGAGTGCTGTGTGCTCTGACACCATCAGGTGGTCTGAGTGTAAGCTTGACAGGCCCATCACCTGTGAGTCAGTGTGGACCCTTGAGCAGAAGCCAGATTCATCCAGTTCTGGCAAATGCAGGGGCTGGAATGCTTTTAGAATTCTTCCAAACCCACAGTGGAGTAAAATGGGCACAAATGAACCTGGGTGTAAACTTCAATGGAATTACTAATGAAAGGAAGAACGTGAGGTTGGGAGGGGTGCCAGAGGGACTCCAGTGGCTCTGGTGTGGCTGATGTGCTGCCATGGCTGTGTGGGTCTCGAGCCCATGCAGCTGCCACTGCTGCTGGCACAGGAGGTGGTGATTTGGCAGCAGCTGCAGGGCTTCTGTCAGAGCCCTGCTCAGTGTCCCACAGTTGACCACAGACCTTGGTTGAGGTGCCTACCTGGATGGAGCTCTCTGGTTGTGGAGTCTGTGGTGTTGCAGGCAGATGCCAATATGCTGACAGGCTTACAGGATATTATGTGTTGGAAGGGACCTGAGGAGATAGAGTTCAATCCCCCTGCCAGAGCAGGACCACACAATCCAGCTCAGGGCACACAGGAACACGTCCAGACAGGCCTGGAAAGGCTCCAGAGATTGAGACTCCACAACCTCCCTGGGCAGCCTGTGCCAGGGCTCTGGGACCCTTCCTGTCAAGAAGTTCCCCTTGTGCTGAGCTGGAACCTCCTGTGCTGCAGCTTCCATCCACTGCTGCTTGTCCTGTCCCAGGGAGCAGTGAGCAGAGCCTGTACCCTCCTCCTGACCCCCAGCCCTGAGATAGTCATAGGCATTGATTAGATCCCCTCTCAGTCTTCTCTTCTCCAGACAGAGCTCAGGTCAGTGTGGCACTGCTGCTTTTCCAAAGCACCTCCAGGTGTGTCTGGAAGGGTAAGGGCTGCTTGAAAGGATGGGTCAGGACCTTAAATGGTCACCCCAAAGTAATTCACCAAAAGGAGAGGCAGAAGCCAGGTTTCCTGCCAGCACTAAGCATGACTTTCCTGTCTGCCCAGCTGGAGACAAGGGCCCTGGAGCAGGAAAGTCAGGAGATGTAGAAGCAGCAGCTCCTTCTTCTGCCTTATCAGCCATTCGCAGCACACATGGCCCGGGGGGGGGGCTGCAGCAGCACTTCAGAGGCAGCCTGGAGGGTGCACGCAGATCTGATTGCTTTGCTGCCCCTGGCTCTGGTGAGGCTTTGTCTTCCAGCTCTCGGGTGGGCAGCCTTGCTGCAGCCTGCCTTCCAGACGATTCCTCTGTCTTTCTGTACTCAGAACCCTTGGCTATGTTTTGGCACTGGGCCAGGAAGAAGAGCCCCCAGCCAGAGGCATGGCCACCACTGCAGAATGGAGCCTTTCTCCTTGGAGAGCTCCACAGAACCACACAATGATTGGAAGGGACCTCTGGACATCAGCTGGTCTAAGCCCCTTGCCAGAGCCATTCACCCAGGAACATGTCCAGGTGGGTTTGGAATGCCTCCAGGGAAGAAGATTCCACAATCCCTCTGGGCATCCTGCTCCAGGGCTCTGTCAACCCCAAAATCAACAGTTTTCTCTTCTCATTCATGAGGAGTTCCTGCTTTGTGCCCATTGCCCCTTGTCCTGTTGCTGGGCACCACTGAGGAGAGTGTGGCTCCATGCCCCTGGCACTCCCCCTTCAGATGTTTATTGATCAGCATTAATGAGATCCCTCTCAGCTTCATAGAATCACAGAACCAGGCAGGCTGGCAGAGAGCTCCAGGCTCAGCCAGCCCAACCTAGCACCCAGCCCTGCCCAACCAACCAGACCATGGCACTCAGTGCCCCAGCCAGCCTTGGCTGCAACACCTCCAGCCACGGCCACTCCACCACCTCCCTGGGCAGCCCATTCCAGTGCCAATCACTCTCTCTGCCAACAACTTCCTAACAACATCCAGCCTAGACCTGCCCTGGCACAGCTTCAGGCTGTGTCCCCTTCTGCTGCTGGCTGCCTGTCAGCAGAGCCCAACCCCACCTGGCCACAGCCTCCCTGCAGGCAGCTGCAGGCAGCAATGAGCTCTGCCCTGAGCCTCCTCTGCTGCAGGCTGCACCCCCCCCAGCTCCCTCAGCCTCTCCTCACAGGGCTGTGCTCCAGGCCCCTCCCCAGCCTTGCTGCCCTTCTCAGGCCAGCCCCTGCCTTGCAGAGGTAGAGAAGGGTTGGACTGGCTGATCTGTACGGTGTTTTCCAAGCACACTGATGCTGTCGTTCACCGCAGGGGGCTGGGTTACATGGCCTGGAGGTTCCTTCCAACCCAAACTGTCCTAGGTTGAGACTTCTGTCTTTAAGGACCATGTTGTACAGACCTCTGTGAGGTCCTGAGTGGCCAGGAGTAGAGAGGAAATAGTAAACCTGATGTATTTCACTCCTGTGATTCTTTCGTGGTGCTGCATTTAGGTGGCAGCAAAGCCAGCTCCTGGCTTCTGTTAAAAATGCTGTGCCCAGCAGGGAGGGCACTGTCCCCTTGGACTCTGCTCTGCTGAGGCCACAGCTCCTGTGCTGAGCTCAGTTTGGGGCACTCGGTATAAGAGAGATGTGGAGGTGCTGAGGAGGGCAAGGAAGGGCCTGGAGAGCAAATCTGGTGAGGAGAGGCTGAGGGAGCTGGGGCTGGTGAATGTGAAAGAGAGGAGGCTGAGGGCAGAGCTCATGGCTGGCTGCAGCCACCTGAGAGGAGGCTGTGCAGAGGCTGCTGCTGGGCTCTGCTCACAGGTGAGTGGGGACAGAACAAGGGGGAATGGCCTCAAGCTGAGGCTGGGCAGGTTTAAGTTGGACATTAGGAATAGATATTTTCATGGAGAGAGTGGTCAGGCACTGGGATGAGCTGCCCAGGGAGGTGCTGGAGTCACCCACCCTGGGTGTGTTTAAGGGTGGTTTGGCTGTGGTGCTTGGGGCTGTGGTTTAAGGTGAATCTTGTAGAGTAGGGCTCTGGGTTGGACTTGGTGCCCCTGAGGGGCTTTGCCAAGCTGCCTGTTGCTGTGGTTCTGTGATTGCCTCTCCTCCTCCCTGCTAACAGTAGGGGTGCATCACAGCCAGTTGGGCCTGGCTGAAGCGGGCGGCAGTTCAGGGGGAAGAAAGAGCACTGGAGCTTATGGTGAACCCAGGTGGGAGAAGAAAAGAGGGTCTGGAGATTTGGGTTTGGTCTGTTTGGAGAAGGTTTGTGTGTGCTGGGATTCTGTGTGTGTTCCACAGGCTTTGCACTGTGGCTGGTGGTCATTAGCAGCACCTCCTGTTTGATCCTTAAGGGCATTGCAGTTTCTCTCCAGTCTGGGGGGTGGAGGTGTTCCTGAATTACCTCGACAGTCACTTTAGAGCTGAGCCTTCCCCCACTGCCCTTGAAGGAAGACACAAACCATTCTAGGGTTCTATGGTTCGGTGATTCTCAGTGCCAGACCTTGTGGCTGGCACTAAGCTGTGCCCTTTGCACATTTCACTGCTTTGGCACCAAGCAAGGGGAAGGGTTTTGGTTATTCAATGCTTAGAATCCTGGCCTGGTTTGGGTTGGAAGGGATCTTGTGAGCTCAGCCTGTCCAACTCCCCTGCAGTCTGCAGGGACAACCCCAACCAAAGCAGGTGGCTTGGGACCCCAGGCAGCCTGACCTGGAGTGGTGCTAGCCATAGGGCAGCTCCCACCTCTCTGGGCAGCCTGGGCCAGGCTCTCCCCACTCTGTGTCAGACATTTCTTCCTTCTCTCCAGTCTGGATCTCCCTCTTTGAGCTCAAACTCCTTGTCCTGTAACACCAGGCCCTGGGTCAGAGTCTCACCACCCTCAGCATCCAACTGATGACAGGGGACTAGAAGATGATGCTGAGGGGCCTGGAACATCTCTGTGATGAGCAAAGGCTGAGGGAATTGGGGCTGCTTAGGCTGGAGAAGAGCAGCCTGAGGGAGTCTGGGTGGGGAGGCTTAGAGTGGGGAAGCTTAGGATGGGGAAACTTCGGATGGTGGAGACGTTGGACTTGGCAGTGCTGAGTTAGTGATTGGGCTTGATGATCTGAAAGGTCTCTTCCAAGCCAAACGAATCTGTGGCTCTGTGACCCTGCCAGCCTGGGCTTTTCACACCAGACCACGCTGGAGCACAGGAGGGAAGGATTCACACCAGCATTTGCTCCTGTGAGTTTCATGGCCTCTCCTTTCCACAGAATGGAATCTGATGGGGCAAATGCTGTGCTGGAAGCAGCAGCAGAGCCTGCAGGAGGGCTGTTCCTGCTCAGGGGAGTGCTGCCTCTCAGGACAGACCCCGGCAGTCACTCTGCTCTGCTTGCATGCTAAGCAGGTGAGAAATCCTCAGCTCTGCTCTCTACAACAGAGCTGATCTTTGATACTCAGGGGAAAAACTTCAGGAGTATAAAACCTGGAGTGTCTCTGCTAGCATTTTGATTACTACTTATCCACGTTTTGGAGGTACAGTGTCAAGAAGCCTTCCTTTAGGACACGTGGTGCTTACTAAAGACACATTTGGACTAATTCACTTGGGTACTTCTGCACAAAGCTGCATGGCCTGGAAGCAGTGAGATTTGCACTGCTCTCCTCTCATGAGGGGATGAGGTTTTAGCAGCCCCTCTGTACTGGGCATGCAGGGAAGCAGAAGTTCACTGCACTCACATCAAACAGAGGTGACTCTGGCTCTATCTCAGACCTGTTTGCCAGAAAAGCAGGAGTTAATCTATGCTTCACTTACAGCTTCTTCAACAGAGCAATTCACAGCACCACAGAATAGATCTGGTTGGAAGAGACCTCCAAACCCATCCAGTCCAACCCTTGACCCAGCACTGAACCATGTCCCTAAGTTCCAGCTCCACAGGCTGCTGGAACCCCCCCAAGGATGGTGACTCCAGCACTGCCCTGAGCATCCTGTGCCAAGGTTTGAGAACCCTTCCAGTGCAGAAATATTTCCTGAGCTCCAACCTGAGCCTCCCCTGGGGCAGCTGGGAACCACTTCCTCTGCTCCTGTCTGTTGCCACCAATGAGCAGAGGATGACCCCTCCTTGTGCCAACCTCTCTTCAGGTTTAGAGTCATAGAATGGTTTGGGTTGGAAGGAACCTTGAAGATCATCTTAGCTCTAACCCTCCTGCCATGGGCTAGCTCAACCCCCCCCTCCCACTAGCCCAGGTTGTTCAAGGTCTCATCCAGCCTGGCCTTCAACACCTCCAGGGAGGTTGTGGAGCACAGAAGCACAGAATGGGATTGAAGATCATAACCTCCCTGGGCAACCTGTGTCAGTGTCTCACCACCCTCACTGCATAGAGAAAAAAGCCACTGGCTCTGCCATTGCACACTCAGGCTGAGCTGTCCACACTGCTGGCAGCTTCCCTCATGGTGCTGCAGGTAGGCAGCCATGAAGTCTCCTTTGCTGCCCCCAGGGAGTTTGGAGAAGCAAAGGTGCCAGCATGAGGCTGTGGGGTGCAAAGTGGTTTGCCAGTCCGCAGGTGACTCCACCCTGCCATGTAGTGGATGGCAACAGCCACTGCTGAGAAAAAACAGAGACTTATAGCAGGGTAAAATCTCTGCTCAGCAGGCTCCTAGAGGACGTTTCAGATGCTAACTGCTTGGGGACCAGGGGAGGGAAAAGCTTGATGTGTGCTGGCCTACTGGCATTGTTCTTGCTGAATCTGAGCTGTGACATACCAAAGGACCAACTGGAGTTGGCATCCCAAGGGTCAGGGTAGCAGGACAAGCAAAGAGAGAAGCTGTGGCTTTTGGCTGGTGCTCAGATCCCTGGCTGAAGGAAGGAGGTGCTACAGCCAGTTTGAGACCTGCTGAACTCATCACAGCTTTAGCATGTATGGCACTTTGGAGTTCAGTGTCTCAGCTCCTGGCACTGGGAAGAGTTGCAGAAGGAATTGTTTCTCTCCTGGGTGACATCAGGGTGCAAAACTGGACTTGCTGCTGCTGTAGTCCTGACCAGCATCTTCAGCAGGAGCAGTGCCACTTGCTGGGCTCTCCCACCAAGCCCAGAAGAGAAGCATCATACCCCTAAGGTGGTTCTCCTTGTCTGCCAGAGATGATGGCTGGGGCTGTGTGTGGAATGTGGCCGGGCAGTGGTCTGGCTGCCCCCATGTCTAACTGGGATGCTGGCAGAGGAGCCAGTGATGGGGGCAAGCGTTCAGGCTGGGTGACAGGAGCTGGATTTGATTCCTGGGAGAGCAGTGGAGATGTGGGAGGGCTCTCTCCTGGTCGCCGCTATGGGGGCTGTTTTGCCAGCTCCCCCTTCCCTCCCTGACTGCCAGGGTGCTCTGCTTCCCCCGCTCGGCGCAGGGGGGTGCCGGGGCTGGAGCCGAGGAGGTTTGCATCTCCGGCAGGCACATGTGAGCAATGTGCCTTTAAGACTAGCAGGAGAGCAATAGTATCTCCCTCCCTCCTGTTAATTGTAGCATGTTTTTCAGCCATGCTTTCCAGTCACATTCGCAGGCTGGCAGCGGGAGCGGTGCAGACAGCGAGTGCTTGCCCGTGGACGGCCGCAGGTGATGGGCAGCGCCCGGGGCTGCAGAGCTCGGTGCCAGGGACAGGAGCCCTGTGTGCCTGAGTTTCAGTGACACTGCCGGGCTCCCCCCTTACCCGTGTGCCCTCCATCTCCTCGCCTGCGTGGTCGTGGCCTCCAGGTCGCTGGGCACCCAGCCCGGTGGGCCCGGCGGGGGCTGTGGCGCGGCTCGGCGCCGCTGCTGGGGGACCCGCAGTGGGGGATGTGGCGGCAGCCCTGCCGTGCCTGCCCGGGGATGCCGTGGGCTGCTGTGGCAACGCCTGGCTCCCGGAGCCCAAAGTGACTGCAACTAACTCGAGGCTGGGACTGCTTCTCGGAGGATGCCCCGTGTGTCTGCGGCCACTGCTCGCCGGCCTCGCCACAGAATATCGCCGGGGGCTTGCTCGCCGCTGCCGAGGGGGGGCAGAGGCAGAGGCCGCCCGAGGGTTAAGCGCATCAGCCCGCACGGCAAGTGTGCCGGCAGGAAATAATCTGCAGAGGTACATGTGCAGCAATTCAACCGCCGCTGCTCTCGCCGGCTGCCGCCGCAGCTGGATGTGGGAGAGGAGCTGCGCCGCTCGCAGGAGATGCTGGCTCGGTGTGCCCGCGATGCCCCGCACGGCAGCGTGTCTGAGCTGGGCTGAACGCCTCCATCCGAACGGATTTACGGTGGCTCGCAGGCTCTGCCGGCTCGCTGAGGTAGGTGCTGCCTGTGCGGTGTGCCATGATCTCTGTCGGGGGTGGGGGGGAGGCCTCCTCAGCTAACACGGATCTTCCCGTGGCCGCGGGTTTGAATTGGCAGCCCGATGCCAGACAGAAACGTGTGTGTGCTTTGCGAGCGTGCAGCAGGCAGGAGAGAGCAGAGGATCCCTGAGTGATGCCTTCCATGCGTGGCAATAAAGTTGTTGCTCTTAATTGGAACAAACTTGCCTTGGTCTCTGTGGAATGCACCTGGGAGCTTTTGTTTCTTCCTTGGCATATGACCTTTGGAAGGGGTTGGCTGCAGCAGGCGGCTGGGTTATGCTTTGCTGCAGCAGCAGGGACACAGTGCACTCTACAGGTACCTTCATTCTGCTCCCAGGCATGTGTGGAGGACAGAGGACAGCCGTGCAGAAAAAGAAAACGCTGCCAGCAGGGAGGTGGTGGTTTTTCAGGAGTGAAATGGCACTAATGGGAAGAAAAGAGGTGCTTTTCCTTGAGGAAAAGGAATGTTGAGGTGCTGAGTGTTAGCCTTGGTGTTTGGAAGCAGAGGAGGATGATCTGGTTTAGAAGCAGCTCGTCTATGGGTCTGGTTTTCCTGTCTTGCTTTCCTGGCTCCGTGGAGAGGAGTTTTTGTTCATCTCTGCTAACTGCTGTGCCACCTGCAACCTTTGCTTGAGGATTTTCCTGTGCCAGTACCCGGGAGAGAAGACCTGGCAGTGCCGTGGAATTTGCTCAGGCTTGCTCTGCTCAGGAAGGTGCCTGCTCGGGAAGCCTCTGACACAACCAGCAGTGGCTGATGCTGCTCCTGGCGGCGCGGCGTGCAGTTTGGGTTTGCCTCGACACCTCTGCTGGGAGCTTTGCTCTGTAGATATTAAGCTGAAAATGAAGTTTTCAATCTGTTTCTGCTGGCGATGCAGAGTGCTGGGCACTGGTAACCTCTCTGGTTTGACTTGCCTGCTTGACTTACACCTGCGTGCTCGCAGGTGAGCGCGGCGCGGGCCGAGGCCGTGTGGAATAGGAGGCTGCCGCCTGGGTTATGTGTCTCTATCACGTGCAGAGGGGTTTGTGGGTGCTGCTGGCATTGCAGAGCTATTGAGATGGCACAGCCAACAGTGCCAGTGCTGTGTAACAGCTTCAGGAGTGTTTTGTGTGGCACCCTGACAGAACAAATGTGTCATTGGGAGCTGCACAGAAGAGCAGAACTGTCATCTGCGCTGCGAGTCTTTGCAGTCGCTGCTGTCTTCCCTAGTCGAGGGCTTCCTGGCTGGAGCGTGTTGCTACCTGAGCAGTTCTCACTGACACCTCAGCTTCCCCTGGGCTCTTACACCATGCTTGACTTGGCACCAGCATGTCTCACAGAGCAGATACGAGAAGAGTCCCCCTTTTTTGCTGCTCCCTGGGCCCAAAGGCAGGCAAGAACCTGCCTTCTTTTCTTGCAAGAGCAGGACACTTGTGCACTCTCCTCTGGGATCCTGGAGAGAAGACCTCTGCTGCTCTGCAAGGGCTCTTTGTTGGAGATGGAGGAGCAGAAGTGGATCTGCTGTGTACGAACCAAGAAGTCAGGACCCCCGCTGGGAGCAGAGGCTGCGATGATGCCGAGGGAGAAGCTGCTTCTCTGTCCTGGCAAAGAGGATCTCTTCTTACTCACGCACGAGGCAGAGCTGGGCAGCAGCACTGCTCCATAGCAACACTCGCTTCTCCCACAAAGCAGAGCAGAATCTCCTGCCTGCTCTCAGCGGGGCGCAAAGGGGAATGTGTGACACTGGTGTCAGGTAGTCTGAACCACCTGCCCCTAGAGGAGCACTTCCAAGAGGTGGTGAGTGCTAAAGAACCCAACTGCCTGTGCAGGAGACACTAGAAAAATCAGATGGTAGGAGGCATCCCCTGTGCTGCTCCTTGTGCCCAGGCAGGGTAGTGATGAGAACTGGCTGAGCTAAACCCAAATGCTTCTCACAAACCTGGGTTCCAAACATAGTATGGATTTGGTGCTGGCCAGCCAGCAGCTGTGCTGGTGGGTTTGGTGCCCCTGTTCCAGCAGGGTAGTGTTTCAGGCAGTGCTTCTGCTAAACCAGCAGAAGCTTGGGGCATGTTCACAGGTGATGTGGTCTGAAGGAGCAGGTGAGAGCTGTGTCTGAGAGCTGTGCTCCCATCTGCTCAGGGAATCCATCTGCTCTGTTTGAACTGCAGGTTGTTCCTAGGCAGCCTTCCTGGTGAGTGATAAAGCTTTGTATTAAGCTGCAGTTATGTGGAAGTCAGGAGCTGTTTGCTGGACTCAGTAATGGTAATGAAAACCATTCTGACTCGTTGGATGGGGGCTGCTCATCACTGCTGCTCACACACTGCGGGTGTGCCGATGCTTTGCTTGGCCTCACAGTCATCTAATAGCAGGGGTGGTCTTCTAAGCAGTGGCTGAGGGAGCTTGGGCTGTTTTCTCTTCAGAACAGGAGGCTGAAGAGAGATCTCACTGTCTTCCTGAACTACCTCAAGGGAGGTTGGAGCGAGCTGGGAGCATTTGCTTCTCACTCTTGCAATAAAGTGGCAACACAAAAGGATGTGGCCTCAAGTTGTGCCAGAGGAGGTTCAGGTTGGGTATTAGGAGAAATGCCTTCCCAGCAAGGGCTCTCAGGCACTGGCACAGCCTGCCCAGGCAGGTGGTGGAGTCCCCATCCCTGGAGGGGTTTAGAAGACTCATGGATGTGGTGCTGAGGGACCTGCATCAAAGGCAGTGGCTCAGCAGCAGTGGTGGGGTTGCGAGCTCTGGGTGCTCGTTGGACTTGATGATCTCGAGGCCTCTTCCAACCTCTCTGGTTCTATAACTGCCCATCTGGTGCCCTGGTGCTCTGGGTGCTCTGCTGCAAGATGGGACTTGATGTTTCCATGGTCATAGGACACCAAGAGAGACATCTAGCTCAACCTTCTGGGATAAGGACATAGCTCGAATGAGCTGCTCCTCGAGGCCCACTGGTGATGTGGCAGCAATGACGCTGGGATCCCTGCAGGGTTTGCCTCTTGGGAGACAAATGCTTGGCCTTAGCCATCGAGTCCTGCAGCTGGTGTGCTGCCCTGGGGTGGCCAGTGGTGTGCTGCCTGCCAGACACAGGTGGTGCTGGGAATGGATGACAGAGGAGTGCCAAGGGGGAAAATTGAACCTTGGAGACCTATTTGCTCGGGAGTGATTCCCATGGTGCCTGCAAGGAGGTAAGTGGAAGCCTGTTGCTAGCTGCCTGCACTGGTTCAGTGGCTGTTGCATTTGTATGCTCTAGGTGCAGCTTGTAAACTTGGTGGTGCAAACCTGTGGTCTACAAACTGAGCTGGAGATAAAGCTCCTTCCTGCTGCTGCCTTGTGTGTCTTTGAGAGACTACATTTGGAATCTCTCTGGCTTTGTAGCACTTATAAAATGAGTTCACAGTAGGTGGTGGCAGCAGCCTCCTCTTAGAGGATGCAGATATTTATGGTATGCAAAAGGCTTTCTCTCTCTGCTGCATTCAGATGGTGACTGGAGATACCATCCCTGTGGGATAAAAACCTGAGTCTGACTTCAGAGGTGAACTCACAGAGCAATTTCTCTTTAACATATATATAGCAACAAATAGGAGCAAAGCTGCCTAAAGATTACTCTAATGATGAATCATCATATGGCTCTCACCAGCCTGGGAAGCAAGGGAAGTCAAAATGGAGTGCTAGGCTTTAGTCACGTAGGAAATGCATGGGAGGAGGCTTGTGGAGAAGGTTGTACACCACATCAAAGCAAAACCGTGTTGGGGTGAAAAACCACTGAGCCCCTGCTGCCTATTGTCTGTTTGCTTTGGCCATTACCACCCTGAGGAGTCAGTCATCGGTGGGGTTTTTTAACTTGCTTTTATAGCTGACTGATTTCTGCTCCCACCACCATGGTAGGATCACAGGGTGGTTAGGCTTGGAAGGGACCTTAAAGACCATCTAGTTCCAGAACTGTTCCAATCAGACCTTCCAACAGGGCAGCTTGCTCAGGGCCTCATCCAGCCTGCTCTTCAACACCTCCAGGCAGGGAGCAGCCACAACCTCCCTGGACAACCTGTGCCTCCCCACCCTCAATCTCAACAATCTCTTCCTCCTCTCCACTCTCACTCTCCCCTCTCCCAGCTCAGAGCCATTGTCCCTCAGCCTCCCACTCCCAGCCCTTGTCACAAGTCCCTCCCCAGCTCTCCTGCAGCCCCTTCAGGCACTGCAAGGCTGCTCTGAGCTCTCCCTGCAGCCTTCTCTTCTGCAGGCTCAACAGCCCCAACTCTCCCAGCCTGTCCCCACAGCAGAGCTTCTGCAGCCTCTGATCACCTTGGTGGCCTCCTCTGGCCCCTCTGCAGCAGCTCCAGGTGCTTCTTGTGCTGTGTTCCCCAGCACTGGAGGCAGTGCTGCAGGTGAGGGCTGAGCAGAGCAGAGTGGAGGGGCAGAATCCCCTCCCTGTGCTGCTGCTCTCCCTGCTCTGGCTGCAGCCAGCACACAGCTGGCTCTGGGCTGCAGCCACCAGTGCTGCCTGCTGGGCACCAACTGGCACCCCCAAGGCCTTCTCCTGCAGGCTGCTCTCAACCACTCCTTGCTCAGCCTGGATTTGTGCTTGGGGCTACTGCTGGCCTTGTTTCAGGGCCTGTGCTGTTGTAATGCCTCTTCAATTGTGTGCCATAATTGTTATTACTAATCCTAATTAAACAGTGCAGATTTTGAAGCTGAGATCAGTGTGAACCATCAGCCCAGTGCAGATGTTGCAGTCACCAGAGATGCCAAAATGTTCAAGGGACCATAATTCTCCTGCAGTGGCACATGCCCAAGGATGGGCTGCCCTGGGCTGCGGGGTGTGTGCTCTGCAGGGGCAGAGGTGCTGCTTCCCGGAGCTGTCCACTCACCCCTCCTAGCCCTGGCTCAGCCAACATCCCAGGAGTGACATCAGCTCTCCCACCACTGCAGCTCTGCTTCCTCAGCAGAAACACGCTGTGGGTTCGGTGGCTCCTGCACACAAGAGGAGGGGCCAGGCACAGCTGGGAGCTTGCTGCACACCAAACCCGTCCTGTGGTCGGGCAGCTAGGCAGGGGTGGACACGACTGGCACCTGTCTCTGGTGTCCCCAGCGTAAAAAGGATGCAGAAACCTTGGAGTGAGTCTGGAGTAGGCCACAAAGATCAGCCAAAGACTGGAGCAGCTCTGCTGTGAGCACAGGCTGAGGGAGCTGGGGAGGGTGCAACCTGGAGCACAGAAGATTCCAGGGGACCTCAGAGCTGCTGCCAGCACCTGAAGGGATCCTGAAGGAAGGCTGCAGAGAGACTTTGGCTGAGGATGTCTAGAGCCAGGCCAAGGGCAATGGTTTGGAGGTGAGGCAGAGCAGGGTTAGACTGGAGCTGAGAAGAGTAGGAGGGTGGTGAGACTCTGGAATAGGTTACCGAGGAAGGTTGTGGATGTCTCCTCCCTTAGGATGTGCAAGGCCAGTTTGGATGAGGCCTTGAGCAGCTGAGTGTAGCTGAGAGGTGTCCCTGCCCATGGCAGGGAGGTTGGCAGAGATGATCTCTGAGCTCCCCTCCAGGCTGAGCTGCTCTGTGGCTCTGTGACAGCACAGGCAGCCACTGTCTCCCACGGGCCAGTCTGTGCCCTCAGCTTGCACAGAGGCTGCCTCAGCCAGTTTGGTCTCCATCCCAGAGACAGGTGGGGCAGGGGGCTGAGGTTCTGCTGACCTCGTGCTTTTTTGACCACGTTCTGCTCATTTGATCTCTCTTTCACCCCTCATAGATACGGGGTGCTGAGCAATTCATTTTGGGTCCAACTTAAGCAGTGCAAAGCTGTTCCCTGTGCCCTGTCCCAGCTTTATTTCTGAGGTGGTGACATTAGGGAAGATCTTCACCAAGGGCAGCTCAGGCCTGACAAATTTAGTGCTTTGTATGATGAAGTCAGAGCAGCAGTGGGCAAGAGCAGGACAAGTGACATCATCTACCTGGCCCTGAGTGAGGCACTGGACTCTGTCCCACAGGACATCCTGGTCACCAAGCTGGGAAAGCACAGAGTGGATGGGTGGAGCACTGCTGGGTAAGGAACTGGCTGAATGGTGGCACCCAGAGGGTGGGGAGCAAGGGCACAAAGGCAACCTGGAGAGCAGTGCCAAGTGGCTCCCTCAGGGCTCAGTGCTGGCACCAGTGCTGTGTGACATCTCTGTCAGTGCCATGGGCAGAGCAATCAGTGCCCCCTCAGCAAGGGTGCAGATGGCACCAGGCTGTGTGGCACAGTTGACTTGCCAGAGGGCAGGGATCCATCCAGAGGGACCTGCACAGGCTGCAGAGCTGTGCCCAGGCCAAGCTCATGGCATTCAACAAGGCCAAGTGTAAGGTCCTGCACTTGGGTGGGTGCAATGCCAAGCACAGCTCCAGGCTGGGTGGGGAATGGCTGAGAGCAGCCCTGAGGAACAGGACCTGGGGGTCTGGGCTGATACAAAGCTCCACAGGAGCCTGCAGTGTGAGTGCAGCCCAGACACAACCCTGTGCTGGGCTGCAGCCAGAGCAGTGTGGGCACAGGGCAAGGGAGGGGATTCTGCCCCTTGGCTCTGCTCTCCTCAGACCCCACCTGCAGTCCTGGGGGCAGTTCTGCAGCCCCCAGGACAAGCAGCACATGGAAGTGTTGGAGCCAGTGCAGAGGAGGCCACCAAGATGCTGAGAGGGCTGCAGCAGCTCTGCTCTGAGAACAGGCTGAGAGAGTTGGGGCTGTGCAGGCTGGAGAGGAGAAGGCTTCCAGGAGAGCTTGGAGTGGCCTTGCAGGATCTGCAGGGGGCTGCAGGAGGGCTGGGGAGGGACTATTGATGAGGTCTGGGAATGGCAGGAGGAGGAGAAGTAATGGGTTGAAACTGGCAGAGGGGAGATTGAAACTAGACATTAGGAAAGGGTCCTTTGCAGGGAGGGTGCTGAGACACTGGCACAGGTTGCCCAGGGAGGCTGTGGCTGCTTTCTCCCTGGAGGTGTTCAGGACCAGGTTGGATGAGGCCTTGAGCAACCTGCTCTGGAGGAAGGTGTCCGTGCCTATGGCAGGGGCTTGGAACTGGATGAGCCCTGAGGTCCCTTGCAACCTAAACCATTCTAGGCTTCTCTCTCCCTGATGGTTGTGGATGGAAAGGCAGAAAGGTGTTAATGTGACACTGCAGACCTGCACAGTGCAGGTAATTGTACCGCAGCAGAAAAAGGCACTCTGAGGCAGTCTTTACTCCTACTGACTTGAGGGATCTAATGCCCAGCCCTGGGCACATGGCATATGCATAAGAGGCTCTGGGGGTACAGCCTCAGATCAGCTGAATCCCACCAGACAATGGTGGCTGGTTTTGGTCCTCAGCCAGCAAACTGCTCAGGTCCAGCTGGGCTGCTCCAGGCTCCTCTGAGGGGGTTGGTGGAAGCCAGAGACACGATGGAGAATCCAACCCTGCCATACTAACCTGACTTGCTCCGTCAGTGCCAAGTGCTGAGTGTGTCTGTGAGCTATGTGCCACTGAGCATCCCAGGAGCACACAGCCCTGGCTGGGACTCAGGCCTGTCTCATTGCTGGGCACTGTCAGTTGTGCTTCATCCCCCCTGTGAGAACAACAGAAACTGTCCATCAGTGCAGTCTTCCAGACAGGCACAGTCCTGGCTTCATGGTGACACTGAAGTGGGAAAGTCTGTGCCTGTTTAGAGAGTGATGTGGACGGGACACAGATGTGCCAGGGGCCTTTATGCAGCTGCTCCTACCTATGTCCCCACGACCCTACAGAATCACAGCCTGGGCTGGGCTGGAAGGCACCTCCAAAGCTCACTCAGTCCAAGCCCCTGCACTCAGCAGGGACATCCCCACTAGAGCAGGTTGCTGCAGCCCTGTCCAGCCTCACCTTCAGTATCTCCAGGCGTGGGGCTCCAACCACCACTCTGGCAACCTGCTGCAGTGTTCCAGCAGCCTCCTGGTGCAGAACTTGTTCCTCACAGCCAATCTCAACCTGCTCTGCTCTCATTTCAAACCACTGCCCTCAGCCTGTCCCTGCTGCCTTTGGGAACAGTCCCTCTGCAGCCTGCTTGGAGCCCCTTCAGGTGCTGGAAAGCTGCTTCAAGGTCTCCAGGAAGCCTTCACTTCTCCTTGGCTGCATGCAGGGAGTCACTGCTGTGGAGAGGAGACCAGCAGCAGGAGATTTGTCCCATGAAGCATTTTCTGTTTGGGATTTACCCAACTGGCTCCTTTAAAGCAAAATGTGGGCCTCAGGAGTGTTTCCATGGGAAGGTTGCAGCATTTGCCCATGCCCATGTTCTTTTTCAGTACAGGTGATGCCCAGGAGGGTCTGGGCAGACATGCATCATTCTACAGCAGCTGTGGCCTGCAAAGGAGGAAGTGCAGGGACTGCAGCAGCACATTAATGATGCAGAGTTTAATGTGTGTTAAACAAGGTAGAGGAGAAACAGTTCCTGGGGACAGTGTGTGCAGACAAAGCCTCCTGTGAGCAGGTGGTGTTGTCTGTGGCAAATACAAAAACACAGCACCACAGACCATGAGGGACTGGATGGGACCCCCAGAGCTCACCCAGCACAACCCCCTGCCAGAGCAGGGCACCCAGGGCAGGGCACACAGAACACATCCAGGGGGGCTGGAAAGGCTCCACAGAAGGAGGCTCCACAGAAGGAGACTCCACAGCCTCTCTGGGCAGTCTGCTCCAGGCTCCAGCACCCTCACACTGACAAAGCTTCCCCTCCTCTTGCCCTGGCACCTCCTCTGCTCCAGCTGGCACCCAGTGTCCCTTGTGCTGCCCTTGGCCAGCCCTGGGCACAGCCTGGCTGTGTCCTCCCGACGCTGCCCTGCACATCTTGAGCACAGCACTGAGGGCAGCCCTCAGGCTGCTCTGCTGCCAGCTGCCAGCCCCAGCTGCCTCAGCCTGGCCTCCCAGGAGCTGTTCACTGCCTGCAGCAGCTTGGGGGCTCTGGGCTGGGCTCTCCCCAGCACTTTCCTGAGCTCCTGCTGGAGCTGAGTGTCCACCTGCACTCTGCCGTGCAGCAGCCCTGGGTTCTGAGGCACACATGGCTGTCAGGTGTGGTGCTGCAGGCTGGAAACCAGTGCCCTCCACAGCCTGCCCTTTCAGGAGCATGTTCAGCCTGTTTGGAGCGCAGAGAGCTGTGTCTCGAAGGTGTCCCTGGGAGGCTGGTTTGGGTGAGTAATCGTTTCCTGTGATTTGGGGAAGAAAATCCAGCCTGGGTTTGTTCCTTGGTCCATATGCTGGATCTTCTTCTCCCTTTGCCTGCTTAATTAAGGGACCTGCTCGCAGTGGAAGGGATTTCCCATGACATGGACAGATCATTGCTCAGCCTTCTTTTAGCTCAGGAGAGCAGATAACTGAAACTCTTTCCACACAACCTGTTTCCAGTCCTCCAAACTCTGTGCCTTCCTCTCCCAGGTTTTCAGCAGCTCTCTGAGCTGTGGGCATCAGAGTGGCTGTTGTGGAGCAGCTCAACTCCCCCTTCTGCCTGTGTGCTCCCTGGCACTGCACAGGAAGCAACATCACCCTCCTAAGCCTGGCCAGAACTGCCTCTCCTCAAACACCCGAGCCTGGCATTAGATCCTGCAGCCCCAGCAGGGCCCTGGCACCTCCAGCTTCGTTCATCTGCCCTGAGGCCCTTACCTGTCCTTTGTAGTGCTTGATGCCAAACACAGAGTGCACCCCTCTGGCAGTGGCGTAGATCATTCACTGTTGTGTCCTTTGATCCTGGACAAGCAGACCTGTGTTTGCCTGGGCTGCAGTGGCAGATCTTTGGCAGGACTGAGCCTGTGAAGGGGACTGAGCTGTCTGGCTGTGGGCATCTGAGTCTGGCAATATTTATCACTCAAGCCCCTTCTGAGTTGCACTGAGCTGACAGACTGGAGGAGTTTCAGCCTGGAGAGGAGAAGGCTCCAGGCAGAACTCAGAGCAGCCTTTCAGTATCTGAAGGGGCTGCAGGAGAGCTGGGGAGGGACTTGTGACAAGGCCTGGGAGTGCCAGGCTGAGGGACAATGGCTTTGAGCTGGGAGAGTGAGAGTGAGAGTGAGAGTGGAGAGGAGGAAGAAACTGTTGAGAGTGAGGGTGGGGAGAGACTGGCACAGGCTGCCCAGGGAGGCTGTGGAGCACAGAAGCACAGAATGGGATGACATTGGGTGCTCCTGTGCTCCACAACCTCCCCAGGGGTGCTGCAGGCCAGGCTGGATGAGGCCTTGAGCTACCTGTGCTGGTGGGAGGTGTCCATGGCAGGGGGTTGCAGTAAGTGATCTCTGAGGTCCCTTCCAACTTACCCATCCTGTGGTTCTAAGATTCTGTGAAGACCTGTTGTAGGAGCACTCCTCTGTTTCCCAGGTACTACTCATAGAGTCACAGAATCAGTCAGGGCTGGAAGGGACCACAAGGAGCAGCCAGTCCCAACCCCCTGCCATGCCCAGGGACACCCTACCCTAGAGCAGGCTGCACACAGCCTCAGCCAGCCTGGCCTCAAACACCTCCAGCCATGGGGCCTCAACCCCCTCCCTGGGCAACCCCTGCCAGCCTCTCACCACTCTCCTGCTCAACAACTTCCTCCTCACCTCCAGCCTCACTCTCCCCACCTCCAGCTTTGATCCATTCCCCCCACTCCTGGCACTCCCTCACACCCTCAAAAGTCCCTCCCCAGCTTTTTTGCAGGCCCCTCCAGATGCTGGCAGGCCACGAGAAGGTCACCTGGGAGCCTCCTCTGCTCCAGCCTGCACAGCCCCAACTCTGTCAGTCTGCTCACAGCAGAGCTGCTGCAGCCTCTGAGCATCCTCCTGGCCCTACTCTGGACACACTCCAGCATCTCCACATACCTCTTGTCCCAGGGGCTCCAGAGCTGGGTGCAGGACTCCAGGTGGGGTGTGACCAAAGCAGAGTAGAGGAGGAGAATCCCCTCCCTGCTGGCCTGTGCCTTTTGCTGCTCTGGGGGTCCCTGCCTGCATCTCATTTAATTGCCTTCCCTTTCCCTTGAGGGCAGACCTCCAGCAGTAGCTCTGTGAGGTGGCTCTGGGGCTGAGGTCCAGGCTGGATGACCACCCTGAGCACTTGCAGTCGCTGGGATGACAGATTGTGGTCCAGACCTGTCCTGTGGAGCTGCTCAGCTCTCGCTGCTGGCATCCAGGCCTCTCCCTGGGCTCGGCCATCCTTTTCCACTGTGCCTCCGTGGGGCACTTCCCTCCCAGCAGCAGTGCGGTGTGGAACAAAGGCTCTCCTCTGCTCTCTGTGGTGTTCCTTTCTCTTTCCCACCCCTCAGGGTATTTCTGATTCATGTAGCACGGCTTGTCCTTATCTCTGGGACTCCACCGTTCTGCCTTGATTACTTTTTTTCTTTCTTTCTCTCTCTTTTTTTTGCCATCTCCATCTCCCCCTCAGTTTTTCTCCTGGGCAGTGCATTTGTTTCCCTGACACAGCAATTACTGACAGCCTGCTATCCTGGCTCCCACGGCGGCAAACAGCAGATGCTTAGAGAACCATCTAAGGAACAGGGTGAGACTATAATAACCCTACTAGATCCTGCCAGCAGCCATCAGCATCACCCGCGCCCGGCCGTGTGCCGGCTGCGCTGAAGCACAGCCCAGCAGGGGCTACGCTGCCTGGCACCCCGCGGGGGAGGGGGCAGCGTCCCACACGGTGGCAAATGTTCCCGTGCCCCCCTGTCTGCAGAACGCTGCCCCCTCCTTGCTAAGGTCGCTTTGCTTAGTGCAGCAAGTCCCTCAGCCGGGCCCGGGGGCATGGGCAGGTTCCTCGCACCACCTGTGCTTCTCTGCCGTGCAGCCTCCTCCGGGAGATGCTTGCATGAGGCGAGACGAAAGGAGAAGTCCTTGGTTTGCTTAGCAGCCCTTAGGTGATGGTAGAATCGTCGCAGAGTGCTTTGGCTTGCAAGGGACCTTACAGACCCTCCGGTTCCAACTGCCCTGCCAGTGGGCAGGGACACCTCCCGCTAGCCCGTGTTGGTCAGGGACTCATCCAGCCTGGCCTTAAACACCTCCAGGGAGGGGGCAGCCACAGCCTCCCTGGGCAGCCTGTTGCAGGGTCTCACTGTCTGGCAGATCCCTCTGGCTTCCAGGCTCTGGCTGGAGGTAATGCCAGCTGACACAGCTGGGAGCACGTAAAAAGTGTCTCCACAGAGAGAGAGAGGCCCAGACCACTCCGTGTGACCTCCAAAGAGGCTGCTGAGGTCTGTGTGCTGGCCTCAGAGCAGGGCAGGCAGCAGCACTGCCAGCATGCAGACAGTGGCCTGGTGCCTGGCAGCAAGGACTGGCCCCAGACTGCAGAGCTGCTCTGCCCAGTGTGTGCTTTGGAGGTGCAATGGTTTGGGGATGCAAAGCAGCCCATGGGAGGCTGTGAGGGTCACCAGGGCTTTGCTGTGGAATGGCACTGAAGTGTATGGCAGCAGCCAGGGCTGCAGGAGGAGGTACGAGGGGAAGTTCTGCATCTGCCTCTTTGTGCTTGCTTTGGAGTTCAGCCCTTTCCTGCATCTTTGTTTTCTGACTAGGGCCACAGTGTTCCTTTAAATGAAAAAGTAGATCTGAAGCAAGCAGAGAAATGGTCACAAATACTGGGGTGGGAGTTGCACTTTGCAGGATCTCTGTTACCAAATGGGTTGTGTTACACAGGGCACTGAGCAACTGCACCAGAGAAGTGGCACTGCGGGTGTCAAAGCTCTACCTGCTGGTTCTGCAGCTGGATGCTTCCTCTGCGGCCCCAGCGGCTGCCACACTCACCACCCTTTGGTTCATCCTCAGCTGGTGGTCAGCTTGGCTGCTAAAATCACAGAATCAAGCAGGCTGGCAGAGAGCTCCAGGCTCAGCCAGCCCAACCTAGCACCCAGCCCTGCCCAACCAACCAGGCCATGGCACTCAGTGCCCCAGCCAGGCTTGGCTGCAACACCTCCAGCCACGGCCACTCCACCACCTCCCTGGGCAGCCCATTCCAGTGCCAATCACTCTCTCTGCCAGGAACTTCCTCCCCACATCCAGCCTAGATCTGCCCTGGCACAGCTCCAGGCTGTGTCCCCTTCTTCTGTTGCTGGCTGCCTGGCAGCAGAGCCCAACCCCACCTGGCTACAGCCTCCCTGCAGGCAGCTGCAGGCAGCAATGAGCTCTGCCCTGAGCCTCCTCTGCTGCAGGCTGCACCCCCCCAGCTCCCTCAGCCTCTCCTCACAGGGCTGTGCTCCAGGCCCCTCCCCAGCCTTGCCGCCCTGCTCTCCACACCTTCCAGCACCTCAGCATCTCTTTTGAACTGAGGAGCCCAGAGCTGCATTTGCTCCTCATGATACATTTTATCCTGTGGTTATTGTATTGTTCATCACTACCTGCACATTTTTTTGGATGTGTCTTTGGAACTTGCTCAGGATAACAGACAGGAGACCAGGGGGAAGAAAGAAGCACTTCATGGGCATGACTGAGCTTCAGTACTCAGCTCTGCACTATAGGGTCTCTTCTGTTCATACGGGTGAGGCCACAAGTCCAGCAGCTCTACCCACCCCAGCACATTGCTATGGCACTGTTGATCAAGGCTGGACATTACTCTATCTCCCCCCTCTCCTCCTAGAAGCAGAGGAGTGCCTATTTGAGCTGTCTCAGGTGATCCCAGCACAAGAAGGACTGGAGCAGGTACAAAGGAGGACACAAAGATGATCAGAAGGCTGGAGAGCCCCACTATGAGGATGGGCTGGGAGAGCAGGGGCTGTTGAGCCTGGAGAAGGGAAGGCTGCAGGGAGACCTCAGAGCAGCCTTGCAGTGCCTGAAGGGGCTCCAGGAGAGCTGGGGAGGGACTTCTGACAGGGTCTGGGAGTGGCAGGCTGAGGGACAATGGCTTTGAGCTGGCAGAGAGGAGAGTGAGTGTAGAGATGAGGAAGAGATTGGTGATAGTGAGACACTGGCACAGGTTGCCCAGGGAGGTTTGTTACAAAGGGGGCTAGTTGAAGCTGAGTTTGGGGTGAAGTACAATGAGGCTGATGTAAAGTTGTTAAATGATTTATTAATATATACAAGGAGAATCCCCCCAGACCTATTCCAACCTCCCACAGCAGTTCCTGGCTGCGGGTAGCAGAGCTGTCTTACAGAATGCCTGCAGGCAATGGAAGTTTGAAGGGCTTTAGAAGTGTCTGCGACAGAGTCTGGCAGCTCAGTTCACCGCCTGTGAGCTTAACCAGCTTCCGTTAGCAGCCTGAATGCAGAGCCCAGATCCCTCACTGCTCCTCAGTCTCATGTCTGTGTTCCCAGAGCTGTGCAGGAGAACAGGCAGCAGAGTCCTGTGGTGAGCTCCAGGCGGGCTGCTGGCACACGTCTGACGCACACGGGCAAGGTCTCTCCGGGGCTTCTCAGAAGGTCATCAGGTGTGCAGCTGGTTGGGCAGAGTAGGATGCAGGCTGGAGGCTAAGGTAGCCCCATTTGGTGCACCAGGGGTCAGTGACCCATTCTGGACTGGCACAGCAGGCTGAGGTGGCAGGCGAGCGAGGAAGGAAGGAAGGAAGGAAGGAAGGAAGGAAGGAAGGAAGGAAGGAAGGAAGGAAGGAAGGAAGGAAGGAAGGAAGGAGCAGCAAGCCCCTTCCTCACCTGTTTACCCCCTTTGATAGAACAATGGCCGAGGCCAATGGGCACCTTGGCCACACTGTCACCCAATCACCTTCTGGCAATCACCCAAATAGACCCAACAAAGGAAGAACCCACAGGCTGTTCTCCTCCAAAACGGGGTGCGTGCACCTTGCTCGCCACGGAGGTGTGGGTCTGACAGAGCCCCTCTCATGCGACCGGACTAAACCAGACTGGGCTGTTTTGGGTTTCTTTGTCCTGCTTTCCCACCTCTGGCTGCAATGCAGGCAGGCAGGTAAACAAGACAGGACATGCTCAAGCCCATTTTGTGACCTTTGGGACTCTCCACCACAAGGTTGCTGCTCCTTCCCTGCAGATATTCAAGGCCAGGTCAGATGAGACCTTGAGCAACCTGGGCTGGTGGCACGAGGGTGGAACCAGATGGTCTTTGAGGTACTTTCCAGCCCCAAAGCAGTATAGGAATCTATGACTCCTAGCAGAGGAGTGCAGAGCAGGTGAGGAGCACATCACAGGGTGAGGAGCAGAGCAGGTGAGGAGCACATCACAGGGTAGAGGAGCAGAGCAGGTGAGGAGCACGTCACAGGGTGAGGAGCAGAGCAGGTGAGGAGCACAGAGCAGGGTGAGGAACAGAGCAGATGAGGAGCACAGAGCAGGGGAGGAGTGCAGAGCAGGTGAGGAGCACAGAGCAGGATGAGGAACAGAGCAGATGAGGAGCACAGAGCAGGGGAGGAGTGCAGAGCAGGTGAGGAGCACAGAGCAGGGTGAGGAACAGAGCAGGTGAGGAGCACAGAGCAGGGGAGGAGTGCAGAGCAGGTGAGGAGCACAGAGCAGGGTGAGGAACAGAGCAGGTGAGGAGCACAGAGCAGGGGAGGAGTGCAGAGCAGGTGAGGAGCACAGAGCGGGGTGAGGAACAGAGCAGGTGAGGAGCAGAGCAGGTGAGGAGCACAGAGCAGGTGAGGAGCACAGAGCAAGTGAGGAGCACAGAGCAGAGGAGGAGCAGGGCAGGTGAGGAGCACAGAGTGGGGTGAGGAACAGAGCAGGTGAGGAGCAGAGCAGGTGAGGAGCACAGAGCAAGTGATGAGCACAGAGCAGGGGAGGAGCACAGAGCAGGCGAGGAGCACAGAGCACCTTTCCCAGGTGGAGGGTTGCAGCTTTGTGCAAAGCTGTGTGTGCCAGAGCTCGGAGGGTGTGCCCATGGCCATGAGAGTGTGACAGCCCGGGGGCAGAGAGGCTCATCACTCCTCTGATGGCACAGGGAGCTGCGCCTGGAGACTCAGGGCAGACAAAGCAAGCAGGGCTGCCTGAGAAGAAAATATGTGCTGGAGCTCTTAGGTGTGATGCTGGCTTCAGTGGAAGATTGTTCAGTGGAAGGGGCTGGTCTGCCAGCAGATTTCTCTGACACGTTTTAAGGATGTTCACCCCTTGAATGCTTAGGTTGGGTTCTTGAAATGAAGGAGCTGTCATTGAGAAAGATCTGGAGTCAGTTTTTAGCGGGGGCTATATCACACTGCACTGAAAAGAGAGGCTTAGAGGTCTTTTAGCAGTGAGGATGCTCTGCTTAGCTCATGTCTGTGAGTGCAGCCCAGCAGCCTGCACCCCCAGCTGCAAAAGGAAGTGCAGGGAGATCACAGCTTCCCAGGCTTCCAGGCTGGAGGGGACCCCAAGCATCATCTGCTCCAGCCTCTCCAGGTGCCAGTGCAGTTGCAATGAGCTGCCCCAGCACCCTGGCAAGCTGAGCCTTCAGCTGCCCAGTGCAGGACACTCCACTGCTTCCCTTGGGAGATGATTCCAGGGTCTGTTCTCATGGCAAACATTTCCTTCTGGAGCCCAGTGGGGCTGTCGCCAGCAGTAACTTGTCCCCATCACCATCACCCCTTGTCCTTTCCATGGCACTCCTTGTACAAAGGGAGTCTGCATCCTCCTGGCAGCCACCCTGCATGTCCTGATCCATGCTGATAAGGTCTGTCCTGAGCCTTCTCTTGCCCAGGCTGGACAGCTCCAGCTCCCTCAGGCTCTCCTGCCATGGCAGAGGGCTGCCAGTCCTCTGAGCATCCTCCTGGCCCTTCTCTGGCCACTTCCCAGCCTGTCCACATCTCTGGTACAGCAGGGACCGGACCTGTCTCTGTTTATATATGCCACAGGTAAGTGCCCATCATGCTGCCAGGCCAGACTGTGCTTTGAGGTAGGCTGATGAGCAGGGGGTGTTAAGTGGAAATGACTTTAGTGGTTGTTTGTGTGATATGGTGCACAGAAAAGGGAGAGACTCCTTCCAAACCCTATTCAAATAGATGTTGGGAAAAACAATCTTCTACCTTTGTATTAAGGCAAACCATAACCATGGCAAAGTGTAACAGAAAGCCAACAAGAGGAAGAGAGGGAGGTTGGCATCACTGCCCCTGCTCTTGATTTCTCTAAGAGTCAGTCACTGCCTGTGGGGACATTACACAGCAAATCCTTTGCTCAAGTGATAACCTCAAGTTGAGTTTGGAGCAGCTTGGAGCTCTTGCTGCCAGCTTGCAGTGCAGAAGAAAGAAACTTTCTAGTCATGGTACAAACCCTGGAGAGGTCAGCCCAGGGGAACCTCATGAGGTTCAGCAAGACTAAGTGAAGGTCCTGCACCTGGGTCAGAACAATCCTCACTATCAATGCAGGCTGGGGGGGAGGTGATAGGAACAGCCCTGCAGAGAAGGCCTTGGGGGTGCTGGTGGGGGAGAAGCTGGGCAGGAGCCAGCAGTGGGCACTGGCAGCACAGAAGGCCAAGGGCAGCCTGGGCTGCATCCTAAGCAGTGTGGGCAGAGCTGGAGAGAAGGGATCCTGCCCCTCTGCTCTGCTCTGGGGAGACCTCAGCTGCAGGGCTGGGGCCAGCTGTGGGACCCCAGCACAGGAGAGACCTGCACCTGCTGGAGCAAGTCTGAGGAGGGCTACAAAAATGACGAGGGAGTTGATGCAGCTCTGCTATGAAGACAAGCTGAGGGAGCTGGGGCTGTTCAGCCTGCAGAGGAGAGAATGCTGCAGGCAGACCTTAGAGCAGTATTTCAGTACCTGAAGGAGCTACAAGCAGGCTGGGGAGGGACTGTTCCCAAAGGCCTGCAGGGACAGGACAAGAGTCAGTGGTTTGAAATGAGATCAGAGCAGGTTGAGACTGGATGTGAGGAACAAGTTCTGCACCAGGAGGCTGCTGGAACACTGCAGCAGGTTGCCAGGGAGGTGGTTGAGGCTCCATGCCTGGGGATATTGAAGGTGAGGCTGGACAGGGCTGTGGGCAACCTGCTCTATTGGGGATGTCCCTGCTGAGTGCAGGGGCTTGGACTGGGTCAGCTTTGGTGGTCCCTTCCAGCCCAGACCATTCTGTGATTCTATCAGTCATGGAATCACAGAACCATTTTACCTGGAAGAGCCCTTTCAGGCCATCCAGTCCAAGCCTTCTCTAACTCTACCAGGGCTGGTGCTAAGTCATGTCCCTCAGCACCACATCTCTGCCTCTTTGAGGCTCCTCCAGTGCACCTTTATGTGTATATTAAATGCTAACTGTGCATTTTTCATCTGTAAAGCATTGTAAGGTGGATTAGAGCACAGCCAGGATGAAAGGTTGCTGTACTGACAGTATCAGCCCCTGGCAGCGCTGGCTGAGGTCCTCCTTGCAGCCCCAGAAGCAGCAATTTTCCCCTGATAAGATGAAATGAGAAGCCTGTGGTGAGCTCTGCAGTAATAGATGCTATTGAGCGGGGATAGAAGCTTTGTCCCTGGCCGTGGCTGGCTGTGGGCTTCGTGGCAGCTGCCTCTTTATTTCTCTGAGTTGCATCGTAGTTTGTGTTGGCTTAGCCTGTGAGAGCAGCCTGGAGGGGCTCGGCTCCTCCTGGGCTTCCAGTCCATCTGCTGGGAGTTGCAAGGGCTAAGGAACGATTTTGCCTTGGCCCTTTCAACTGTGGCTGGGCAAATGCTGCATCTCTCTGCAAGGCTTCAGTCCCCTGTGCTGGGAAGGGGCAGATGTGGGCACTGTGCTTGTGATACTAGGCTGGGACAAACGACCCAGGAGGGCAGGTCTGGTGCCAGGCTGCTCCGTGTGCGCACAGGGGTCCTGCTGCTGGCAGTCAGGCTGCCTGGGCTTATGGAATCATAGAACAACTTTGCTTGGAAAAGCTCTGTCAGAACATCCAGTCCAAACCTTCTCTAACCCTGCCAAGGCTGAGGCTAAGCCACGGCCCTCAGGACCACAGCTCTGCCTCTGGGAAACACCTCCAGGGATGGGGATTCCACCCTGGGCAGCCTGTGTCAGGCTTTGGGAACCCTTCTAGTGAAGAACTTACTTCTAATGTAAGTTAGAACCTAAACCTGCCCTGGGGCAACCTGAAGCTGTTTCCTCTCATCACTTGTTACTAGGGAGAATAGACCACCCCCGACCTGGCTCCAGCCTCCTTTCAGGGAGCTGTAGAGAACCAGAAGGTCTCCTTTACTCCAGGTTCAGCAACTCCAGTTCCCTCAGCTGCTCTTCACCAAACCTTTCCTCCAGACCCTTCCCCAGCCTCATTGTCCCACTCTGCACACACTCCCTGTGCTGTTTCTTTGCATTCCTAACCTCTTAAAAATGCATTTTGAGCAGTCACATTTTCCCAGTGCATACCTCACAGAACCATGGAATCAGCCAGGCTGGCAGAGAGCTCCAGGCTCAGCCAGCCCAGCCTAGCACCCAGCCCTGCCCAACCAACCAGACCATGGCACTCAGTGCCCCAGCCAGGCTTGGCTGCAACACCTCCAGCCACGGCCACTCCACCACCTCCCTGGGCAGCCCATTCCAGTGCCAATCACTCTCTCTGACAACAACTTCCTAACAACATCCAGCCTAGACCTGCCCTGGCACAGCTTCAGGCTGTGTCCCCTTCTTCTGGTGCAGGCTGTCTGGCAGCAGAGCCCAACCCCACCTGGCTACAGCCTCCCTGCAGGCAGCTGCAGGCAGCAATGATCTCTGCCCTGAGCCTCCTCTGCTGCAGGCTGCACCCCCCCAGCTCCCTCAGCCTCTCCTCACAGGGCTGTGCTCCAGGCCCCCCCCCAGCCTTGCTGCCCTTCTCCAAACACCTTCCAGCACCTCAGCATCTCTCTGCAATGGAGGAGCCCAGAGCTGGACACAGCACTCCAGGGGTGGCAAAGCTTTTGTTTCATCTGGCAAAGGCTGCCCAGGGAGGCTGTGGCTGCTCCCTCATGGAGGTGTTGAAGGCCAGGCTGGATGAGACCTTGAGCAATCTGTGCGGGTGGGAGGTGTCCCTGCCCATGGCAGGGTGAGTTGGAAGGATTGGCAAGGGAGGGTTAGAAGCAGGAGGATTAGTTGGGTCACACAGATCCAAGCAGAAGAGAAACACAGGCTCTGTCAGGCAGACAGACAGACACTGGCTCTCCTTCTGTCTCCTCTGTGTTTGTGTTTTTTCTTTTGCACACCGCAGCAAGCCTATGAGTGCAGCAGACAGCAGCATTGTTTCCTTTTCACAGCCTATCATCTAGTTGCTCTCACTGAACTCTTCCAATGAGCCTCAAACCAACAGAACCCTCCACTGGCTCCTCCACGCAACTCCTGGACCCACAGCAGGAGGAGGAGAGCAAGGGTTAAAGTGCTCTGGCAGCACAGTGGCCAAGAGGGCCAAGGGCATCCTGGGGTGCATTAATGAAAGTGCCCTGCTGAGACCATCCCTGGATACTGTGTTCAGTTCAAGAGAGACAGGGACCTGCTGGAGAGAGCCTGGTGGAGGGCACAAGCATGGTGAAGGGACCTGGACTCATCTCCTATGAGGAAAGACTGAGAGCCCTGGGGCTGGTCAGTGTGGAGGTGAGAAGGCTGAGAGGGCACCTGAGCAATGTCTGTAAGTATCTGAGGGGTGGGTGCCAAGGAGGTGCCAGGCTGCCTTTGGTGGCACCTGGTAATAGGACAAGGAACAAGGGATATAAGCTAGAACCCAGGAGGTTCCACCTCAGTATGAGGAGAAACTTCTTTGGTGTGAGGGTGCTGGAGGCCTGGAGCAGGCTGCCCAGAGAGGTTGTGGAGTCTCCTCTGGAGACTTTCCAACGCCACCCACCTGGATGTGTTCCTGTGTGCCCTGTCCCAGGTGCCCCTGCTCTGGCAGGGGGCTGGACTGGGTGATCTGCAGAGCTCCCTTCCCACCCGTGCTGTGCTGTGATCGCATGGCTGAGGACTCCCATAGTTCTGTGACTGCAGTGGCACATTCTGGGGCTGGGTTTTTTGGACCCTGACCTTTCAAAGTCTGCCCAAACTCCAGGGTGTTGTTTTTTATGCAGTAGGCTGCTTGGTGTCATCACTCTGCCAGGGGCTGCGAAGGCTTCGACTGCCTGGCACATCAAAACATAAAACTGAAGGCAGCTCTTTGCTCTTTCCAGCTATTTTCACACCTTGGATGTCACTGTTTCAGGAAGGTTCCTGCCCCACTGGTGAATGCAAAGTCCAGCAGGCTGACACCTGCTTGTTGTGCAGTGACTTGCAGAGCAGTGTCAACTGCCTGTGCCCATCTCTGCTTCCACAGAGCTGCCCTTGTGCAGGGGCAGAAAACAGAGGAAAGCCCAGGACCTTGGCTTCCTGCATGCAGCTGAGATAATGGTGCTGGTGGCAGGTCTGTGCTGGCTCTGTGTATTCCCTTCAAGTCTGCTGCCTCTGGGAGGGTGTCCTGCTGCAGGCACATCCTGCCCAGCATGGCCACTGGGGCCACAGCACCTCTGGGGGTGTCCTGCTGCAGGCACATCCTGCCCAGCATGGCCACTGGGGCCACGGCAAGCCTCCCTTGACTGCAGTGCTTGTAGGAAGGAGATGAAGGCATGAAGGAGACCTGAGCTGGTGGCTGAGCTGCCTCAGCAGTGTGTTTCGAGCCCCTGAGTTTCCCTCCCCCGAGCCCTCCCGGGAGGGCTGGAGCCGGAGCAGTGGAGTGACCTCTCTCGGCTGTAAGGCAAACCGAGGCTGGGGGCTGAGCTCTCATGAAGGCTTTACAGGCTTAGCAGGTCCTGTGGCTTCAGTGATGCCTTTGCCAGCCTCTTGTTAGCGGTGGCTGAGGGAAGAGCCACGTCCAGAGCCCAGGAGGAGCACTTCATTGTGTCTGTGACCAAGAGCCAAGCCCCAGCCTCTGCTCGAGCCCTGCACGCTGTCACTGCAGCTGCATCAGCCCTCTCCTGGCTAGGCTGTGTGGCAGGGCATGGATCAGGAGAAGGCATCAGCAAGTGTGAGGTGACACCAAGCTGTGTGCTCCACGTGACAGGCTGGATGGAGGGATCCATCCAGAGGGACCTGCACAGGCTGCAGAGGTGAGCCTGAGCCGACCTTGTAAAGTTCAGCAAGGCCAAGCTCAAGGTCCTACACCTGGGTCAGGGCAATCCCAAGCACAAATCCAGGCTGAGCAAAGACTGGCTGAGAGCAGGCTGGAGGAGAAGGCCTTGGGGGTGTCAGTTGGTGCCAAAGTGCCCAGCAGGCAGCACTGGTGGCTGCAGCCCAGAGCCAGCTGTGTGCTGGCTGCAGCCAGAGCAGGGAGAGCAGCAGCACAGGGAGGGGATTCTGCCCCTCCACTCTGCTCTGCTCAGTCCTCACCTGCAGCACTGCCTCCACACAGCACAAGAACCACCTGGAGCTGCTGGTGGCCACCAAGATGATCAAAGGGTTGGAGAAACTCCCCTGTGGGAAGAGCTGGAGCTGTCCAGCCTGGAGAGCTCAGAGCAGCCTTGCAGTGCCTGAAGGGGCTGCAGAAGAGCTGGGGAGAGCTTTGTGACAAGGGCTGGGAGTGTCAGGCTGAGGGACAGAGGCTTTGAGCTGGGAGAGGGGAGAGTGAGAGTGGAGATGAGGAAGAAATTGTTGAGAGTGAGGGTGGGGAGAGCCTGGCACAGGTTGCCCAGGGAGGCTGTGGCTGCCCCTCCCTGGAGGTGATGCAGGCCAGGCTGGATGAGGCCTTGAGCAAGCTGTGCTGGTGGGAGGTGTCCCTGCCCATGGCAGGGGGATGGAGCTGGATGATCTCTCAGGTCCCTTCCAACCCAACCCATTCTAAGTGTCTGTGACTCTCAGCCACCTCACTGCCCCAGGCTGCCAGGTGCTCAGAACTGCCTGCAGAGCTGGCAGGCAGGGATGCAGAGTTGTGTCTCCCAGGGGAGAGAAGATGCTTGCTGGATGCACACTGCGAATACTGATGGCAGAGCTGTGCTCACCTCTGCTTGGGGTTCTGAGGTTGCTGGGAGGACACTGCACACCAACACAGATCCTGTTTCCTCTTTCTCTGTCTTGCTCAGGGACTACTTTTTTCTTGCTCCTGACTGACTGAGGACAAATGACAAACACTTGGATGGGATGCTGGACCTCCTACAGAGTGGAATGCAGCCTGAGGGGTGGCTGTGTGCTGGCTGGCAGAGGCTGCTCTCCAGATGAGTAGCTGAGGGCTCAAGCTTACAAACCTTGATGCAGCTTTCTAGGAAGCTCAGTTTACCTTGGGAACAAGTTCTGCACCAGGAGGCTGCTGGAACTCTGCAGCAGGTTAACCAGGGAGGTGGTTGAGGCACCTTGGAGATAGCCAAGGTGAAGCTGGACGGGGCTGTGGGCAGCCTGCTCTAGTGGAGGATGTCCCTGCTGAGTGCAGAGGGGATTGGACTGGATGAGCTTTGGGGTCCCTTCCAACCCAGAGCATTCTGTGATTCTACAGTTTGAGAGTTTATGGTTGTGTGATTTGTGTCTGAGGAGGAAAGAGAAGGAAAGAGTGAGGCCTCCTTTGGGGCTTTTGTGTAAGATGATAGAAAGAGGTAACTGCCCTTGACCAAGACAATCTCCTTCCCCCTTCTTCTTGTGCACAGACATCAATGCTGACCCTGGAAAAGATCACATAGTCACAGAGTGTCAGGGGCTGGAAGGGACCTCCACAGCTCATCCAGTCCAACCCCTGCCAGAGCAGCAGCACCCAGAGCAGGTCACACAGCAACACATCCAGGCAGCTCTTGAATATCTCCAGAGAGGGAGATTCCACAGCCCCCCTGGGCAGCCTGTGCCAGGCTTCTGTCACCCTCACAGGGACAAAATTCCTCCTCATGTTTCCGTGGCACTTCCTATGCCTCAGCTTCCAGCAGTGCCTCTTGTCCTGGCGTGGGCATTACCCAGCAGAGCCTGGCTGCAGCCTCCTGGCACTGACCCTGCACATCTTTATCAGCATTGATGAGATCACCTCCCAGGCTTCTCTTGTCCAAGCTCCAAGCCGCAGCTCCCTCAGGCTCTCCTCATAAGAGAGATGTTCCATTCCCTTCAGCATCTCTGTGGCTCTGTGCTGGATTCTCTCAAGCAGCTGAAGATGAAGATCCAAGGGCAAGTTAGAGCCTGGAGCTGTTGCTCCCATCTTGTATCCCAGCTGCTCTATCATAGAATCACAGACTCAAGTAGGCTGGAAGAGAGCTCCAAGCTCATCCAGTCCAGCCTAGCACCCAGCCCTGCCCAACCAACCAGACCATGGCACTCAGTGCCCCAGCCAGGCTTGGCTGCAACACCTCCAGCCACGGCCACTCCACCACCTCCCTGGGCAGCCCATTCCAGTGCCAATCACTCTCTCTGACAACAACTTCCTCCTCACAGCCAGCCTAGACCTGCCCTGGCACAGCTTCAGGCTGTGTCCCCTTCTTCTGCTGCAGGCTGTCTGGCAGCAGAGCCCAACCCCACCTGGCTACAGCCTCCCTGCAGGCAGCTGCAGGCAGCAATGATCTCTGCCCTGAGCCTCCTCTGCTGCAGGCTGCACCCCCCCAGCTCCCTCAGCCTCTCCTCACAGGGCTGTGCTCCAGGCCCCTCCCCAGCCTTGCTGCCCTTCTCCAAACACCTTCCAGCACCTCAGCATCTCTCTGCAATGGAGGAGCCCAGAACTGGACACAGCACTCCAGGTGTATTGAGGTCCATGGCAGCTGTGGTGCTGGGCCATGCGTGCTGCTGGAAATCCAGAAGGTGCTGAATGCTTTTGGGGTCCAGGTGCTTTGGATGTGGCCACTTCTTTGGCTCTCAGAAAGGCTTTCCAGCGTGCTCAGAGCTTACAGCCTCCCCAGTCTGTGTCCTAGGGCCTGGAGCTGTTGCTGTTGGTGGCAGAGCCCTGCTAGGTTGACTTTTTGGCTAACCTGGCTCCTTTCTGAAGCTTGCCATGGAGCAGAACAGCTCCAGGTTGGCCATTTTTCCAGCTGTGTGTTTTTTAGGAGCCTGGGGATTGCAAGCAAGGAGGGAAGTGTATTGCAGAGGGACCTTCTGTGGGGAGTTATCCAATAAAAGCCATTTAATATTCCCACAGCAGCCCTGTCCTGCTCAATGCCTTTGAATTTCGTATGCTGCAGCATCTCTGCTCTCAGCTCTTCCCGGTGGTGCCTGGGCTGGGCGGCGAGTCCCAGGCTGCTGAAGGCTTCCTGATGGCAGGACCTGGAGCCCTGCAGAAGAGCTCAGCGCAGCAGGTCTCCAGAGGGAGCCTCTGCTCGGTGTCCTTACCGACAGCGCTGGGAAATGGGGGGTGCCCTACCCAGAGAGGTCCTGCGAGCTGCGGAGTGGTGTCAGCAATCCACCAGGGGCAGCGTCCCCAGCAGCCAGGATCCTATGCCCTGTGTGAGGAGGAGGAGGAGGAAGGAAAGAGAGAGGCTGCCCTTCGGTTCAGGGACTTCTCAAGTCTGCAGCTGATGAGCTGCCAGAACTGGATGCAGAAATCTATCTCTGCTGTCTCAAGCCAGCTGAAAATGTCCTTCCAAACAGCTCAGTTCCACTCCCTGCTCTGCATTCAGAGTAAAGCTCATCACAGAGTGCTAGGAGTTGGAAGGCAGCCCTGAGGATCATTGTGTCCAACCTCCTGCCCAGGGCACCCAGGGCAGGTTGCACACAAACACTTCCAGATGTGTCTTGGAGACTCCACAACCTCTCTGAGCAGCCTGCCCCAGGCCTCCAGCACCCTCACACCAAAGAAGTTCCACCTCCTGATGGTGAGGAGGAGCCTCCTGGGCTCCAGTTTGTGGCTGCTGCCCCTTGTCCTATCACAGGACCCCAATGAGCAGAGCCTGAGCCCTGCTTCCTGACACCCACCCCTCAGACATCTACAGACACTGCTCAGGTCCTCTCTCAGCCTCCTCCTCTCCAGGCTAACCACCCCAGGGCTCTCAGCCTTCCCTCATCACACAGATGTTCCAGGCTCTTCAGCAGCCTTGTAGCCTCCCTTGGGTACTCTCCAGTATATCCCTGTCCCTTTTGAACTGGGCAGTCCAGAGCTGGACACACTCCTCCAGATGTGGTCTCAACAGGGCACAGTAGAGGGCATGGCTTTGTTTGCTGCCCTGATGGCACCCAGGGAAAGGCATAAAGGCTGGCAAGATGAGACTGAGTGTCCAGTGCCAAAGTGCTGCAGTGCCACTTTCTGACTGCATGGCAAACCTTTGCCCTGCTGGGCAGAAGAAGGCACTTCATTGACTTCTCAGCTGTGCAGGCAGGGCCTGGAGAATGGCTAGAAGGTGTTGCTCATGGTGTTGACAGTGCTTCTCTTCTACCACCTGCTGCCAAGGCTCTCTGGCTGGCAGAGCTCTGCCTGTAGAAGCAGCAGGTACTTCTAGAGTCAGCCTAGAGCTGAAGGCAGAGCCTTGCCTGTAGCAGAAGGCTCTCCTGAGGAGGACTCTGCTCTGAAACAGCCTGGCTTAGGGGGCTTTGCATGGCTGGGACTCCTGCTGTCATAAACTCCAGCAGCCAGGGAAGTTATGCACCAGTAGGGATCTGCCAGGGCTCTGTTCTCCCCCAGCAGGCTTCCAGCCAGAGAGCTCCCTGGTGCTTGTCGATGCACCTCAGCTCCTGAATGCTCCTGCTGCCCCACCAGACAGCTTAATGGAGCTCCTGGACAACATCCACACCTCAAGCCTGGCTGACAGGATGCTGCAGTGCTTGTGGTCTGAGCACACCATGCTCAGTGCTTGTGGTCTGAGCACACCATGCTGGGAGCTGCCAGAGGAGGTGCAGGGATGTGCTCCCTGCTGGCCTTCACCTCACAGAGCTGGAAAGTTGCTGGCCAAGAGAGCCAAGAGCATCCTGGGGTACATGAAGAGGAGTGTGGCCAGCAGGGCAAGGGAGGTTCTCCTCCTCTTCTCTGCACTGGTGAGGCCTCACCTGCACTGCTGTGTCCAGCTCTGGGCTCCCCAGCTCAGGAAGCACAAAGAGCTGCTGGAGAGAGTCCAGCCCAGGGCCACTGAGGTGCTGAGGGCACTGGAACAGCTCTCACCTGAGGAGGGGCTGAGAGCTGGGGCTGGGTAGGCTGGAGAAGAGGAGGCTGAGGGGATCTGATCAATGCTCACAAACAGCTGAGGCTGAGTGTCAGGAGGATGGGGCCAGACTCTGCTCAGAGGTGCCCACTGACAGGACAAGAGGCAATGGGCACAGACTGGACATAGGAAGCTGCATCTGAGCATGAGGAGGAACTTCTTGACTGTGAGGGTGGCAGAGCCCTGGAGCAGGCTGCCCAGAGAGGCTGTGGAGCCTCCTGCTCTGGAGGCTTTCAAACCCCCTGGATGTGTTCCTGCGTGCCCTGCCCTGACAGGGTCTTGGACTGGGTGATCTTCAGAGGTCCCTCCCAAGCCCTGCCACTGTGTGATTTGAGCCCTGTGTGGGTGGTGCTCCCCAGCAGTCAGCTGCCAGCTTTGCTCTCACCAGAACTGCTCTTCCTGAGTTGCTGGTTGCTGGCCAGGGAGGTGCTGAGCCCCCATCAGTGTGAGGTGCCTGATGCCAGAGGTGCCACCCACACACATGGCTCTCAGTGCTGGCTGCACCGAGCAGGGGCAGCTGATGGTGCAGCTGGAGAGCTGTGAGGGCTGGGGCTGGGGAGGGTGCAGGAGGCAGCACCAGAAGTGAAAGGCTTACACTGGATGCATTGCTCCAGTTCCAGGTAGAACTGGAACTCCAGTGGCTGTTCTGGGGTGTTTGTGAAGGATCCTGTTGGGATCTGATCTTTTCATGTCTTAAAGAGTGTTTTTCTACTCTTGGGAGGCTGTTCCTGCTTTGCAGCACTGTGGATTCCTTGTGGGGCTGAATGTCATATCCAGGTAGAAGGTTTTGGAGTCAAAGAGAAGCGCCAAGCTGTCGGGGTCTGGGGGCTGGCGAGAGGCGAGATGGGGGCAGTGGTGACTCGAGGCAGCAGCTGCTGTGCATCAGTGCATCAGTTCGCTTTTATCAGGGCAGTGCAGTGGCTTATGTAGTGCCCAGAGGAGGTGTATCCAGCCAGCCTGGGGCTGGCACAAGTGGACAATACAGATTGGCCCCAAACCACGTGCAGGGTGCAGAGTGCAGATAGGTTACCCTTATCCAAACAACCTGTGGTTCCACCCCAGGGGGCTGGCAGGGTCAGCCCCCTGGAGCTGTGTCCGCCCCAGGGGCCGGCAGATTCCAGCCCCCAGCAGGTGTGCGTGGGTTGCTCACTGTGCCTTCCAGCTCAAGGGCATCTCCCATCACAAGTTCTCATGTTTACAGCTCATGCCTCGCTGCGGGAGGAGTTCTCCCACACCAAGCATGAGTGCAAGGAAGACTGTCCCCAAGGGCCACTCCTGACATGCCTCAGGGAATTCTGCTGGCAACATTGCACAGAATCCCAGAACACATCTGCTTGGCAGAGCCCTCCAAGCTCATCCAGCCCAGCCCTTGACCCAGCACTGCAGGCTCAGCACCAAACCATGTCCCTAAGCTCCACAGCTGCTGGAACCCCCCCAGGGATGGTGGCTCCAGCCCTGCCCTGGGCAGCCTGTGCCAAGGTTTGAGAGCAATTCCAGTGCAGAAATATTTCCTGAGCTCCAGCCTGACCCACCCTGGGGCAGCTTGGAGCCATTCCCTCTGCTCCTGTCCCTTGCCACCAAGGAGCAGAGGCTGCCCCCTCCTCACTGCCACCTCCCTGCAGGCAGCTGCAGAGAGCAGTGAGCTCTGCCCTCAGCCTCCCCTTCCCCAGCCTGGTCACCCCCAGCTCCCTCAGCCCCTTCTCACCCCCAGCTGCTCCAGGCCCTTCTCCAGCCTCGCTGCCCTGCTCTGGGCACACTGCAGCCCCTCAGTGTCCTTCCTGCAGTGAGGGGCCCAGAGCTGAACACAGCAGCTGAGGTGTGGACCCCCAGTGCTGAGCACAGGGAGATCTCCTCCTGTCCCTGCTGCCCACCCTGCTTCTAGCCCAAGCCAGGATGCCATTAGGGTACCACCTGGGCACTGCTGCCTCATGTTCAGTTAGTGTCAAACAGAACCCTCAGGCTCTGTCTTTGATTTCCTTTTACTGAGGCATGCAAAGCATGGGGGCCTGATCTGCCCAGGGTGAGAACCAGCAGTGAGGGTCCTGGGTAGCAGCCTGGCTTCATCCTGCGGGCAGCTGAGCCATGCTCATGAGCCTACTCAGTCGGAAGTTAAGAGGAGCTCAGAAATCAGGACTGCAGTGTCCTGCAGAGCTATTCCTGAGAGCTGCTGCTGAGCTTTTGGTGTAGGAATTTGCTGCACACAGAGCAGAAACTCAGATAAGTGCAAGAAAACTGCAGAAGCATTCAAGTGAGACTTCTGCTGCAGGTGGAGTGAGCCCAAGGCCAAGACCTTCTTCTCACTCCCTGACTGAGTTTACTCTTCTTGGTTGGGCCTCTAAGAAAAATCTCTGCTGACTTTCTGAGCTCTGTGCTCGCTCTCTGGGTCAGCAAGTTTGCTGATGACACCGAACTGGGAGCAGTGGCTGCACCCCCAGGCTCTGCTGCCACCCAGAGAGACCTGCACAGACTGAGAGCTGGGCAGTGAGCAACATCAAACAGGGACAAGAGGTAGAGCCTTGCATCTGGGAATGAACAGCTCCATGGACCAGAGGAGGCTGGGGCTGATCTGTTGGAGAGCAGGACAGAGGAGAGGGCCCTGGGGGTCCTGGTGGCCAGAAGGATGCCCTTGAGCCAGCAGTGTGCCCTGGTGGCCAAGAAGGCCAAGGACATCCTGGGGTGCATTAGAAGGGCTGTGGTGAGTAGCTCGAGGTAGGTTATCTTGGTGAGGCCACAGCTGGAATCCTGTGTCCAGCTCTGGGCCCCTCAGCTCAAGCAGGACCTCAGGGAAGTGCTGGGGAGAGCCCAGCCCAGAGCCCCCAAGCTGCTGCAGGCAGTGAACAGCTCCTGGGAGGCCAGGCTGAGGCAGCTGGGGCTGGCAGCTGGCAGCAGAGCAGCCTGAGGGCTGCCCTCAGTGCTGGGCTAAAGATGTGCAGGGCAGTGTCAGGAGGAAGCAGCCAGGCTGTGCCCAGGGCTGGCCAAGGGCAGCAGAAGGGGCACTGGGTGCCAGCTGGAGCAGGGGAGGTGCCAGGGCAAGAGGAGGGGAAGCTTTGTCAGTGTGAGGGTGCTGGAGGCCTGGAGCAGGCTGCCCAGAGAGGCTGTGGAGTCTCCTTCTGTGGAGCCTTTCCTGGATGATCTCTGGAGGTGCCTCCCAGCCCCTCACATTCTGTGGTTGTGTGGCAGTGCCCAGACCATGCCCCAGCACTGCTCAGGATGCAGCAGAGTGAGAAGCACTCTGTGGGTGTGCAGCTGCCAGGGGTCAGGCTGCTTTGAAAACAGCTTCTTTTTTTCTGTGCAGGTGGCTTAAGGAGCAGGAGTGCTGCACAGGGCTGCACCCTGCCAGCCCAGTGCCTGTGTTCTGTGTTCTGAGCAACAGCAGAGGCTGTTGGGCTGTGCCCCATCTTGCCCTTGCTAGGGCTGGGGAGGACATGGTTTGCTTGACTGGCAGCAGTGCTGTGTTCCTTATGCCTCAGGTACTGTTTCCAGCACCACTGCCCTGCAATTCCATGTTCAGGTTGGTTCTACCAAAGTGCATCTCCTTCTGGAAATGTTTTTCAGGTGGTGGATGTGTTTGCAAGGCAGATGATGACTCTTGGCTGTGATGCTGGCACTGGGGGCTCAGCAGTTCTCTCTGGACTGCTGCCTTTCAGCCATCCTTTCCTTGTGACCAGCTGCAGCGTTTGGGCTGAGATGAGAGCTCTGGCTCTGTGGTGGAACAACAGCTGATGGAACTGCCTGGAGGTGGTGACCAGGCTTGGATTGTGCTTTGGAGTGGCTGTGGTTGTTCCAGAGCAGGGGTGGCTGTGCTGGTCTGTGCCAGGCAGCTGAGTGCCCCCACGCTGCAGCTAGGCTGCCAGCAAGGCACCTGAGCTTGCAGCTCGAGTCCCGTGCAGGGCAGCCTTCATCATGTGGAAGCTGGAAAGCCCTAGCACTGGAGTCTGCAGCTCACAGCTGGTGTCCAAGACGTTTGAACCTGCCATGCAGGGGCTCTGAGTCCCCACTGGCTGTGGGTGAGCTTTGAGCAGTGCTGCCTGTGACAGTCTGGAGCTGCTGCATAAGCAGTGGCAGAGGTTGTGCTGCTGTTGCCCAAAGTACTCTTCAGCAGTGAGGAAGGCCTGAAACACGACAGGATGTCATGGTGCTAGGGAACTGTTTCATCCCTCCTTTCCTCTCTCAGGGCTGTGACAAGTGCTGGAGTCCCTCCAGACTGTCAGTGGGTACAGCCTGGGACCCTCTTTTCAAGCCTGGGCTGGTTTTGGGTGGGTTTTTTTTGCTTTATTCCTCAGTGTCTTCTTTTGTTTCCATGGAAACTGCCCAACCTCACTCAGATCGGGAGACTGTCAGGCACATAAACAGGGCTGCAATTAAAGAGCAGCTTCAGCTCTGGACAGTTGCTCCTCAAGCCTCCTACCAGGCAGTCAGGCCAGCAGAAGCTGCTGGGAGCCTGCGAGGCTTTGGAAGCGCTGCCGGCGAGGAGATTCCTTTGGCTGATTTCCATGCCCGCGATGCCCGCAGGGAAGGAGGAAGGCTTTGCCAGGCTCAGCAGGGTGTGCTCCTAAAAGCTGGGCTGCAAAGTTCATCAGGGAGAGAACAGATTTACAGCACTACCGAAATAAACCCCAAAGGCACAGGGAAAATCTGTGCTGTCCAGCAACATGGGCTCAGCACGGAGCGTCCCTCGGGGTGAGTGCTAACCTCTGCCCCTGAGCCTGGAGATCAGCCTGCAGGGCCGGTGGGGCTTGGGCTGTCTGCTGAACATGAGTGGCTGATTGCAGAGAGCTCTCTACAGCTACCCGAAGGGAGATAATAAGCTGCTGTTGAGGCCCTACCAAAGGTAATTCTACCTCTTGTGTCTTTGTCAGGGTTATGCTTTGTGGCCACATTATTAGATTAGTTAGTTTTGTGCTCCAACCAGGAGGCAATTGAGTTGTGCCCTGTTGGAGGCAGCTCTGTAGAGAAGAGACTCAAAGTGCTTCTCGTGGCAGAGCCACGGAGCTACACCTTCAGGTGCCTCCAGGGCTGCCAGCTGCTGCCAGCTGCCTTTTACTGCTGCCTTGCCCAGTGCAGCCTGTACAGACTTGCAGAGGTGCAGAGAGCATTGCCCAGGGTTCAGCTGTGAGCTTTGAGACATGCATCTGCCATCGGCATGAGACTCAGTCTAAGAAAGATGCTGAGGTGCTGGAAGGTGTTTGGAGAAGGGCAGCAAGGCTGGGGAGGGACCTGGAGCACAGCCCTGTGAGGAGAGGCTGAGGGAGCTGGGGGGGTGCAGCCTGCAGCAGAGGAGGCTCAGGGCAGAGCTCATTGCTGCCTGCAGCTGCCTGCAGGGAGGCTGTGGCCAGGTGGGGTTGGGCTCTGCTGCCAGGCAGCCAGCACCAGAAGAAGGGGACACAGCCTGAAGCTGTGCCAGGGCAGGTCTAGGCTGGCTGTTAGGAGGAAGTTGTTGTCAGAGAGAGTGATTGGCATTGGAATGGGCTGCCCAGGGAGGTGGTGGAGTGGCTGTGGCTGGAGGTGTTGAAGAGGAGGCTGCATGAGGCACTTGGTGCCAGGGGTAGTTAATCAGAAGGTGCTGGGTGCTAGGTTGGACTGGATGATCTCAGAGGGCTTTTCCAACCTGTCTGATTCTGTGCCTGCCATCCACATTTCTCCTCCTTGCACTCTGCCCTAGTGCACTGCTCACGGCAGTGTTTGCCCCCTGGCAGACCCACCCCTCCTCTTGACACTGAAGGAGAACAGTGGGAACAGAAAAACGTTTAATGATTCAGAGACAAAAGGGCTGTGCCTGAGAGGGGAGTTCTGCCCCTCCTGTCCTCCTGAAGTTTACAGATATTAGATTCCTGCAATCACAGAACGACTCAGCCTGGAAGGGAGCTTTGAGCTCATCTGCTCTAACCTCTCTGCCATGGGCAGGGGCACTTCTCAACTACCCCAGGTTGCCCAAGACCTCATCCAGCTTTGCCTTAAACACCTCCAGGGAGGATGCAGCCACAGCCTCCCTGGGCAACTCATTCCATAGTCTCACTACTCTTGTACTGAAGAACTTCTGCCTCAGCTCCAAACCATTGCCCTTGGCCTGGCTCAGACACCCTCAGTAAAAGTCTCTCTGCAGCCTTCCTTCAGGATCCCTTCAGGCAGGAGCTGCTCCAGCACTGGCATCACCACTGTGGTCTCCTCTGGCCTCTCTCCAGCAGCTCTGTGTCCTCCTGCTGGGGACAGCAGCCCTGGAGGCAGGGCTGGAGGTGAGGTCTGAGCAGAGCAGAGCCCAGGGGCAGAATCCCCTCTCCTGCCCTGCTGCCCACACTGCTCTGGCTGCAGCCAGCACTCAGCTGCCTGCTGGGCTGCAGGAGGGCACTGCTGGCAGCTGCTCAGCACCCAGCACTCCCAAGGCTCTTTGTGCAGTGCTGCTCTCAACCCACTCTGCACCCAGCCTGGATCTGTGCCTGGGGCTGGCCTGACCCAGCTGCAGGACTTTGCCCTGTGCCTTGTTGTACCTCATGCAGTTGGCACTGCCTCACTTCTCAAGCCTGTCAAGGTCCTTCTGGATGCCCTCCCTGCCCTCTAGTGAGTCCAGCTCAGCACACAGCTTGGTGCCATCAGCAAACCTGCTGGGGGTGCCTTATATTGGTAACCACTTCTTGTCAGTGCCACTTTGCTGTGCCACAGTGCACCAGAGAATCCCAACCCTTCAGGGAAAGCCCTCAGGCTGTCAGCTGAGCTGTGGCTCTGCATCTCTCTGAAAATGAGGTATTTGCATCTGTGTAAGGACTCCAGCTTGGGTAGCCTGGAATATTCTGGGTGTCTTCATTGGAATAGGTAAGAACTCCTGGCTTGCAGGAGTACTGCTTAGAGAGGGGCGAGTGCTTGCCAGGGAAAATGCTTTGCTGCTCACAAAGCTGGGAGGGTTTCCTTGTTTGCTGGCAAACAGAACAGGAGGTCAAGAGCTGCTGGGCTGGGGAAGGCTTCAAGTCCATCTTGTTCTGTATCTCTGCTCTGGCAGATGCTAAGGTCAGGAGTGTCAGAGGAGGGGAGGAGCTCTGTCTTCGGAGAGGCCAGAGAATTTCTTCAGCCAGTGGCAGCCAGGAGATAGAAAGGGGAGGACCAGCAGTGAGGAGTGGCTGTCTGCAAAGCCTGTAGTGGTGGGACAAGAGGCGATGGCTTGAAACAGGAGCAGAGCAGATGGAGATTGGATGTGAGGAGCAAGTTCTGCACCCAGAGGCAGCAACACTGCAACAGTGTTTGAGGTCCCGGCCTTGGAGACAGTCCAAGTGAGACTGGACACGGCTGTGGGCAGCCTGCTCTAGTGGAGGATGTGCCTGATGAGTGCAGGGGATTGGGCTGGATCAGCTCTGGAGGACCCTTCCAAGCCAACCCATTCTGTGATCCTGTGATTCAGCAGCATGGATCAGCTCTGCTCTCCTGCATCCTCTCCAGAGCATCTGGCAGGTCCTTGGGTTGGCTTTGTGTTTCCCAAGCCCCGCAGGGATGGGGCTGGGTGAGGAGGGCTGTCCGCGGCGCGGAGCACTGCCGCAGCTGGCAGCCCACGGCAAGGCTGTGCCAACAGGTGCAGGTACTCGGCGAGAGCGAAGAGCTGCCAGCTCCTGCCTCTGCCTGCTCCTGCCATCAGTGCCTGCTGATCGCTCCTGCTGGCTCTCCCTGCAGACTGCCCTGTGCCCGTGGCTGTGCCCTGTGTTCTGCTGCCACAGAACGCCACTGGACCGAGCCCCGGCCGCACCGGGGGCACGGAGAAGCCTGCGCTCACGGCACAGGCTGCTCTGGAGCTGGATTCAGAGCCACTGCCAGCGCTGGAGCCTCCTGTGCATGTTAATGCAGCGCAGTCAGTGCCCTGCGCCAGCGAGCACAGGACGCTGCCTGCGCCGCAGGATGCTGGCAGAGCCTGGGTGAGCTTGGCCAGGCCAAGGGCCAGCACTTGGGCCACAGCAGCCCCAAGCAACACTACAGGCTTGGGGCAGAGTGGCTGGAGAGCTGCTGGCAGAAAGGGGTCTGGGGGCTGCAGTGGACAAGCAGCTGAGCATGAGGCAGCAGTGCCCAAGTGGCACAGAAGGCCAAAGGCATCCTGGCTGGGATCAGAAGTGCTGTGTCCAGCAGGAGCAGGGAGGGCACTGTCCCCTTGGACCCTGCTCTGCTGAGGCCACAGCTCCAGTGCTGAGCTCAGTTTGGGGCACTCAGAACAAGAGAGATGTGGAGGTGCTGGAGGAGAGCAGAGGAGGGCAAGGAAGGGCCTGGAGAGTAAATCTGGTGAGGAGAGGCTGAGGGAGCTGGGGCTGGTGAGTGTGAAAGAGAGGAGGCTGAGGGCAGAGCTCATGGCTGGCTGCAGCCACCTGAGAGGAGGCTGTGCAGAGGCTGCTGCTGGGCTCTGCTCACAGGTGAGTGGGGACAGAACAAGGGGGAATGGCCTCAAGCTGAGGCTGGGCAGGCTTAGGCTGGACAGTAGGAAATATTTTTTCCCAGCCAGAGTGGTCAGGCACTGGGATGAGCTGCCCAGGGAGGTGCTGGAGTCACCAACCCTGGGTGTGTTTCAGTGTGGTTTGGCTGTGGTGCTTGGGGCTGTGGTTTAGGGTGAGCCTTGCAGAGCAGGGCTCTGGGCTGGACTCAGTGATCCCAGGGTGTTTCTGTGGTCATGCTGGAGCCCAGCCACAGGGCAGCTTCAGCTCTGTGCCACTGAGTGTGGCCCTGGGACCTCCTTGCTGGGGGAGGCATTCTGCTTCCCAGGCTGCTGCCAGGGCTGACAAGAGCTTTGGGCCCACTCCCAGGTTAAAGTGCTTCAGAAGAGGATTACAGCAATTTAGAGAGGGTTCAGAAAGGTGCTGCAAACCAGGCTGGGAGCCTGCAGAGCCTGCATTTTCAGTGAGAGGCTCAGGCTTGTTAAGGTTAAGAGGAGACTCCTCAGAAGGATATGAATACTGGGGCAGGAGATGTGTCATCTCAGCACCACGGAGAGGCAGAGGCTGGGAGGGACCTCTGAGGATGATGTCTCTGCTGAGCAGTTTGCCCAGGGCTGGTTGCATTGGAACTGCCAATGGCTCATGTCTACATGGAGACCAGGGATGAGTGGAGTCCCTCAGGGATCAGTACTGGGGCCAGATGCTGTACACCTTTGTCAGTGACATGGGCACTGGGATTGAGGCACCCTCAGCACGTGTGCAGGTGGCACCAAGAGCTGTGCTCCAGCTGACACACTGCAGGGAAGGCCACAGGGTGATGAAGGGAATGGAACATCTCTCTTATGAGGAGAGCCTGAGGGAGCTGCGGCTTGGAGCTTGGACAAGAGGAGACTGAGAGGTGACCTCATCAATGCTCATAAAGATGTGCAGGTGAGTGCCAGGAGGCTGCAGCCAGGGTCTGCTGGGTGATGTCAGTGCCAGCACAAGAGACAATGGTGGAAGCTGAGGCATAGGAAGTGCCATGGAAGCCTGAGGAGGAATTTTGTCCCTGTAAGGGTGACAGAGCCCTGGCACAGGCTGCCCAAGGGGGCTGTGGAGTCTCCCTCTCTGGAGATACTCAAGAGCTGCCTGGATGTGTTGCTGTGTGACCTGCTCTGGGTGCTGCTGCTCTGGCAGGGGTTGGACTGGATGAGCTATGGAGGTCCCTTCCAGCCCCTGACACTCTGACATCCATCCAGAGGGTCCCAGACAGGCTGGAGAGGTGAGTCTGAACCAACCTCGTGAAGTTCAGCTAGGCCAAGTGCAATTCCTTCCTCATCTCCAGTCTCAGTCTCCCTTCTCCCAGCTCAAAGCCATTGTGCCTTGTCCTGGCACTCCCAGCCCTTGTCCAACGTCACTCCTTGGCTCTCCTGAAGCCCCTTCAGGTACTGGAAGGCTGCTGTGAGTTCTGCCTGGAGACCTGACATTTGTCATCCCAAAGAGCTCCAAATACAGGTTTGGACAGAGCCATGCTGCAGGGTGGCAATGCCTTGCAGGGGAATCTGGAGGGGGTAATCTTTCCTGAACATCATCAACTGTAGGAAGGGTCTTGGTGCCAGAGGTGAGCACCTCCAGAGAGGGCAGGGCCTGTTTTTTTTTTTTATAGTTTTAAGCTTTAACGGGCAGAAAATGATCAGAAGGAGTTTATTAACTTCTTTATCCCCCAGATTTTTCCTTCAATTTTTCCCCCTCCTTCCCCTTTAGAAATCTGTCAGCAGATTGCAACCTCTTTATGGCTGATCTGGAGCAGGAGATTGAGTCCAGCATCAGTAAGTTTGCAGATGGCACCAAGCTAGGAGCAGCTGTGGAGCTGTTGGAGGGTAGGAGAGTCCTGCAGAGGGACCTGGCCAGGCTGGATGGGTGGGCAGAGGCCAAGGGGATGAGACTGAACAAGGCCAAGGGCAGGGTTCTGCACTTTAGCCACAATCAACTCCACGCAGCACTACAGGCTGGGGCCAGAGTGGCTGAGAGCAGACAGGCAGAGAGGGAGCTGGGGGTGCTGGGAGAGAGGAGCTGCAGAGGAGGCAGCAGTGCCCAGGTGGGCAGCAGAGCCAATGGCAGCCTGGGCTGGCTCAGGAGCAGTGTGGGCAGCAGGACAAGGGAGGTTCTTGTGCCCATGTGCTCAGCACTGCTCAGGCACCCCTGGAGTGCTGTGTCTAGCTCTGAACTCCTCCATTGCAGAGAGATGCTGAGGTGCTGGAAGGTGTTTGGAGAAGGGCAGCAAGGCTGGGGAGGGACCTGGAGCACAGCCCTGTGAGGAGAGGCTGAGGGAGCTGGGGGGGTGCAGCCTGCAGCAGAGGAGGCTCAGGGCAGAGCTCATTGCTGCCAGCAGATGCCTGCAGGGAGGCTGTAGCCAGGTGGGGTTGGGCTCTGCTGCCAGGCAGCCAGCAACAGAAGAAGGGGACACAGCCTCAAGCTGTGCCAGGGCAGGTCTAGGGTGGATGTTGTTAGGAAGTTGTTGTCAGAGAGAGTGATTGGCACTGGAATGGGCTGCCCAGGGAGGTGGTGGAGTGGCCGTGGCTGGAGGTGTTGCAGCCAAGCCTGGCTGGGGCACTGAGTGCCATGGTCTGGTTGGTTGGGCAGGGCTGGGTGCTAGGCTGGGCTGGCTGAGCCTGGAGCTCTCTGCCAGCCTGCCTGGTTCTGTGATTCTGTGATTCTACAGAAGCTGCAGGCAGGATTTGATTCCAAGGTCACAGCTCTGAGATTGCAGCTCCTGGTTTGTTTTTCTGTGTCTATGGAACAAATGTTCTGTGCCCCAGCAACGCCATGCTGGGCTCAAGGCTGTGTCTGTGGCAGGTTGCTCTGTCAGGTTGCCACCCATCTCCACGTGCCATCAGTTTATGGCCTGCCTTTGCCTTAACTGCTTCAAAACTGTAAGCAGAAGGCACTTTGGTTTTGAGATGGCATCCTCTGGTGCAGGCTTGCCTCGGGAAGCTGAGAGCTGCCTTCATCCCCTGGAGATTTTAAGGTGCTCTACAAATTTCAGCTTCTGGAGAAGCAAAGGTCAGTGGCCAAGTGGATGACAATTTGACACCAAACAGAGCTGGGCTGTGGGAAAATCGTAACAGCAGTGCCTTAGCCTGCTTGGTCTGCTCCAAAATGTTACATTTGCATTAATGAAGTGATTGGTTAATTCATAAATAAACCCAGCAAAGGCAGGTGAGCTGCTGGAGCAGCTGCTGCAAAGAGCTGCTGGAAGCCTCAGCCCTGGAAGATTTTAAGGCCAGGCAGGATGTGGCTCTAGGAAGCCTGATCTGGTGTGAGGTGTCCCTGCCCATGGCAGGGGGGCTGGAACTGCATAATCCTTGAGGTCCCTTCCAGCCCTGGCAGTTCTGTGAATCTGTGTCACTGCAATTGTAGTGCTATTAGCAAACCAATGCTCTGATGGTAAGAGGGACAAACCCTGCAGGCAGCAGGGACAGCTCCAGCTGGAGCAGGCTGCACAGGGACACAGCAAGGCTGAGCTGGAATGGCTGCAGGCATGGGGCCTCAAGCACAGCCCTGGGCAGCCTGTGCCAGGCTCTGCCCACCCTCACTCTGCACAACTCCCTCCTCATGCCCAACCTAACTCTGCCCTGCTCCACTGCCAAACCACTGCCCTCAGCCTGTCCCCACAGCCCCTTCTGAGCAGTCCCTCCCCAGCCTGCCTGCAGCTCCCCTGCAGACACTGAACTGCAGCTCTGAGGTCTCCCTGCAGGCTTCTCTTCTCCAGGCTGCACAGCCCCAACTGCCCCAGCCTGTCCCCACAGCAGAGGTTCTGCAGCCCTCTGAGCATCTTGGTAGCCTCCTCTGGACCCTCTCCAGCAGGTGCAGGTCTCTCTTGTGCTGGGGTCCCACAGCTGGTCCCAGCCCTGCAGCTGAGGTCTCCCCAGAGCAGAGCAGAGGGGCAGGATCCCCTCTCTGCAGCTCTGCCCACACTGCTTTGGATCCAACCCCAAATCCAGTGTGGATTTGTTGCCAGTGAGGCCAAGCACTGCTGAGGCAGCTCAGGAAATGGAAAAGAAGCAAGAGAAGCTCAGTGCTTGACAAACTGTTATTAAGTTGACATTCTGCAAGCTCCTTTTGCAGAACGGAAGGCACAGCAGTGGCAAGAGTGTCCTCAGGATGGCTCAGAAAGCAAACCACTTCAGACAGGGGAAAACAGAAAGCATTTCAAGACTTCCATATTAATCTCACAGAAGTGTGGCCCTTATTATCTTATTTTTCATCTCAAGCACATTTGCATGATCAGGACAAATTCAGCAGTGCTGGGTGCAGCTGTTTGCATTCATTGCATTGCTCAGTGTGTTAGCTGTGATGGAAGAGAAAAGAAGCCTCAGGAAAGGAAGAAGGAATAAAGCCCAAGCAGAGGCAGCAGCCACTCCAAGCTGCTTTCTCTGACCTCCTACCAGTCTGCTCATGTCAGGAAGAAGAGGAGTTTCCTGACCAAGGGGTTTTGCCAGATGGTGATGGTCTGAAGAACGATGAAGCAAAATGCATGCAGGCTCTTGCTGCACTCTGACTGGTTGGGATGTCCCTGCACATGAGGCAGAAGGAGAAGAGAAGGCTGCAGGCAGACCTCAGAGCTGCAGTTCAGTACCTGCAGGCAGGGTGGGGAGGGACTGCTCAGAAGGGGCTGTGGGGACAGGCTGAGGGCAGTGGTTTGGCAGTGGAGCAGGGCAGAGTTAGGTTGGGCATGAGGAGGGAGTTGTGCAGAGTGAGGGTGGGCAGAGCCTGGCACAGGCTGCCCAGGGCTGTGCTTGAGGCCCCATGCCTGCAGCCATTCCAGCTCAGCCTTGCTGTGTCCCTGTGCAGCCTGCTCCAGCTGGAGCTGTCCCTGCTGCCGGCAGGGGACTGCACAAGATGCCCTCCGGAGGGTCCCTTGCAGCCCAGTGCAGCCTGTGAGTCTGTGTGAATGGGCATGGATGAAGCACACTGCCCTGTCTGTGACTGCTGCTCTGAGTAGGAACACAGCTGCAGTTAAAGATCAGTTCAAATGCAGATCAATTCCAATCTGATTTTCTACAAGCATCTGAAATACCAAAGTGGATGAAACCTCCTACTCAGAGCTGAGCTCCTCAGTGCCCAGCACTGGAAGCATGGACAAACAGACATCATTTAAATGCCCAGCACTGGCACACCCATTTAAATATAGCTATCAGTGGGAGAAGCCCTAGCAAGATTTAGCACTCTGTCATGAGGATGGCTTCTATTCTGGGAGCTTAGCTGTGCTCTCCATTGCTCTAGCAGCTGCAGAAGATGAGCTTTCAGGGATCAAGTTGACATCATTCACTGAAGGTATTTTGGAGCTCTGCTTAGACTGCATTAGTGTGGGTGTGAGAGGCAAAGTCTGCTTCAAGAGTCAGAACAACCTCTGTGTGGCAGCTCAACTACCACTGGGTCACCTACTGAAGGGACAGCTTTGCTCTGTATCATTAGCAACAGCTTCTAAGACTGGAGGATGGGATGGAGCCATCCAGAGGGACCAGGGCAGGCTGCAGAGGTGGCTGAGGAGAACCTCATGAGGCTCAATAAGACACAGTGCAAGGTCCTGCCCCTGGGTCAGGGCAACCCTGGATAGCTGTGCAGGCTGGGGGGGATGAATGGGAGCAGCCCTGCAGAGAAGGCCTTGGGGGTGCTGGTGGGGGAGAAGCTGGGCAGGAGCCAGCAGTGGGCACTGGCAGCCAAGAAAGGCCAAGGGCAGCCTGGGCTGCATCCAAAGCAGTGTGGGCAGAGCTGCAGAGAGGGGATCCTGCCCCTCTGCTCTGCTCTGGGGAGACCTCAGCTGCAGGGCTGGGTCCAGCTGTGGGACCTCAGCACAAGAGAGACCTGCACCTGCTTTAGAGGGTCCAGAGGAGGCCACCAAGATGCTCAGAGGGCTGGAGACCCTCTGCTGAGGGGACAGGCTGGGAGAGTTGGGGCTGTGCAGCCTGGAGAAGAGAAGGCTGCAGGGAGAGCTCACAGCTTCATCTCAACATCTGCAGGGGAGCTGCAGGCAGGCTGGGGAGGGACTGCTCAGAAGGGGCTGTGGGGACAGGCTGAGGGCAGTGGTTTGGCAGTGGAGCAGGGCAGAGTTAGGTTGGGCATGAGGAGGGAGTTGTGCAGAGTGAGGGTGGGCAGAGCCTGGCACAGGCTGCCCAGGGCTGTGCTTGAGGCCCCATGCCTGCAGCCATTCCAGCTCAGCCTTGCTGTGTCCCTGTGCAGCCTGCTCCAGCTGGAGCTGTCCCTGCTGCCTGTTGCACAAGGAGGGTCCCTCCCAGCCCGGTGCCATCTGAGCATTCTAACAGGAGCCAGCACAGTGAGCTGCAGGCCGTGCCCAGGCTGTGCCTGCACAGGAGCTGCTGCTGCTGCTGCTGCCAAGGTGCTGCAATGGCTGCAGCTCTGGCTTGGGTTGCTAACCAGCTCCACGTCCACATCAGCTCTGGCTCAGTGCACTTTGCTTGGGTGCTGTGGGTCTTGCTCAGCAGACAAAGGAGCTTTGTTCCAGAGGGCTTTGCAGGACTTCCTTTGTCTTTAGGGTTAGTGTTTTTTGCTCTTGAGCTGAGCAGTTCTTCCCTGCAGTTCCAAGCCATTGCCCTCACCCTGTCCCCACAGGCCAGCTCTGAAGAGTCCCTGCCCAGCCTGCCTGTAGGTGCCCTCCCGAGGCTGTGTAGGGATTGCAGAATGTGACCTGCACAGGTGGTGGGAAGCATTTATGCCTCTGGCAGCCACATGTGCCACCAGCTTGCTCAGCATGGCAGCCACAGCAGCTCTGTGTCTGCCTTGTGCAGCAGTCCTGACCTCGGGCCCAGGGCTGTGGTCACTGCTGCAGCTTCACTGAGGCTGCACCACCAATTCCTCTGCTGGAACAAACACCCCCAGTGCCTCACACAGCACCCCTGGGGCTGCTGGGCACTGGACACTCAACAGACAATCATAGACAAAACACAAAGGGAACCTCTTGCCTGGAAGGTCCCAGAGCACTGGCACAGGCTGCCCAGAGAGGCTGTGGAGTCTTTCCAGGCCTCTCTGGATGTGTTCTGTGTGACCTGAGCTGGATTGTGGGGTCCTGCTCTGGCAGGGGGGTTGGACTCAGTGGGTTCTTAGGCCCCCTTCCAACCCTGACATCCTGTGCGCCTGTGACTCACAACATGGTCTGGGTTGGAAGGGACCTCCAGAGGCTGAAGAACCTGTTATGGGGACAGGCAGGGAGTGCTGGGGTTGTTCAGGCTGAGAGGAGAGAAGGCTCCAGGCAGACCTTAGAGCTGCATTTCAGTACCTGAAGGGGCTCCAAGCAGGCTGCAGAGGGACTGTTCCCAAAGGCTGCAGGGACAGGCTGAGGGCAATGGTTTGAAATGAGAGCAGAGCAGGTTGAGATTGGCTGTGAGGAACAAGTTCTGCACCAGGAGGCTGCTGGAACACTGCAGCAGGTTGCCAGGGAGGTGGTTGAGTCTCCATGCCTGGAGATACTGAAGGTGAGGCTGGGCAGGGCTGCAGCAACCTGCTGTAGTGGGGATGTCCCTGCTGAGTGCAGGGGCTTGGACTGGGTGAGCTGTGGAGGTGCCTTGGAGCCAACCTGTTCTGTGGCTCCGCGACGCTGTGCAGGAAGCTGCTGCTGTGCAGCAGGTTTGTTGCCCTGGTTTGTTGCTGCTGCTCTGCCGGGAGCAGCTCACCATTTTCCATGCCAATGAGCACATTGTACGGCCTGGATAATTCCTCTGCCACTGTGTTAGAAGTTTTAATGGCACTTTAAATGGAGCATTTTAAATGAGCTGTGTCACTGCAGCGTCCCAGCAAAACAGGTGGGAGAGGAGAACAGATGAGTGGTGCTTACTGACAACAGAGCCTGTCAAAACTCATTTGGAACCAACAATGAGCGCAGGAATCGGCTGCCTTGTAGCAATTTGCATCTGATTGTTTGTCGGAGCTCATCCTGTGATCTTGCCTCCATTGCAGCTTTATCCACCCAGAGGAGTGTGAAAGGAGCAGGGGGAGACCTCAGCGAGGGCAAAGAGTGCAAGATCATCACAGCCACCTGTTAACGGGAGCATGCAAAGCATCAGATGAGTGCCCTCCTGGCGAGCAGGAGGCTGAGATTTCCACTTCATCGATCACTCAGCTCAGCTGAGAGTTTTGTATCGATCCCAACTCCCTCACTTTGCCAGGAGCAGGAATGCTGATGCCTCTCACAGAGGAGAGCACCTCCTGCGCCCGTGCTCGCAGCAGACACTGTGCCATGCCCTGGGAACACGAGGCAGGGGAGGCAGCAGGCACTCCTGTGTGTGACATCTGCTTGGATCCCTGCTCTGGGGGCTCAGGACAGGCAGAGCAACGAGCAGCTGACAGCAGTCAATCTGCAGCTCAGTTCAGGAACAGTGGGGCCACAAGGTCTGGGGGTGTACTTGTCCCTCTCTGCCCGGCGCTGGGGAGACCACAGCTTGAGTCCTGGCTTCAGTTTTGGGGCCCTCACTCCAAGAAGGACACTGAGGGGCTGGAGCAGGTCCAGGGAAGGGCAAGAAAGCTGGGGAAGGGCCTAGAGAACAGGGCTGGGGAGAAGGAGCTGAGGGAGCTAATATGGAGAGAGGAGTCTGAGGGGAGACCTCATTGCTGTCTCCGGCTCCCTGAGAGGAGGCTGCAGTGAAGGCACAAGAGGAGATGGCCTCAAGTTGTGCCAAGGGAAGTTCAGGTTGGGTAGTGGTGAAAAATGTCTTCCCAGCAAGGGCTCTCAGGCACTGGCACAGGCTGCCCAGGGAGTCCCCATCCCTGGAGGGGTTTCAAAGCTGCGTGGATGTGCTGCTGAGGGCTGTGGTGCGGTGGCTCAGCAGTGCTGGGGCTGTGAGTGCTGGGGGAACTTGGACTCGATGATCTGAGAGGTCTCTTCCAACCTCAGCAGCTGGTTCTGTGATTTTATGCAGTGCACATCCTGTTGACCCAGTCTGCAGCCAAGGTCTGAATGGTGTCTCCTTGGTACCTCCTCCAGGGCTGCTCTCCTGTTTGCTGTGTGCTTCCCAGCTTAAATCAGAAGCTTTGGAACTCATCTCCAAGTCCTTCTGTGGCATCGTCTGGTTCTTACTTCTCTTTTTCTTTTAGTTGCCTCTAGAGAGCAAACAGCAGCCTCGAGCTCACCTTCCCCACACCTTCTGCTTCCAAAGCAGACTTCACTGCTTGAAGAAGAAAAGGGAGTGTCATCAGCCCACCATAAGGGCAGCTGTGCTCAGAGGCACTGGGGCTCTGGGGCTTGCTCCCATCTCCTCCTCCTGGGTAGCACTGAAAGCTCAGGGGAAGTTCTCTTTTTCTTTGTCACTCAAGCCAAGTGGTTGTTATCTTCTTGGTGTTTTGCCATGAACATAAAACTAGATTTCCAAGCAGCAGGAAAGGAAATTCTCAGCGTGTCTGAGGCAGTGGAGCAAACCCCACCCCCACCTGCCAGGGAGGTGCAGACTTGTCCCCATGCCAGACCCCCAGCCCCACCGATGGGCTGTGTTGTGTGCTGCAGCCCAGCCACAGCATCTGCTGCAGAGGGCTGCTGCTGGAACTTCACATCTCTGTTTGCTGGAGCTGCTTGCTTGGCCTGAGAAGCTGAAGGGGATCTGAAAGCTGAAGGGGATCTGAAAGCTGAAGGGGATCTGAATGCTGCCATGCACAGCTCAGGCAGAGAAGCAGCTCCCTGCACTGGAGTCTCAGCAAAAATAAGCAAGTGGCTAATTTCCTCCTGAGATGTCTGCTCTGGAGAGAGCAGCTTGTTGTTGGAGAAGCCAAGGCCACTCCTGCAGCTTGGAGTTTTGAATGGCTTTTGCTGTTATGCTTGGAAGTAAGGCACAGATTCTGTCTGCAGTTGGAAGATGCTGCAGCAGCTACTCCAAAGCACCAGGGGCTGCGTCTGAGCAGCTGCTGGATCCGTGCAGGCATTGGCCCAGCCTCTCACTGTCTCTCCTGGTCAGTGGTGTTCGTTGCCTCTCCCTGAGTGACACAACTGTTGTGGTGCACTGGCTGACACCCAGCTGTTATGGAGCCCTGATCTCATCCTGGCTCTGAGTGGAAAGCCAGGCTTTGAGAGAGGCTGCAGGCTGGTGGAGCTCCTGGCTTGGCCTGCAGTAGTTGGTGCTATGGTCACACAATCCCAGAGCTCATCCAGCCCAACTCCCCTGCCAGAGCAGGGGCACCCAGGGCAGGGCACACAGGAACAGATCCAGGTGGGGCTGGAAAGTCTCCAGAGAAGGAGACTCCACAACCTCCCTGGTCCCTGAGGGACTCCACTTGTCACTGCCTGCACTTGGCCATGGAGCCACTGACAGCCACTCTTTGGGTGCAGACACCAAGCCAGTTCTGCATCCATCAGTGCTGCACCCATCAGACCCATGTGTCACCAGCCTGGAGAGCAGGGTGTGGTGTGGGACAGTGCCAAAGGCCCTGCTCAGGACCAGGTGAAAAAGTACCTAAAGAAACCTCCAGTGCAGGTCTGGCTGGGCTGAGGGGAGGTGATTGAAATGTCTCAGGGGCTGAGTCAGTGGTGTGCTTGCTGACCCTGAAATCATCATTACTGAGTTGTTCAGAATGGGAACTGCTGCATACTCAAGGGAATGCTGAGCCACAGCAGCTGTCTGGGTGATCAATGCACACTGCCAGCTGTGGCAGAGCTCTTCAGAAGCTTTAATAGTTTAACAAAAGCATCTTACAGGAACTTCTTTTATGTCTGCTCTGTAATAAATGGCCAAGTGGCTCGTGGAATTAATGTGGCTGTTTCCAAGAGACTGATGTGCCTGGTGTGTGTGAGCTGCCTGATGCAGGACTTGGACCTGTGGAACAGGTTCCACTCCATGCTGCCCTTGGATGTGCACATGCTCATCCTGCTGGGTCTCTTCTGGGAGGGTGGCTGGGTCTGATGCTGCTGGGTCTGATGGGGTCTTCTGGCCGGTTGCCCATGTTAGTTGGTCCCAGGATGTCAGGGTTTGGAAGTGACCTCTGGAGATCCTCAGGTCCAACCCCCCTGCCAGAGCAGGAGCACACAATCCAGCTCAGGGCACACAGAACACATGCAGACAGGCCTGGAAAGGCTCCAGAGAAGGAGACTCCACAGCCTCTCTGGGCAGCCTGTGCCAGGGCTCTGGGACCCTTCCAGGCAAGAAGTTCCCCCTTGTGCTGAGCTGGAACCTCCTGTGCTGCAGCTTCCATCCATTGCTGCTTGTCCTGTGCCAGGGAGCAGTGAGCAGAGCCTGTCCCCCCCCCTCCTGATCCCCAGCCCTCAGACTGTTATAGACATTGATTAAATCCCCTCTCAGTCTTCTGCTCCCCAGAGTAAGCAGCCCCAGGGCCCCCAGCCTCTCCTTACCAGGCAGTGCCCTCCAGTCCACTCAGCATCCTTGTAGCCCTTAGGGAGGGCAGAGCAGCCCTGTGGAGAAGGACCTGGTGGATACCAGGTTGGCCAGGGGACAGCAATGTGCTCTTGTGTCCAAGAGGGCCAATGGGGTCCTGGGGTGCATAAGAAAGACTGTGTCCAGCAGATCAAGGGAGGTTCTCCTCCCCCTCTACACTGCCCTGCTGAGAGCTCATCTTGAGTGTTGGGCTCCCCAGTTTAAGAGAGACAGGGATCTGCTGGAGAGGGCCCAGTGGAGGGCTACGAGGATGATGAGGGGACTGGAACCTGGCCAGGCTGGATGGGTGGGCAAAGGCCACTGGGATGAGATTGAACAAGGCCAAGTGCAGGGTTCCACTCTTTGGCCACAACAACCCCATCAGCACTGCAGGCTGGGGCCAGAATGGCTGAGAGCAGACAGGCAGAGAGGGAGCTGGGGGTGCTGGCAGAGAGGAGCTGCAGAGGAGGCAGCAGTGCCCAGGTGGGCAGCAGAGCCAATGGCATCCTGGGCTGGCTGAGGAGCAGTGTGGGCAGCAGGACAAGGGAGGTTCTTGTGCCCCTGTGCTCAGCACTGCTCAGGCCACCCCTGCAGTGCTGTGTCCAGTTCTGGGCTCCTCCATTGCAGAGAGATGCTGAGGTGCTGGAAGGTGTTTGGAGAAGGGCAGCAAGGCTGGGGAGGGGCCTGGAGCACAGCCCTGTGAGGAGAGGCTGAGGGAGCTGGGGGGGTGCAGCCTGCAGCAGAGGAGGCTGAGGGCAGAGCTCATTGCTGCCTGCAGCTGCCTGCAGGGAGGCTGTAGCCAGGTGGGGTTGGGCTCTGCTGCCAGGCAGCCAGCAACAGAAGAAGGGGACACATCCTCAAGCTGTGCCAGGGCAGGTCTAGGCTGGCTGTGAGGAGGAAGTTGTTGTCAGAGAGAGTGATTGGCACTGGAATGGGCTGCCCAGGGAGGTGGTGGAGTGGCCGTGGCTGGAGGTGTTGCAGCCAAGCCTGGCTGGGGCACTGAGTGCCATGGTCTGGTTGGTTGGGCAGGGCTGGGTGCTAGGCTGGGCTGGCTGAGCCTGGAGCTCTCTGCCAGCCTGCCTGAGTCTATGATTTTATGATCCAGAGCTCTGGCACAGGCTGCCCAGAGAGGCTGTGGAGTCTCCTTCTCTGGAGCCTTTCAAGGCCTGTCTGGATGTGTTCCTGTGTGCCCTGAGCTAAACTGTCTGGTCCTGCTCTGGCAGGGGAGTTGGATTGGATGATCTCTCTGGGTCCCTTCCATCCCCTGTCACTTGTGATCCTGTGACCAAGCAGCTGAGTCTGGCTGCGTCCTGGCCAGCTCCTGCTGCCCTTGGTGTCTTTCCAAGCGCAAGTGCTGCCTTCCCATTGCTGTAATGACCTCCTCCTGGCACAGCTACAAACAGGTCCATGTTATGCCAGCGTCATTAAGGTGCTGGTGGGAGCTGGATTTGTGCCTCTCTCTCCAGGGTTATGTTCTCCTTGAGATTAAAGCCCTTGGGCTGCTTGCCTGCCTTGCAGGAGGAGCTCAGCGTTGCACCACAGTGACCCCTCTGACAACAGCAGCTGCTGAGGGCTCTGAAAGGTGGGACCCTGCCTCCTGGCTCGGGGCACTGGTGACCCTTGGGGGGGCTCATGCGGAGGGTTTGTAGTCTTGGGGGTTTATGTCTGTCTTTTAACAGCAGCCAGAAAGCTGACCTGAGAGGCAGCAAGGTAGGTTTGCCAGCCTGGGGAAGGTGTTGGGGGCTCATGCACTCTGGTGGGGCTTGGGTGCACTGTGGACAATTGTGGGTGCCAGGAGCCAGCACAGTTCCTGTGTGGCAGGTCCCACAGCTCATGCAGTCTCTGCAGGCCACTCCAGAGCAAGACTTGCTTTGAGGAGTGGGCATGAAGCAGTCTTCAGACAGATGTGGTGCCCCACAATGTAGTGCCCCATGCCAGAGTCCAGCAGGTGAGGCTCCCCTAGAACTCTGTGCAGAGATGGCTCTGATGCCCTGCTGCTGGCTCGGGAACATGGTGTCCTTGGGGTGCATTGAGAAGAGTGTGGCCAGCAGGGCAAGGGAGGTTCTCCTCCTCTTCTCTGCACTGGTGAGGCCTCACCTGCACTGCTGTGTCCAGCTCTGGGCTCCCCAGCTCAGGAAGCACAAAGAGCTGCTGGAGAGAGTCCAGCCCAGGGCCACTGAGGTGCTGAGGGCACTGGAACAGCTCTCACCTGAGGAGGGGCTGAGAGCTGGGGCTGGGTAGGCTGGAGAAGAGGAGGCTGAGGGGATCTGATCAATGCTCACAAACAGCTGAGGCTGAGTGTCAGGAGGATGGGGCCAGACTCTGCTCAGAGGTGCCCACTGACAGGACAAGAGACAATGGGCACAGACTGGACATAGGAAGCTGCATCTGAGCATGAGGAGGAACTTCTTGACTGTGAGGGTGGCAGAGCCCTGGAGCAGGCTGCCCAGAGAGGCTGTGGAGCCTCCTGCTCTGGAGTCATTCCAACCCCCCTGGATGTGTTCTGGGTGCCCTGCCCTGGGTGCCCTGCTCTGGCAGGGAGGTTGCTCTTGGTGATTTTCAGAGGCCTCTTCCAATCCCTCCCATTCCATGAGCCCAAGAGCTGCATCCACAGAGGGTGCAGCACTGCTGCTGTTCCCCTTTGCTATTCTGCTCATGTCTTTTGGCCATGACTTCTCTGTAGAGGTGAGCAGGGATTTAATTTCTCTCCCTGTCTGCATCTGGCCTCCTGCTCTGAGCAGTCTGGAGAGCACATTTTTACCCTGAGCTGTGACCCTAAATTGGTGCCTACTACCTACAGCAGCCTGGACATGAGGGCAGGTGGTAGGTTAGCCCCCCCGAGCCAGTGGAAGCTGCTGGAGAGGGCTGTGTGAGCATGGCTGGCTCCCAGCCAGCGTGGCTGAGGCTGCAGGCTCTCTGCAGTGCCCTTGGGCATGGCTGTGCCTGCTGCAGCACCACAGCACTGCTGTCCTGCAGGGCAGTGCTGGCCATGTGGACCTGGCACTGAGGCACCCTCGGCAAGTTGGCAGGTGGCAGCAAGCTCTCTGGTGTCAGCTGTAGGGATGGGATCTAGCAGGAGGGACCTGGACAGGCTGCAGAGCTGGGCCTGAGCCAATCCCTTGAAGTCAAACAAGGCCAAGTGCAAGGTCCTGCCCCATGGTTGGATCAGTCCCAAGCACGAATCAAGGCTGGACAAGGAGTGGCTCCAGGGTGCCAGTTGGTGTCCATGTGCCCAGCAGGCAGCACTGGTGGCTGGCAGCCCAGAGCCAGCTGTGTGCTGGCTGCAGCCAGAGCAGGGAGAGCAGCAGCACAGGGAGGGGATTCTGCCCCTCCACTCTGCTCTGCTCAGCCCTCACCTGCAGCACTGCCTCCAGTGCTGGGGAACACAGCACAAGAACCACCTGGAGCTGCTGCAGAGGGGCCAGAGGAGGCCACCAAGATGGTCAGAATGCTGGAGATGCTCTGCCATGGGGACAGCCTGAGAGAGTTTGGCTGTCCAGTCTGGAGAAGAGAAGGCTGCAGGGAGAGCTCAGAGCAGCTTTGCAGTGCCTGAAGGGGCTGCAGGAGAGCTGGGGAGGGACTTGTGACAAGGGCTGTGAGTGTCAGGCTGAGGGACAATGGCTTTGAGCTGAGAGAGGGGAGAGTGAGAGTGGAGAGGAGGAAGAAAATGTTGAGAGTGAGGATGGGGAGAAATTGGCACAGGCTGCCCAGGGAGGTTGTGGAGCACAGAAGCACATAATTGGCTGATCCCATTCTGTGCTTCTGTCATCCACAACCTCCATGGAGGTGTTGAAGGCCAAGCTGGATGAGGCCTTGAGCAAGCTGTGCTGGTTGGAGGTGTGCCTGCTCATGGCAGGGGGTTGGCACTCCCAGGGCCCTTCCAACCCAACCCATCCTACCTGGTTCTGTGCTAAAATGTGGCCTGCAGAGCTCTGTGTTTGACCTGGGGAGTTTCTTTGGGGATGGATGCTCCAGGCAGGGTTATTCATTACTGCAGCCAATTAGCCAAACGTGTAAGAGTCATTGAGGAGTTAAATACATCTGAGTGCTGCAGTGCCAAACACCTGGAACAGCCCACCCTGCTGATGTCCTCTGCTGGAGTCAGAGCCATTTGCTGGGTGGCACTGGCACAAATCTGAGTGTCAAACCTGCGCATCAGCGACAGAGCTGCGCCGGCTCCTGAGCTGTGCCCTGGCAGCACTGGGGCTGCAGAGACACTCACCTGCAGTGCTGTGGCAGAGAGCTCTGCCTCTTCCCAGCAAGGGCACTGCTGGAGGGAAGGATCCATCCAGAGGGACCTGCACAGGCTGCAACCTCAGGAGGTTCAACAAGAGCAAGGGCAAGGTCCTGCAACTGGGTCAAGGCAATGCCAAGCACAAATCCAGGCTGGGCAGTGCCAGGCTGCAGAGCAGCCCTGAGCAGAGGCACTGGGGGTGCTGCTGGAGGAGAAGCTCAGCAGGAGCCAGCAGTGTGCACTGCAGCCCAGAGAGCCAAGCAGAGCCTGTGCTGCAGCAGCAGAAGTGTGGCCAGCAGGGCCAGGGAGGGGATTCTGCCCCTCTGCTCTGCTCTGCTGAGACCCCACCTGGAGTGCTGCATCCAGCTCTGGAGCCCCTGGGACAAGAGGGCTGGGGAGATGCTGGAGAGTGTCCAGAGCAGGGCCAGGAGGATGCTCAGAGGCTGCAGCAGCTCTGCTGTGAGCACAGCCTGAAAGAGTTGGGGCTGCGCAGGCTGGAGCAGAGGAGGCTCCCAGGTGACCTTCTTGTGGCCTTCCAGGATCTGAAGGGGACTACAAAAAAGCTGGGGAGGGACTTTTGAGGGTGTGAGGGAGTGGCAGGAGTGGGGGGAATGGAGCACAGCTGGAGGTGGGGAGAGTGAGGCTGGAGGGGAGGAGGAAGTTGTTGAGCAGGAGAGTGGTGAGAGGCTGGAATGGGTTGCCCAGGGAGGGGGTTGAGGCCCCATGGCTGGAGGTGTTTGAGGCCAGGCTGGCTGAGGCTGTGTGCAGCCTGCTCTAGGGTAGGGTGTCCCTGGGCATGGCAGGGGGTTAGAAAAGGTTCAGCCTGTGCCAGTCTCTCACCACCCTCACTGCAAAGAACCCCTTCCTAACATCCAGTTTCAACCTGCCCTCTGCCACTTCAAACCCATTCCTCCTCCTCCTGCCATTCCCAGACCTTGTCAATAGTCCCTCCCCAGCCCTCCTGCAGCCCCCTGCAGATCCTGCAAGGCCACTCCAAGCTCTCCTCCAAGCCTTCTCCTCTCCAGGCTGCACAGCCTCAACTCTCTCAGCCTGTGCTCAGAGCAGAGCTGCTGCAGCCCTCTCAGCATCTTGGTGGCCTCCTCTGCCCTGGCTCCAACACTTCCTTGTGCTGGGGGCGATCCTGAAGGTCTTTCATAACCTGCATGTTTCTGTGACTCTGATGGAGTAGCAGTGAGTGATTGCAGCTTTGAGCTGTGAATTGCAGCTTTGAGGTATGAATTGCAGCTTTGAGCTGTAAATTGCAGCTTTAAGGTGTGAATTGCAGCTTTGAGCTGTGAATTGCAGCTTTGAGCTGTAAATTGCAGCTTTAAGGTGTGAATTGCAGCTTTGGGCTGTGAATTGCAGCTTTGAGCTGTAAATTGCAGCTTTAAGGTGTGAATTGCAGCTTTAAAGTGAGAATTGTAGCTTTAAGGTGTAAACTGCACCTTTGAAGACTTAATTGCAGCTTTAAGGAATGAAGTGCAGCTTTGAGTTGTGAATTGCAGCTTTAAGGTGAGAGTTGTAGCTTTAAGGTATGAATTGCAACCTTTAAGTGTGAATTGCAGCTTTGAGGTATGAATTGCAGCTTTAAGGTAGAAATTGTAGCTTTAAGGTGAGGATTGCAGCTTTAAGGTAGAAGTTGCAGCTTTAAAGTAAAAATGGTCTGTGTTTTATACGTGCAAACAAAACAATCTCAGCTGTGTTTCTGTGTTTCTCCCCGTGCTGAGGGGGAATTTCCTGTGGTTGAGTTTCCAGGCACTGCCCCTCACCCTGTCACTGAGCATCACTGCAAAGGGCCTGGCTCCATGCAGTGATGGAGACTGAAGGATGGAGTGAGCACTGCTGCAGCTTCAAGTGTGAGGATGCCAAGGCTGAGCTCTGAGTGAGCTGTGAGCAGCAGGCAGGTTGTGTGCCTGCAGTGCCACTGTGCCACTGCTCTAACTGGCTCAGTGGCTGGCACTTCTGAGCAGTGTCACCTGCTGCTGCCTCACCTCTGCAACGCAGGCCAAAGCACAGCTGAAAGCCTCCAGAGGAGGACCCCAGGGTGATCAGAGGCCTGGAGCAACTCTCCTGTGAAGACAGGCTGGGAGAGTTGGGGCTGTGCAGCCTGCAGAAGAGAAGGCTGCAGGGAGAGCTCAGAGCTGCAGTTCAGTACCTGCAGGGGAGCTGCAGGCAGGCTGGGGAGGGACTGCTCAGAAGGGGCTGTGGGGACAGGCTGAGGGCAGTGGTTTGGCAGTGGAGCAGGGCAGAGTTAGGTTGGGCATGAGGAGGGAGTTGTGCAGAGTGAGGGTGGGCAGAGCCTGGCACAGGCTGCCCAGGGCTGTGCTTGAGGCCCCATGCCTGCAGCCATTCCAGCTCAGCCTTGCTGTGTCCCTGTGCAGCCTGCTCCAGCTGGAGCTGTCCCTGCTGCCTGTTGCACAAGGAGGGTCCCTCCCAGCCCGGTGCCATCTGAGCATTCTAACAGGAGCCAGCACAGTGAGCTGCAGGCCGTGCCCAGGCTGTGCCTGCACAGGAGCTGCTGCTGCTGCTGCTGCCAAGGTGCTGCAATGGCTGCAGCTCTGGCTTGGGTTGCTAACCAGCTCCACGTCCACATCAGCTCTGGCTCAGTGCACTTTGCTTGGGTGCTGTGGGTCTTGCTCAGCAGACAAAGGAGCTTTGCTCCAGAGGGCTTTGCAGGACTTCTTTTGACTTTAGGAGTTGGGTTGTTTTTGCTCCCCAGCCCTTGGAGGGTCCCTTCCAAGCCAACACAATCTGACTGAGAGCTGACATGGATGGCTCTGGGCTCTGTGCTCTGTGTTCTGTGCTTTGAGGGATGGGGACAAGCTGCTGATGCAGTGCTGTAGCTGTGCTCCCAGGGGGAGTGGACACCCTTGTAGTGGCAGCTGTGGAGCTGTTGGAGGGCAGCAGAGCCCTGCAGGAGGTTGCAGAAGGTGCCCCTGGAGGGTCCCTTCCAGCCCAGTGCAGTCTGTGAGCCTGTGAAAGACCTGAAATCTCACAGATCCTAACGAGCAGCTGTAGCAAAGGTGAAGTGGAGGTGGCCTCAAGGTGCCCCAGCGGAGGTTTGCATTGGGCATCAGAGGAAATGTCCTCACTGGAAGGGTCCTCAGAGCCTGGACCAGGCTGCCCAGGGAGGTGTCTGAGTCCCACCCCTGTTCCAAAGAGGCAGAGCTGTGGTGCTGAGGGCCATGGTTTAGCACCAGAAGGGTTGCCCTGGGTGACCTTGAAGGTCCCTTCCAACCAAGGCCATTCTATGACTCTCCAAGTAACAGCAGCAGCTCTTCCTGAGTGGAATTTCCCTGGATTAGTAGTTCTCCAGAGGGCTGTATGGAAGAGGGTTTGCAGCCAGGGAGATGACTAAATATAACCTGGAGAGAGCCATAGCATGAAGTAACAGCATAGCACTGCTGACAGCCTGGGTTTGGGTGCACACTGAGCAGATGGATGAAACCCTCCTGGAAATCAGTGCATGGGAGACACTGGGTAGGAGAAAGAGCAGAGAGGGTCCCTGCTGGAAAGGCTGCATGCAGCAAGAGACAAGCTTCCCTGGCTGCTGCTGACACTGCTGTCCAGGGGTGCAGAGCAGCTTGGTGCCCAGGGCTGGAGCCTGCAGTGAAGGCAGCTGGAGAGGTGGCTGTGTTCTGTTCAGTCTGACAGAGGCAGGCTGCCCCCTGGCATGGAGAGGGCTTGCACACTGCCCAGCAGGGCCCTGCGTGGGAGAGGGAGGTAGCAGGAAAAACCCATGGAAACATGGAATTTGTTGGTTTGGAAAAGGCCTCTGAGGTCATCCAGTCCAACACCAGCCCAGCCCCACCATGGACACCAAACCCTGGCCACAAGGCCATGACCACAGGTCTCTGGAACGCCTCCAGGCATGGGAACTGGACAGGAGCACAGGACAGGAGCACAGGACAGGAGCACAGGACAGGAGCATAGGACAGGAGCACAGGTCAGAAGCACAGGACAGGAGCACAGGACAGGAGCACAGGACAGGAGCATAGGACAGGAGCACAGGTCAGGAGCACAGGACAGGAGCATAGGACAGGAGCACAGGTCAGAAGCACAGGACAGGAGCACAGGACAGGAGCACAGGACAGGAGCACAGGACAGGAGCATAGGACAGGAGCACAGGTCAGAAGCACAGGACAGGAGCACAGGACAGGAGCACAGGACAGGAGCACAGGACAGGACAGGACTCCACCACCTTCCTGGGCAGCCTCTGCCAATCCCTCACTACTCTGGCAGCAAAGAAATCTTTTCTAATCTCCACCCTAGCCCTCCCCTGACACAACTCCAGGACATTCCTTCTCCTTTCGTCACTTGAGACTAGGCAGCAGGGCCCAACTGCAGCTCCCTGCAGCCAGGGAGCTGTAGGTGCAATGAGCTCTACCCTCAGCCTTCTCTTCTTCACACTGAACCCCCCCCAGCTCCCTCAGCTGCTCCCCCCCAGCCCTGTTCTCCCCAGCTTTGTTGCCTTCTGTGGACCTGCCCCAGCCTCTCAGTCTCCTGCTCAGAGTGAGGGGCCCAAAACTGAATGCAGGACTCAAGGGCTGGCCTCACCACTGCTAAGTGCAGGGGACAGTCTCTGCCCTGCTCCTCTGCTCCTGCTGGCCATGTTACTCCTGAGTCAAGCCAGGATGCTGCTGACCTTCTTGGCCACCTGAGCACATTGCTGGGGGTGATCATGGAATCATAGAATCAAGCAAGTTGGAAGAGACCTCCAAGCTCCTCCAGCTCAACCTCTCCCCCAGCCTATCCACCCAACCAGCCCATGGCACTAGGTGATGGCTGGCAGGAGTCATCAGAAGGCCTGCACTGCTGACCCCTCTTTGTTGGTGCATGTCATTAAACTCAGCCAGTTAGCATTTCCTCTTTCCCCCCATCTTGAGGCCTGACCTAATCCATGCTGAGTTCAAGCCCTTAATGATGGCTTCATCCTGCTCTGCAAGCTGCTTGCATACCTGGCACAGGTTACCCAGGGAGGCTGTGGATCACAGAAGCACAGAATATGATCTCCTGCCCCTCTGCTCTGCCCTGCTGAGCCCACAGCTGGAATCCTGTGTTCACCTCTGGGCCCCTCAGCACAAGCAGAACCTCAGGGAAGTGCTGGGGAGAGCCCAGCCCAGAGCCCCCAAGCTGCTGCAGGCAGTGAACAGCTCCTGTGGGGCCAGGCTGGGGCAGCTGGGGCTGGCAGCTGGCAGCAGAGCAGCCTGAGGGCTGCCCTCAGTGCTGGGCTCAAGATGTGCAGGGCAGTGTCAGGAGGAAGCAGCCAGGCTGTGCCCAGGGCTGGCCAAGGGCAGCACAAGGGGCACTGGGTGCCAGCTGGAGCAGGGGAGGTGCCAGGGCAAGAGGAGGGGAAGCTTTGTCAGTGTGAGGATGCTGGAGGCCTGGAGCAGGCTGCCCAGAGAGGCTGTGGAGTCTCCTTCTGTGGAACCTTTCCAGCCCCCCTGGATGTGTTCTGTGTGCCCTGCCCTGGGTGCCCTGCTCTGACAGGGGGCTGTGCTGGGTGAGCTCTGGAGGTCCCTTCCAGCCCCTACCATTCTGTGGCTCTAAGGTACCCTCACGTGGTCTGACCTGAGCTTGGGGTCGTGGCTGAGCTTCTTAGAAGGGAGATGCTGAGGGGGTACCTGACTTGCATGGCATGAGGGCTGGAGGTGAGGAGGGAGCTCTTGGTCTCTCTCCTGCTGCCTGGAGCAAGCACTGCCGTGCCAGAGGCTGTGTGTCCTGCTCTGCTCAGGAAGCATGTTCCACTCTCCAATGTTCCACTCTCCAATGTTCCACTCTCCATTGAGAACCTTTCCAAGGAAGGGAGGAGACAAAGCTCCGTGCCTGGCCTGGCATGCAGCCCTCCAGTCTTTTGTGACTGACTTTATCTACCTTTTCCCCAGGCCTTAGACCTTCTAGCTCCTTTTTGCAACCCCCTCACAGCCCTTAGCAACCACTGCCTGCTTGCTTGGGCCAGATGTGTGCTCTGCTTCCTTTGCACAGTGATCTCTGTAGCCCTGAAATGTCTGGAGCTGCCTAGGCTAAACAACTAATTGTCCTCATCTGCAAGCTGCTCTGATGGCCTGGTGCACTGGGGAAGAGCACTGCGAGCAGGTGGTGAGCTGTGATTGCTGCTTCTGACTGGAGAAGGATCAGGCATGCCTTTAGGTTCATCATCTGCCTCCTCTGCCTCTCCACCTGCTGCTGGCTCTGCTCTGCACGCTCAGACGTGGAGACAGTGCTGCAGAGGGGCCCCAGCTCTTGGCTGCTGTGCTAATTGCACGATTGACATTGAGGTACTAGGGTAAAATGCTGATTGAGGACCAGGGGGAGACATAATTGAGTGAATCTGTGCCAGAGAGAAGGATGAAAACCCTGCTCCTAGCTTCCAGACATGCAAAATGCTTTGAGAGCAGTATTTGAACAAGGAGGAGGGGAAAAACGCTGCAACACCGAGGGGCACCAGGGCTCAGGACTGGAATGGTCCTTTCCTTATAGGGCAATTCTCCTTCCTGGGCTGGATTTGCAATGTCAGTGCCAGCAGTGGGCACTGGCAGCACAGAAGGCCAAGGGCAGCCTGGGCTGCATCCAAAGCAGTGTGGGCAGAACTGGAGAGAGGGGATCCTGCCCCTCTGCTCTGCTCTGGGGAGACCTCAGCTGCAGGGCTGGGGCCAACTGTGGGACCCCAGTACAAGAGAGATCTGGACCTGCTGGAGAGGGTCCAGAGGAGGCCACCAAGATGCTCATAGGGCTGCAGAACCTCTGCTGTGGGGACAAGCTGGGAGAGTTGGGACTGTGCAGCCTGGAGAAGGGAAGGCTCCAGGGAGACCTCAGAGCTGCAGTTCAGTACCTGAAGCAGGCTGCAGAGGAACTGTTCCCAAAGGCAGCAGGGACAGGCTGAGGGCAATGGTTTGAAATGAGAGCAGAGCAGGTTGAGATTGGCTGTGAGGAACAAGTTCTGCACCAGGAGGCTGCTGGAACACTGCAGCAGGTTGCCAGGGAGGTGGTTGAGTCTCCATGCCTGGAGATACTGAAGGTGAGGCTGGAGAGGGCTCAGGGTAACCTGCTGTAGGGGAGGATGTCCCTGCTGAGTGTAGGGGCTGGGCTGGATGAGCTGTGGAGATGCCTTCCAGCCCAAACCACTCTGTGACTCTGAGATTCCAAGCTGTCAGTGGTCAGGGCTCACTGCCACAGGCTTGCTGGGTACTCTAACCCCACAGCAGAGGAACAGGACTGTGTCCAGGTTTGGCACTAAAGAGTCCTCTGCTGAGCAGAGGTTTGGCCACTGCTGTGCCTGCAGCTCAGGTTATCTGTGGGCCACCTGCAAAGTGCAAGCTGGAATGCTGCAGAAGCAGAGCAATTGAAAATCAATTTCCTGCTGAGAAGATGAGAGTTAATTGTTCTTGGTTTCCCTTTCCTTTCATGGAGGTGATGCCTTATGGCAGCAGTGCTGCACTGCTGAGGCACCTGCAGTGCTGCCCTCAGTTTTTGGGCCCTCACTCCCAGAAGAACATTAAGGGGCTGGAGCAGGTCCAGAGAAGGGCAACAAAGCCCAGGAAGAGTCTGGGGAACAGGGCTGGGGAGGAGCAGCTGAGGGAGCTGAGGAGGTTCAGTGTGGAGAAGAGGAGGCTGAGGGCAGAGCTCATTGCTCTCTGCAGCTCCCTGAGAGGAGGCTGAAGGGAGGTGGGGTTGGGCTCTGCTGCCTAGGCTCAGGCAATAGAAGGAGAGGAAATGTCCTGGAATTGTGCCTGTGTTGGAGATGAAGAAAAAAGTCTTTGGTGCCAGAGTGGTCAGGGATTGGCAGAGGCTGCCCAGGGAGGTGGTGGAGTCCCCATGGCTGGAGGTGTTCAGCAGCCTGTGGCCATGGTCCCTGGGGCCATGGTTTGGTGGTCTTGGTGGGGTTGGGTTGGTGTTGGATGACCTCAGAGGCCTTTCCAAGCCAAAGAGTGCTATGATCCTGCAGTCTGGCTCAGTGTGAGGAGGAGGAGGCTGTAGCTGCATTCCTGTTGGGCTCCGTGCACGCAGGAGACCCCAGACACGAAACCTGGGAAGGACTTTGCAGCATCCCTTTGTTTTCAGACTCAAGTGCCAGTTACAGCAGCTCTCTAAAGGGCCTGGGCTTGCTAAAGCAGCTCTGCTGGAGTCTGCCACGCTGTGAGTGCTGCTGTGCTCAGCTGTGAGAGCCACAGCCCAACAGCTGCCCTTAAAGGCTGAGATCTAAGTCACTTCCCTCAGAGCTTGGTCACAGCACCGCAGAATGTTGGGGGCTGCAAGGGAACGCTGGGGATCACCCAGCCCAAGCCCTCTGCCAGAGCAGGGCACCCAGGGCATGGCACCCAGGAACACATCCAGGGGGGGCTGGAAGGTCTCCAGAGAAGCAGACTCCACAACTTCTCTGTGCAGCCTGCTCCAGGGCTTCAGCAACCTCACGCCAAAGAAGTTTCTCCTCGTGTTGAGCTGGAACCTCCTGGGTCCTACCTTAGGTCTGTTACTCCTTGTGCTGTTCCTGGGTGCCACTGGAAAGAGCCTGGCCCCTTCACCCCTCAGATACAGACACTGCTCAGCTCCCCTCTCAGCCTCCTGCTCTGCAGGCTAACCAGCCCCAGGGCTCTCAGCCTTTCTTCACAGGGTCCCCACTCATCCCCACAGCTCCTGTGATGGATCCTCTCCAGTAGATCCCTGTCTTTCTTGACCTGGGGAGCCCAGAACTGGGCACACTATCCCAGGTGCATGACTTGGTGTTCCAGACTTGGCTCCTCAAAACTCAGCAGCACTCTGTCCTGCTCTGCCCTGTGTACCCAGGCGGGCTCCCAACGGCTGCCTGCCAGTCTCAGCTCAGAGGTTTTTCTTTGTGTGCAGTCCTGGAGAAGAGAAGGCTTGGAGGAGACCTTGGAGTGGCCTTGCAGGATGTGAAGGGAGGTCTGGTAACGCCAGGAGGAGGAGGAACAGGTTTGAAGTGGCAGAGGGGAGATAGAAACTGGATGTGAGGAAGAAGTTGTTTGCAGTGAGGGTGGTGAGACACTGGCACAGGTTGAGGGTGGTGAGACACTGGCACAGGTTGCCCAGGGAGGTTGTGGAGCACAGAATCACCCAATGTGATCTTTGATCTTATTCTGTGCTTCTCTGCTCCACGACCTCCCTGGAGCTGTTGAGGACCAGGTTGAATGAGTGACCTGTTCTAGTGGGAGGTGTCCCTGCCTATGGCAGGGGGTTGGAACTGGATGATCCTTGAAGTCCCTTCCAACCTAAACCATTCTGTGGTTCTATGATTCTATCATCCAGCACTGCCTCAGGTCACAGTTTGGTCACTGAACAATCAGCTCCTGGGGTGGTTTCAGGCTGTCCTCTCTGCAGTGGGTGGGATGCCAGCTGGGCAGTCTGGCTGGGGCAGTGAAACTGCAGACACAGGTGTGCTGCCTTCCTTTGCTCTGCAGCCCTTTTCATAGAGTCACAGAACCATGGAATCAAGCAGGCTGGCAGAGAGCTCCAGGCTCAGCCAGCCCAGCCTAGCACCCAGCCCTGCCCAACCAACCAGACCATGGCACTCAGTGCCCCAGCCAGGCTTGGCTGCAACACCTCCAGCCACAGCCACTCCACCACCTCCCTGGGCAGCCCATTCCAATGCCAATCACTCTCTCTGCCAACAACTTCCTAACAACATCCAGCCTAGACCTGCCCTGGCACAGCTTGAGGCTGTGTCCCCTTCTTCTGTTGCTGGCTGCCTGGCAGCAGAGCCCAACCCCACCTGGCTACAGCCTCCCTGCAGGCAGCTGCAGGCAGCAATGAGCTCTGCCCTGAGCCTCCTCTGCTGCAGGCTGCACCCCCCCAGCTCCCTCAGCCTCTCCTCACAGGGCTGTGCTCCAGGTCCCTCCCCAGCCTTGCTGCCCTTCTCCAAACACCTTCCAGCACCTCAGCATCTCTCTGCATTGGAGGAGCCCAGAACTGGACACAGCACTCCAGGGGTGGCCTGAGCAGTGTTGAGCACAGGGGCACAAGAACCTCCCTTGTCCTGCTGCCCACATTGCTCCTCAGCCAGCCCAGGATGCCATTGGCTCTGCTGCCCACCTGGGCACTGCTGCCTCCTCTGCAGCTCCTCTCTCCCAGCACCCTAAGGGCCCTCTCTGCCTGGCTGCTCTCAGCCACTCTGCAGTGCTGCTTGGAGTTGATTGTGGCCAAAGTGCAGAACCCTGCCCTTGGCCTTGTTCAGTCTCATCCCCTTGGCCTCTGCCCACCCATCCAGCCTGGCCAGGTCCCTCTGCAGGGCTCTGCTGCCTTCCAACAGCTCCACAGCTGCTCCTAGCTTGGTGCCATCTGCAACCTTACTGCTGCTGGACTCAATGCCCTGTTCCAGATCACCAAGAAAGACACTGTGAGGTGCATTTCCCTCCCCAGCAGGAGGGACACCTTCCTGCTTAGCAGCACCACAGAAGGTGCAGTCAGCTGGGGCTCATTACAGCACAGATCCCACTTAGGAGCTGCTGCTTGACATTTGCTGGTAGGCACAGGAGGAAGAAATAGCAAAGAGGGTAAGATCCAGTTAAAAATATCCCCAAGCATCCCACTGCAGTTTGAAGCCAACCATTTAAAGTCAGCCCTTGGGGGGGAAGATCTTTCCATTCATAACTGCCTGTCAGCTCCCTGTGGGCTCCTGGCATGGGCTCAGGTAGCTTTCCCCCAGCCAGAGGCGAGCCAGAGCCCACTGTCCTGTGCTGTGGTCTCAGCTACACTGACTTTGCTTTCTCTCCAGTGAAACTGAGCTTGCTTTCTCTCCAGGGCAGCCAAACAGATCCTATACTGACATCCCTTAGGGGAGCTGTCAGCTTTTGATGTGGAAACTGCCAGGAGATTGCAGGTGAAGATAGTGGAAGGCAGGCCAGTGGCTCTTACCCACCTTGTGGATCTCATGGAATTCATTCCCCAGCTTTCAGTTTGCAAGCAAAAGCTGCAGCAATATTGCACTGCACAGCAGGAATCAGAGCCACAGACTCATAGAGTGGTTTAGCTTGGAAAGGAGCTCAAAGCTCAGCCAGTCCCAACCCCCCTGACATAGGCAGGGACACCTCTGGCTAGAACAGGGCACTCAAGGTCTCATCCAGCCTGGTCCTGAACACCTGCAGGGAGTTTGTGGAGCACAGAAGCACAGAATGGGATCAAAGATCAAAGATCACCTTCTGTGCTCCACAACCTCCCTGGGCAGCCCGTGCCAATGTCTCACCACCCTCAACCTGTGCCAGTGTCTCACCACCCTCAACCTGTGCCAGTCTCTCACCACCCTCCCTGCAAAGAACCCTTTCCTAACATCCAGTTTCAATCTCCCCTCTGCCACTTCAAACCCATTCCTCCTCCTCCTGCCATTCCCAGACCTTGTCAATAGTCCCTCCCCAGCCCTCCTGCAGCCCCCTGCAGATCCTGCAAGGCCACTCCAAGCTCTCCTCCAAGCCTTCTCCTCTCCAGGCTGCACAGCCCCAACTCTCTCAGCCTGTGCTCAGAGCAGAGCTGCTGCAGCCCTCTCAGCATCTTGGTGGCCTCCTCTGCCCTGGCTCCAACACTTCCATGTCCTGCTTGTGTGGGGGCTCCAGAACTGCCCCCAGGACTGCAGGTGGGGTGTGAGGAGAGCAGAGCCAAGGGGCAGGATGCCCTCCCTTGCCCTGTGCCCACACTGCTCTGCTGCAGCCCAGCACAGCCCAGCTCACCCAGCCTGCATACACTTTGCCAGTGGCTGCCTGGTCTGCTCTGCAGAGCAGTTGTGCTTCCAGGTTTGCCTCAGCTGTTTTAGTAGACTTTAGGTCTCCAGCAGAGAGAACCCTTCTGCAGCTAGGGGAGCCACTGCTTGCCTTGGCCTTCTGTGCTGCCAGTGCCCATTGCTGGCTCCTGTCCACCTTCTCCCCTGCTGACACTCCAAGGCCTTCTCTAGGGCTGCTCTCAATGTCATCACTCCCAGCCTGGACTGGTAGGGCAGAGTGCCCCAGCCCCAGTGCAGGAGGCACTGTTGTTCCTGGTGGGGTTCAGCAGAGCCCATCCTGCAGCTGTGCTGGTCCTCTGGATGCCTTCCCAGCCCCAAGGGTGAGACAAAGTGGTTACAAGCAGGGGCTGCAGCAAGCTAGGGGCTGGGGTCAGAGCAGCAGGATCAGCAAGCTTCAGCTGTGGCTGCAGCTGCCTGCCCTTGTGAGGGAGGTGCAGCAGGAAGGCCTGGGAGCAGCAGGTGTAGGCTGGGAGTGCTGCCAGGTCGGCACCTTGTGCCATGCAGGAAGCATGGGAACAGTGTAGGTCAGACTGCTCCTGTGCCCACTGCTGAGGTCAGACAGATGCCCCTGGTCAGGCACAGCCATACTGGAGCCCTGACTGCTGCCATGAATGTGCTCTGCAGCCACAGGAGAGGCAGGGTCCCACTCAGCAGCACTGCACAGGTTCTCTGTGGTGCTGACTCAGGCTCAAGGAAGAAGTTTCTCAGACTTTTCTGGTTTGCTCCCTCAGATCCACCCCTCACATCTGTCTGCAAGGAGAGACCTCTGCTGTGGCAGTTCCAGGTGTGCATGGCTGAGCTGCTGGGCTCAGCAGTGCATTTTGGCTGTGGTTTGAGCAGTGCTGTCAAGTGTCTGCTTCGAGATGAGTGTGTGTGTGGCACCACTTCACTCACACACTCACTGGCATGGAAGGGATCCTCACAAGGCATCCTGCCCAACCTCTTGCAGGCAGCAGGGATGCCTCCAACCAGAGCAGGCTGCACAGAGGTACAGAGCTGGCACCCCAGAGCGCTCAGGAGCACATTACCAGACTGGCACCTTCAAGCCCTTCCTTACCTGATTGGCTTTTCCCAGACTAAAACACCAGGGAGAGGCACTCTGAGCTGGGAGCTGCCTGTTGTGAGTGGGGAGCAGTCTCCACTGTGAGGGTGGCAGAGCACTGGAGCAGGCTACCTGGAGAGGTGGTGGAGGTTCTATCTCTGGAGACGTTCCAGACCTACCTGAATGCATTCACTTGTTCCCAGATCACATCTGGCGGGAAGGGACCCTCCGAGGGCATCTTGTGCAGCCCCTGCAGGCAGCAGGGACAGCTCCAGCTGGAGCAGGCTGCACAGGGACACAGGAAGGCTGAGCTGGAATGGCTGCAGGGATGGGGCCTCAAGCACAGCCCTGGGCAGCCTGTGCCAGGCTCTGCCCACCCTCACTCTGCACAGCTCCCTCCTGATGCCCAACCTAACTCTTGCCTAACTCTCCTCACAGCAGAGCAGCTCCAGCCCTCTGCTCATCCTCGTGGCCCTTCTTGGACACCTTCTAGCACCTCTGTATCACTTTTGTAATTGAGGTGTTCACTCCTGCTCTGCTCTGTCCTGTGGCTCACACAAGCAGCAGGCTGAATTAAGAAGCTGATCAACATAACTAAACAAGATTATTTTCCTTCCCTGGGAGGCCTGGCACACAGCACTGTGTGTTCTGGGCACCCTGCTGCCTTTCTGCTGTGGCCAGCAGGGCAAGGGAGGTTCTTGTGCCCCTGTGCTCAGCACTGCTCAGGCCACCCCTGCAGTGCTGTGTCCAGCTCTGGGCTCCTCCATTGCAGAGAGATGCTGAGGTGCTGGAAGGTGTTTGGAGCAGGGCAGCAAGGCTGAGGAGGGGCCTGGAGCACAGCCCTGTGAGGAGAGGCTGAGGGAGCTGGGGGGGTGCAGCCTGGAGAAGAGAAGGCTGCAGGGAGAGATCTGAGCAGCCTTGCAGTGCCTGAAGGGGCTGCAGGAGAGCTGGGGAGAGACTTGTGACAAGGGCTGGGAGTGTCAGGCTGAGGGACAATGGCTTTGAGCTGGGAGAGGGGAGAGTGAGAGTGGAGAGGAGGAAGAGATTGTTGAGAGTGAGGGTGGGGAGAGACTGGCACAGGCTGCCCAGGGAGGCTGTGGAACACAGAAGCACAACCTCCCTGGAAGTGTTCAGGACCAGGCTGGATGAGGCTTTGAGCAAGTTGTGCTGTGTGATTTGTCCCTGTCCATGGCAGGGGGTTGGAGCTGGGTGAGCTTGAAGGTCCCTTCCAACCCAAGCCATTCTATGAGTCCAAGCATCTTAAAGGTCTTCCTAACCCAACCCACTCCATGATCCTCATCAGGCTTCTCTGACAGAAGAATGGTTGGTTTGCTTTTCTGACTGCCAGATCCACTTCCAGGCAAACATTAGCACTGGGCCTACTTCTGACTGACATCCACAGCAATTATGGCTGCTGTCATGTGCCAGGGGAGACTAATTAACAAGATGTTTGTGCAGTAGAGTTAGGGAGGCTGCAAAGCAAGGCCCAAACAGGGTTAAGTCCCACACAATCCCAGGCTTCCAGGCTGGAGGGGACCCCAAGCATCATCTGCTCCAGCCTCTCCAGGTGCCAGTGCAGTTGCAATGAGCTGCCCCAGCACCCTGGCAAGCTGACAGTGTCTCCTGCAGAAAGAGAAGCCCCTTGGTGCTGTGGCTGCCAGGGCTGCCTGCAGAAGTGATAAGGGAGCTGCAGCCCCCAGCAGTGCTGGGGCTCCTTTAAATAGCTGCTCTGCTGAGGCCTCAGCCCTGTCCTAGCAGAACACTCTATTCCCAGAACCTGTTAGCCACCACTGATACACTCAACTTGCAGCATAAATCAATGCAGGACCCAAAACAACCCTATGCAAGCCTTGGTTATTCCTGCCCAACACACAGCACAGGGGAGGCAGTTCCTGGAAAGCAAAGTACTGGACATGAAAAGTCAGAGCAGGAGACTGTGCTCAGCTCAGTTCGTGCTCACCTGGAGCTTGGTCTGACTGCCTTTGCCCCCCTGGATGCTCTCATGGGCCAGAAGCTGTTCCTGTCCTGCTCTGGTGGGAAGGGGCTGGGTGTTGGTGCCTTCAGCTCTGGGCCCCTCACTGCAGGAAGGACACTGAGGGGCTGCAGTGTGCCCAGAGCAGGGCAGCGAGGCTGGAGAAGGGCCTGGAGCAGCTGGGGGTGAGAAGGGGCTGAGGGAGCTGGGGGTGACCAGGCTGGGGAAGGGGAGGCTGAGGGCAGAGCTCACTGCTCTCTGCAGCTGCCTGCAGGGAGGTGGCAGTGAGGAGGGGGCAGCCTCTGCTCCTTGGTGGCAAGGGACAGGAGCAGAGGGAATGGCTCCAAGCTGCCCCAGGGTGGGTCAGGCTGGAGCTCAGGAAATATTTCTGCACTGGAAGTGCTCTCAGACAATGGCACAGGCTGCCCAGGGCAGGGCTGGAGCCACCATCCCTGGGGGGGTTCCAGCAGCTGTAGAGCTGCTGCTGAGGGACATGGTTTGGTGCTGAGCCTAAATTTGATCTGGGTGAGCTTGGAGGTATCTTCCAGCCAGCTGTGATACTGCATCTGGCAAACAGAAGGATCCCTGAATCCAGACTGTCAGGCTGGAGGGGACCCCAAGCATCATCTGCTCCAGCCTCTCCAGGTGCCAGTGCAGTTGCAATGAGCTGCCCCAGCACCCTGGCAAGCTGAGCCTTCAGCTGCCCAGTGCAGGGCACTCCACTGCTTCCCTTGGGAGATGATTCCAGGGTCTGTTCTCATGGCAAACATTTCCTTCTGGAGCCCAGTGGGGATGTCCCCAGCAGTAACTTGTCCCCATCACCATCACCCCTTGTCCTTTCCATGGCACTCCTTGTACAAAGGGAGTCTGCACTCTCCTGGCAGCCACCCTGCATGTCCTGGTCCATGCTGATAGGGTCTGTCCTGAGCCTTCCCTTGCCCAGGCTGGACAACCCCAGCTCCCTCAGGCTCTCCTGCCATGGCAGAGGGCTGCCAGTCCTGTGAGCATCCTCCTGGCCCTTCTATGGACACTTCCCAGCCTGTCCACAGCAGCACCCAAAGCTGCAGGCAGTGCTCCAGGTGTGGGCTCAGCAGTGCTCAGTCTTGTAGGGTGAAAAGTTTCCTGAGCATCTGCCAAGGGCAGAAAATGTGGAGGTGAAAGGGACTTGTAGGAGTGGAAAGATGCACCAAGTGTGTCTGGTAGATCATCACCTGCAGGGATCACCCTGGCACGGAGCTCGTGCCTCTTTTGGGTGTCTCTCTGAGGCTTAAGAAAGGCCACTCTGAGGTGAGGAGCTGTGGAACAGCTGGAGGCTGCAGCTGGACACCGGAGGGTGGAGAGGAACTGGTTCCAAGGGGTAAAGGCAGAGCTGTGTGCCCTGCAGCTGTCAGGGAGCTGTTAAGTGCCTGCCTGAAGGTGAGCTGCAGTGAAGGAGAGTGCCCAGGCTGAGAGCAGCCCGACAGGAGCAGCCCTCCAGACGCTGCTGGGCCAAGCACTGCTCTGCTGGAAGGGAGGGCCCTGGGCAGCCTGGGCTAGTGGAGCTGTCCCTGCCCGCGGCTCGGCAGGTGGGACTGGATGGTGGAGAAAGTCCCTTCAGACCCCAACCTGTGCTGAGTTCACAGCAGAACATCTGGACAAAGAGCAGAGACACAGAAGTGGCTCCTGCCATGAATTACGGAGAGCTGAGGATGTCTGCAGATGTCAGGAGAGATGTAAGTGGCTTGGCAGAGTGGAGATGAGCCCAGGACAAAGGCTGCCTCCTGAAGAGGCTGGATTTACACTCTCGTAAATCTTGCTCTATTAAAGGAGTCTGAAGTGCTGTAGATCCTCAGGTGCTGTGCTAGGAGCCCTGCCAGAGCTGCACCACAGCTGCAGCCTGCTCTGACAGCTCTGACAGGTGCGGGGTGGCTGCCTGCACTCATCTGCTGTCTGAGCACTTAGTGCTGAAGGGATGGAGGAGGACTGAGGGAGGATGGGCAACAAAAGGGAAGCAGTCAAAGCTGAGCAGACTCGGGTTTGGTGGAACAGATTAAGGACACTTCATATCCCCACTATCGGTGCAGGCTGGGGGGGATGAGACTGAGAGCAGCCCTGCAGAGAAGGCCTTGGGGGTGCTGGTGGGGGAGAAGCTGGGCAGGAGCCAGCAGTGGGCACTGACAGCACAGAAGGCCAAGGGCAGCCTGGGCTGCATCCAAAGCAGTGTAGGCAGAGGTGGAGAGAGGGGATCCTGCCCCTCTGCTCTGGGGAGATCTCAGCTGCAGGGCTGGGTCCAGCTGTGGGACCCCAGCACAAGAGAGACCTGCACCTGCTGGAGAGGGTCCAGAGGAGGCCACAAACATGATCATAGGGCTGCAGAACCTCTGCTGTGGGGACAGGCTGGGAGAGTTGGGGCTGTGCAGCCTGCAGAAGAGAAGGCTGCAGGGAGAGCTCAGAGCTGCAGTTCAGTACCTGCAGGGGAGCTGCAGGCAGGCTGGGGAGGGACTGCTCAGAAGGGGCTGTGGGGACAGGCTGAGGGCAATGGTTTGGCAGTGGAGCAGGGCAGAGTTAGGTTGGGCATCAGGAGGGAGTTGTGCAGAGTGAGGGTGGGCAGAGCCTGGCACAGGCTGCCCAGGGCTGTGCTTGAGGCCCCATCCCTGCAGCCATTCCAGCTCAGCCTTGCTGTGTCCCTGTGCAGCCTGCTCCAGCTGGAGCTGTCCCTGCTGCCTGTTGCACAAGGAGGGTCCCTCCCAGCCCGGTGCCATCTGAGCATTCTAACAGGAGCCAGCACAGTGAGCTGCAGGTCGTGCCCAGGCTGTGCCTGCACAGGAGCTGCTGCTGCTGCTGCTGCCAAGGTGCTGCAATGGCTGCAGCTCTGGCTTGGGTTGCTAACCAGCTCCACGTCCACATCAGCTCTGGCTCAGTGCACTTTGCTTGGGTGCTGTGGGTCTTGCTCAGCAGACAAAGGAGCTTTGTTCCAGAGGGCTTTGCAGGACTTCTTTTGACTTTAGGAGTTGGGTTGTTTTTGCTCCCCAGCCCTTGGAGGGTCCCTTCCAAGCCAACACAATCCGACTGGGAGCTGACATGGATGGCTCTGTGCTCTGTGCTCTGTGCTTTGAGGGATGGGGACAAGCTGCTGATGCAGTGCTGTAGCTGTGCTCCCAGGGGGAGTGGACACCCTTGTAGTGGCAGCTGTGGAGCTGTTGGAGGGCAGCAGAGCCCTGCATGGGCACCTGGCTAGGCTGCATGGGTGGGCAGAGGCCAGTGGGATGAGTCTGAGCAAGGCCAAGTGCAGAGTTGTACACTTGGGCTACCACAACTCCTCTGCTCTGGCAGGGGGCTTGGGCTGGAGGATCTTTTGATCCAGCCCCTAACATTCTGTGAAATGTTGCCCCAGTGCCTGCTGCAGAACCCTCTGCAGGATGGAAGGCAGTGCTGGTCTAGTTACCAGGGTCATCTGCAGACTCACTGCTGCTGGACTCAATCCCCTGCTCCAGACCATCAGTGAAGAAACTGAACAGGGCTGTGCCCAGCACTGATCCCCGGGGCACAGCACTGGTGCCAGCTGCCAGCTGGATGTGTCACCATTCATCACCACTCTCTGGGCCCAGCACTGATCCCTGGGGCACACCACCAGTGCCATCTGCCAGCTGGATGTGGCATCATTCATCACCACTCTCTGGGCCCAGCCCTTCAGGTCATACCCTTCTGGTCATAGACTCACTGAATGGGTTGGAATGGATCTTCCCTTTAAACAAACCTCCAAAACCTCAAGAAATCAAATGCAGCTACAATTTTTGCTCTTCGTTCTTTTACTTTCTTCTTCTTCTTCTTCTTCTTCTTCTTCTTCTTCTTCTTCTTCTTCTTCTTCTTCTTCTTCTTCTTCTTCTTCTTCTTCTTCTTCTTCTTCTTCTTCTTCTTCTTCTCTTCTTCTTCTTCTTCTTCTTCTTCTTCTTCTTCTTCTTCTTCTTCTTCTTCTTCTTCTTCTTCTTCTTCTTCTTCTTCTTCTTCTTCTTCTTCTTCTTCTTCTTCTTCTTCTTCTTCTTCTTCTTCTTCTTCTTCTTCTTCTTCTTCTTCTTCTTCTTCTTCTTCTTCTTCTTCTTCTTCTTCTTCTTCCTTCTTCTCCTCCTCCTTCTCCTTCTCCTTCTCCTTCTCCTTCTCCTTCTCCTTCTCCTTCTCCTTCTCCTTCTCCTTCTCCTTCTCCTTCTCCTTCTCCTTTTCCTTCTCCTTCTCTTCCTCCTCCTTCTTTTGTTTCCTTTTACTTTTTTTCTCTTTCCCCCCTTCTTCTCCCCCCTTCCTTTTTCTCTTCCTTCATTTTTCTTCCTTGGTAGCTGTGAAAACCAAAGATGTGCCTTTATCCGGAGGGAGGTTGGGATCATTCTTTGTTCTGCATGTAGCATGAGAAGCCAGGATCAGAAGGTGGTGTTAAAATAGCAGGCTGCACCTCTCTTGCAGAACATCAAAGTCCTCTCTGCTATTCAAAAGGGAAGCAGAACAAAACCATTGTGGGCAATCCTTTATAAGAGAGGTGTGTGCCTGAAGAGAGATTTACAGCCTCTTGTTTCATGACTGCTGGAAAGAATCCTCACAGGTATACACTCGATTGGGTTTTTTTTTAGCCATTGCTCTGCATATGCATCAGCTTTTGAGTGCCCTGAGAGCACTGTGAAAGGAAGATCTCAGCTGGGTGTTGTTAGCAGGGTGCAGTGGCACTTTGATGTGCCACTGATGATGATGGTGGAGTCTCCCCACATTGCTTCCTAGCAGCCTCTGCACAGCCTCCTCTCAGGTGGCTGCAGCCAGCCATGAGCTCTGCCCTCAGCCTCCTCTCTTTCACACTCACCAGCCCCAGCTCCCTCAGCTTCTCCTCACCAGATTTACTCTCCAGGCCCTTCCTTGCCCTCCTCTGCTCTGGCTCCAGCACCTGCACATCTCTCTTGTACTGAGTGTCCAAAACTGAGCTCAGCACTGGAGCTGTGGCCTCAGCAGAGCAGGGTCCAAGGGGACAATGCCCTCCCTGCTCCTGCTGGGCACAGCATATTCCAGTGCCTTCCCTTAATGGTTTCTGTTTCTGAACCTAAAATGAAAAGGAATAAAGATGCCTCTGGCTCAGCCAATCTTTTTCTAAGGCCAGCAATTGATTGCTGGATATGACAGCCTGGGCTGCATCCAAAGCAGCATGGGCAGAGATGGAGAGGGCATCCTGTCCCTCTGCTCTGAGGAGACCTAACCTGCACTGCTGGGTCCAAGAAAGGAAGGACATGGACCCGATGGAGCAAGTCCATGTCCCCAGATGGGGGCCACAAGAATGATCAGGGACTGGAGAATCTCTGGTATGGTGACAGGGTGGGGGAGCTGGGGTTGTTCAGCCTGGAGAGGAGAAGGCAGACCTCAGAGTAGCTTGCCAGTGCCTGAAGGAGGCTCCAAGCAGGCTGCAGAGGAACTGTTTGCAAAGGCCTGCAGGGACAGGACGAGGGCAGTGGTTTGAAATGAGAGCAGAGCAAGTTGAGACTGAATGTGAGGAACAAGTTCTGCCCCAGGAGGCTGCTGGAACACTGCAGCAGGTTGCCAGGGAGGTGGTTGAGGCTCCATGTCTGGAGATATCGAAGGTGAGGCTGGGCAGGGCTGTGGGCAACCTGCTCTATTGGGCATGTCCCTGCTGAGTGCAGGGGGCTGGGCTGGATGAGCTGTGGAGGTGCCTTCAAGCCAGCCCAGTCTGATTCTGCACACACCCAGAGGACGTCACTGGTGGACAGCTCCACGTTGTAAGCCTTTCTGTGTCACAAAGGCTCCTGCACGGGGGCTGAGCATGGTGTGGTCAAAGGGCAGTTGGTGCACTGGATGCTGTTCTGGTATCACAGAGCTCTTCATCCCTGGTGTGACAGTGTTTGGCTCACTGCAGCTGACGTTCCCAGGCTGCAGCAGGCTCGGCCGTGCCTGGACCTTTGGCATCGCTCTGCTAACGCTGGGCAGTGTTCAAGCTCCAGTGGCAGCAGGGGAACCTGCTGCTGTTGCGTCTGTGCAGCCTGACCTGCCACTGAATCTCGCTTGCCAGTCTTTGCAGAGGCAGTGCAGGAGTCTGGTGGGGTGTAAGGAGAGGATGCTGCAGTGGAAAGCTTCTTCCCAGGTGCTTCAGGCGGTGCAGGTTCCCTTCCGGCAGAGCAGAGCGGCTGCAGGGTCCAGCTTGGCCGCCTACACTTCCAATCTGATCGCTTCCTTATTTACAGCTTCGTGTTAATTGGATCCTCCTGAGGGTGACAAATAATACCAAGCCATATGTTGACTTTCACAGCTTCCCTGTACAGTAGGCATTGCTACAGCAGGGCTGAGGAGGGCTTTGGTACCCCCACGGCATGGAACGCGAGGCCGGAGCAGTACAAACAATGCCAGCTCAGCTCCCTCTACACTCTGTGTAACAGAAAGGTCTCCTTAGAGCCAAGGCAGGGGCATGGCTGCACTTGTAAAGCACACCAGGTACTTCCAGGCATCTGCTTTTGGCCTGCTGCTTAGAAACAAAAGCAATCATGTCAAGGAAGCTGGGGCTGCTGCTCTTAGCAGAGTCAAACTACTGCCTCCCCAGCTATGCAGCTGAGTTTGCCATTCCATAGCCCCTTATTAGCTGGACCAGAAAGCCTGCAGAGACATCTGACCTGCCATACTCTCCTTGGGCAGGCTGAGGCTGGGAAGGACAAGAGAACAGTCTTGCACCTGGGGAACAACAACCCCATGGATCAGGATAGGTTGGGGCTGATCTGTTGGAGAACAGTGCAGGGAAAAGGGCTCTGGGGGTCCTGGTGGCCAAGAAGGATGCCCTTGAGCCAGCAGTGTGCCCTGGTGGCCAAGAAGGCCAAGGACATCCTGGGGTGCATTAGAAGGGCTGTGGTGAGTAGAGCAGAGAGGTTCTCCTGCCCCTCTGCCTTGCCCTGCCCTGCCCTGCTGAGCCCACAGCTGGAATCCTGTGTCCAGCTCTGGGCCCCTCAGCACAAGCAGGACCTCAGGGAAGCGCTGGGGAGAGCCCAGCCCAGAGCCCCCAAGCTGCTGCAGGCAGTGAACAGCTCCTGCGAGGCCAGGCTGAGGCAGCTGGGGCTGGCAGCTGGCAGCAGAGCAGCCTGAGGGCTGCCCTCAGTGCTGGGCTAGAGATGTGCAGGGCAGCGTCGGGAGGACACAGCCAGGCTGTGCCCAGGGCTGGCCAAGGGCAGCAGAAGGGGCACTGGGTGCCAGCTGGAGCAGAGGAGGTGCCAGGGCAAGAGGAGGGGAAGCTTTGTCAGTGTGAGGGTGCTGGAGGCCTGGAACAGGCTGCCCAGAGAGGTTGTGGAGTCTCCTTATGTGGAGCCTTTTCAATCCCCCTGTGTGATCCTCTTTAGGTGGATCTGCCTTGGCAGGGGGTGGGACTCGATGGTCTTCAGAGGTGGGTTCCAACCCCTGTGGTCTTCTGTGACTCTTTGTGGTATTTATTGATTTGTACTTTTCTGGGCTGCTTTGTGGCTGGAAGGGGCAGTCCCTCAGCTGGCAGGGGCACTGCTGGCTGCAGCAGCCCTGTGCTAAAACATCAGGTCTCAGGGAAGCAGGCAGGTTGAGCCCCACCTCCATGCACTGCAGCTCTGCTGCTTTCTTGCAGCCATCCAAATGCTGTTCTGGTGGGCAGGGTGAGAGGTTGTGCTGCTGGTGCTACAGGCACAGGCAAGGCTGGTGCAGAATGTGGAAGGATTTCTTGCTAGCAGGACATGAGCTGACAAGCAAAGAGCAAACCCCTGCTGCCAGGTGTCCTTGGGTCCATGTGGGAGACAGGAAACCAGGCGGTGGGTGGCACCCCCACAGCTGCATGGCAGAGCCTGCCAGCCGCAGGGGCCTGGCTCTACAGGGTGCTGTTGGGCTGGCCTCTGTACCACACACATAACCTTGAGCCAATCTGTACTTTCCCCTTGCACCAATCTCAAGCTCAGTTAGTTATGCAGGCCTCTTCCAAGCAGCATGCAAGCTGCTGTACCACTCAGCACAGCCTGCAGCCTGCAGCTGCCGTGGGAGCGCCCCAGAGCCGCCTGCGCTGCTGCCCGCAGCCTCTGCCACCTGCTGCAGGAGCCTGCAGGGTGAGAGCAGCCCAGACACAACCCAGTGTGGGCAGAGGGCAAGGGAGGGGATTCTGCCCCTTGGCTCTGCTCTCCTCACACCCCACCTGCAGTCCTGGGGGCAGCTCTGGAGCCCCCAGCACAAGCAGGACATGGAAGTATTGGAGCCAGGGCAGAGGAGGCCACCAAGATGCTGAGAGGGCTGCAGCAGCTCTGCTCTGAGCACAGGCTGAGAGAGTTGGGGCTGTGCAGCCTGGAGAGGAGAAGGCTTCCAGGAGAGCTTGGAGTGGCCTTGCAGGATCTGCAGGGGGCTGCAGGAGGGCTGGGGAGGGACTATTGACAAGGTCTGGGAATGGCAGGAGGAGGAGGAATGGGTTTGAAGTGGCAGAGGGGAGGTTGAAACTGGATGTTAGGAAAGGGTTCTTGACAGTAAGGGTGGTGAGAGACTGGCACAGGTTGCCCAGGGAGGTTGTGGAGCACAGAAGCAGGGACATCCCCACTAGAGCGGGTTGCTCACAGCCCTGTCCAGCCTCTTCAATATCTCCAGGCATGGAGCCTCAACCACCTCCCTGGCAACTTGCTGCAGTGTTCCAGCAACCTCCTGGGGCAGAACTTGTTCCTCACATCCAGTCTCAACCTGCTCTGCTCTCATTTCAAACCATTGCCCTCATCCTGTCCCTGCAGGCCTTTGGGAACAGTCCCTCTGCAGCCTGCTTGGAGCATCCCTCAGGTACTGGAAGGCTGCTCTGAGGTCTTCCTGGAGCCTTCTCTCCAGGCTGAACACCCTGCTCTCCAGGCTGGTGACACATGGGTCTGATAGGTGCAGCACTGATGGATGCAGAACTGGCTTGGTGGCTGCACCCAAAGAGTGGCTGTCAGTGGCTCCATGGCCAAGTGCAGGCAGTGACAAGTGGAGTCCCTCAGGGACCAGTCCTGGGGCCAGTCTTGTTCAACATCTTTGTGGGTGCCATGGACAGAGGCACTGAGTGCAGCCTCAGCAGGTTTGCTGACCACACCAAGCTGTGTGGTGCAGCAGCCAGGCAGGAGGGCAGGATCCACCCAGAGGGACCTGGGCAGGCTGCAGAGGTGGGCACAAGCCAAGCTCAGGAGGTTCAACAAGACCAAGGGCAAGGTCCTGCAACTGGGTCAAGGCAATGCCAAACACCAATCCAGGCTGGGCAGTGCCAGGCTGCAGAGCAGCCCTGAGCAGAGGGACCTGGGGGTGCTGCTGGAGGAGAAGCTCAGCAGGAGCCAGCAGTGTGCACTGCAGCCCAGAAAGCCAAGCAGAGCCTGGGCTGCAGCAGGAGCAGTGTGGCCAGCAGGGCCAGGGAGATGATTCTGCCCCTGTGGTGCGACCCCACCTGGAGTCCTGCATCCAGCTCTGGAGCCCCTGGGACAAGAGGGCTGTGGAGATGCTGGAGAGTGTCCAGAGCAGGGCCAGGAGGATGTTCAGAGGCTGCAGCAGCTCTGCTGTGAGCAGACTGAAAGAGTTGGGGCTGTGCAGGCTGGAGCAGAGGAGGCTCCCAGGTGACCTTCTTGTGGCCTTCCAGGATCTGAAGGGGGCTACCAAAAAGCTGGGGAGGGACTTTTTAGGCTGCCAGGGTGTGCCAGGACTGGGGGGAATGGAACAAAGCTGGAGGTGGGAAGAGTGAGGCTGGAGGTGAGGAGGAAGTTGTTGAGCAGGAGAGTGGTGAGAGGCTGGCAGGGGTTGCCCAGGGAGGTGGTTGAGGCCCCATGGCTGGAGGTGTTTGAGGCCAGGCTGGCTGAGGCTGTGTGCAGCCTGCTCTAGGGCAGGGTGTCCCTGAGCATGGCAGGGGGTTGGAACTGGCTGCTCCTTGTGGTCCCTTCCCACCCTGCCTGATTCTGTGATTCACACCCAGCTCCCTCAGCCTATCCCCACAGCAGAGCTGCTCTGACCCCCTGATCATTTTTGTGGCCCTCTCCTGGACCTGCTTCATCAGATCTGTGTCCTTCCTGTGCTGAGGGCTCCAGAGCTGGGCACAGCAGTGCAGGCGAGGTCTCAGCAGAGCCAAGTGGCAGGATCCCTCTCTCCACCTCTGGCCACACTGCTTTTGGAAGGGTCTAATCCACTTGACCTTGTGGGAAAGTCCCTTCCCCTCGTGAGCAGAAAGTGCCTGTCAGAGGTGCAGCTCTGCCACCTCGACTGGGAACCACAGCTGCGTGGGGCCGGGGCTGGAAAAGGCACAGCAGTGAAGTCTGTACGCAGCAAAGGTGTCTGCGAACCGCCGGGCAAGAGCAGCTCCAGCCAAGGCTGTCAGCTGGAGACACCGGGGGAGATGAATGGGCAGCTGAGGGGGGAGCAGGCTCTGCTTGCTGTGGAAAGCCTCCTGCATAGGAGGGTCAGAGCACTGCATCAGGGCTAATCCTCTGCTGCACAGGGAGGGAGCTGCTCCATCAGCTTAGCGACCTGAGCACACTGCAGGAGTTTGCGCCACGCTGAAAGAACTGAGGCTGTGCAGCCTGCAGGAGAGAAGGCTGCAGGGAGAGCTCAGAGCTGCAGTTCAGTACCTGCAAGGGAGCTGCAGGCAGGCTGGGGAGGGACTGCTCAGAAGGGGCTGTGGGGACAGGCTGAGGGCAGTGGTTTGGCAGTGGAGCAGGGCAGAGTTAGGTTGGGCATGAGGAGGGAGTTGTGCAGAGTGAGGGTGGGCAGAGCCTGGCACAGGCTGCCCAGGGCACCTTTCCCGAGGTTCCCATTATAGAATGGGGAGCAATGACACAAAGTGGAACTCAAGAGGTTCCACCTCGACGTGAGGAGAAACTTCTTTGGCGTGAGGGTGCAGGAGCCCTGGAGCAGGCTGCCCAGAGAGGAGTCTCCTCTGAAGGCTTTCAACTGCTCTTGGCTGTGTTCCTGTGTGCCCTGCTCTGGCAGGGGTTTGGACTGGATGGCCTCTGGAGTTCCCTTCCAACCTCTGCACCATTTCTTCTGCGGTGAGCCCTAAAGGAGCTCTGAAGGCAGTGTGCCGAGGCTGCAGGGCTCGGTGTGCTGCGGGGGTGACAGCAGCTGGGCTGCTCCCTGCCCCCACCGTGCCCCCACCGTGCCCCTGCCATGCCACTGCCGTGCCCCCGCCGTGCCCCCGCCGTGCCCCCACCGTGCCCCTGCCATGCCCCCGCCGTGCCCCCACCGTGCCCCTGCCATGCCCCCGCCGTGCCCCCGCCGTGCCGCCCGCGGCTGCAGGAGCTGCCGGCGCAGCCTTCGCTTCCTCCAGCGGAGAGTGCCCGCACGGCTCCTGCAGGGGAGCCTCTGCGTTGCCTGCTGTGGTCTGGGGGGGCCTTGCGGACGCTGGTGCTGGCAGCTGGCTCCGTGTACCCGCGGAGGTGCCGCCTGGCAGCTGCAGGCGGTGCTGTGGGACAGCTGTGCAGCCACCGCGGCGTGGGGAGAGCCCACAGGCAGCAGGGAGCCTGCAGCCGGCCAAGCTCCCAAAGCTGGGGGCTCTGCCGGAGCCTGCTTTTGGCCTCAAGCCTCCCTCCGCAGGGCTCAGCAGGAGCAGGGGCACCGTGAGACTCCTCAGGACTTGATGATCTCTCCCTGTGGCATATGGAGGCTGCCTGCTGGGCTCGCTGTGGAGCTCCCTTTGGGGCAGAGCTCCTGCTGAGCCCAGCCCTGTGCTGCTCTGCTCCGTCTGTCCGGCCTCAGGGTTCACTTCCTCCCCTCTGCCTGTAGCCAACAAATGTTCCTTGCTGCTCCCTCCTTGGTGGTGCTGCTGCACTGCAGGATGTCCCTCCTGGCTGCTACCCCTGCTGAGCATCACAGAACCACAGAACCAGGCAGGTTGGCAGAGAGCTCCAGGTTCACCCAGCCCAGCCTAGCACCCAGCCCTGCCCAACCAACCAGACCATGGCACTCAGTGCCCCAGCCAGGCTTGGCTGCAACACCTCCAGCCATGGCCACTCCACCACCTCCCTGGGCAGCCCATTCCAGTGCCAATCACTCTCTCTGACAACAACTTCCTAACAACATCCAGCCCAGACCTGCCCTGGCACAGCTTGAGGCTGTGTCCCCTTCTTCTGCTGCTGGCTGCCTGGCAGCAGAGCCCAACCCCACCTGGCTACAGCCTCCCTGCAGGCAGCTGCAGGCAGCAATGAGTCCAGGCTGGTTTAACCTGCTGGGGTGAGGAGAATGTGGGTTGGACCCTACCCTGCAACTGCACCAGAGCAGAAAGTGTGCAAAAGAAAATGTGGTCAGCCTTTTCCTCCCTGCCTCCTCAGACCTCATCCTGACCATCAGGAGCAGCACCTGATGTCCAGAGCAGGGCAGCAAGGCTGGGGAGGGGCCTGGAGCACAGCCCTGTGAGGAGAGGCTGAGGGAACTGGAGGGGTGCAGCCTGCAGCAGAGGAGGCTCAGGGCAGAGCTCATTGCTGCCTGCAGCTGCCTGCAGGGAGGCTGTAGCCAGGTGGGGTTGGGCTCTGCTGCCAGGCAGCCTGCAGCACAACAAGGGGACACAGCCTGAAGCTGTGCCAGGGCAGGTCTAGGCTGGATGTGAGGAGGAAGTTCCTGGCAGAGAGAGTGATTGGCACTGGAATGGGCTGCCCAGGGAGGTGGTGGAGTGGCTGTGGCTGGAGGTGTTGCAGCCAAGCCTGGCTGGGGCACTGAGTGCCATGGTCTGGTTGGTTGGGCAGGGCTGGGTGCTAGGTTGGGCTGGCTGAGCCTGGAGCTCTCTGCCAGCCTGCTTGATGCTAGGATTCTATGATTCAGAGAAGGGCAACAATGGCAGGGAAGGGCTTTGAATGGAAGTCTGATGGGGAGCAGCTGAGGGATCTGGGACTGTTTAGTTTGGAGAAGAGGAGGCTGAGGGCAGAGCTCATTGCTCTCTACACCTGCCTGAGAGGAGGTTGGAGCCAGGTGGGGGTTGGGCCCTGCTCACATGCAACAAATGCCAGGACAAGAGGAAATGGTCTCAGGGAGTGCCAGGGGAGGTTCACATTGCATATTAGGGGCAATGTCTTCCCAGCAAGGGCTCTCAGGCACTGGCACAGGCTGCCCAGATTCACAAACACAGGCAAAGCCCCTGGGATCACCAAGCCCAACCTAGAGCCCTACTCTACAAGACTGACCTTAAACCATAGCTCCAAGCACCGCATCCAAACCACTTTGAAACACCTGCAGGGTTGGTGACTCCAGCACCTCCCTGGGCAGCTCATCCCAGGCCCTGACCACTTTCCATGAGTTTTTCCTAATGTCCAATCTAAACCTCCCCAGCCTCAGCTTGAGGCCACTCCCCTTCTTCTGTCTCCTGTTCCCTGTGAGCAGAGTCCTCATCCCTGGAGGTGTTTCAAAGACTCATGGATGTGGTGCTGAGGGGTGTGGGTTAGCAGCAGGGGTGGCACTGTCAGCTCCAGAGGAGCTTGGACTTGATGATCTCCAAGGTCTCTCCCAGCAGAAGAGCTCTGTGGCTCTCTCTCTCAGCTTGTTCCACCCCAGTGGCACTCATCAGCATGCCACTGGTGCTGCTGGGAGCCTGCACTCTCCAGTGCACCCAGACGCAGCACAAGGAGGCTTCCTATCTGCTGGGCCATGCTGGGCACTGTGGCTACAACCTGCCACTTCAGAGAGCCTGGCAGGTTCCTCTGGAGGCCTTGGCATGGTGTTCTGCCTGGGCAGCTTCCAAGGCTTCAGAGGTGGGAATAAAAGCTTTGTAGCAAGAAAACAGTTGGTTGTTTCACACAAAGGTCTGAAGCTTGCAGAGCTTGCACACTGCAGATGGGTCCCTGCTGTGATGGCTTGGAGATACTCAGGTAACTGTAGCTGCACATCAGCACTGTATTTCCTTGGCTCCCCTGGTCTCTGCCTGGGCTTTTACAATTCAAGGGAGTTAAAAAGCACAAAGAGAAATGATTTATCAAATATTTCCCTCTGGTAAAGGTGCCTTCAAAAGGATGTTTTGTAAGAGTCAGATAAAAGCAGTTTTTTCTTCTTCAGAAAGCATCATCTCAGCACTGAGCTTTCCAGGATGGTGCTGGAAAGCAGAGAGCACATGGGGCCATGAGTAGGGAACTGGAGATCAGTGCAGGCCTGGGGGGATGAGACTGAGAGCAGCCCTGCAGAGAAGGCCTTGGGGGTGCTGGTGGGGGAGAAGCTGGCAGGAGCCAGCAGTGGGCACTGGCAGCACAGAAGGCCAAGGGCAGCCTGGGCTGCATCCAAAGCAGTGTGAGCAGAGCTGGAGAGAGGGGATCCTGCCCCTCTGCTCTGCTCTGGGGAGACCTCAGCTGCAGGGCTGGGGCCAGCTGTGGGACCCCAGCACAGGAGAGACCTGCACCTGCTGGAGAGGGTCCAGAGGAGGCCACAAACATGATCATAGGGCTGCAGACCCTGTGCTGTGGGGACAGGCTGGGAGAGTTGGGGCTGTGCAGCCTGGAGAAGAGAAGGCTGCAGGGAGAGCTCAGAGCTGCAGTTCAGTACCTGCAGGGGAGCTGCAGGCAGGCTGGGGAGGGACTGCTCAGAAGGGGCTGTGGGGACAGGCTGAGGGCAGTGGTTTGGCAGTGGAGCAGGGCAGAGTTAGGTTGGGCATCAGGAGGGAGTTGTGCAGAGTGAGGGTGGGCAGAGCCTGGCACAGGCTGCCCAGGGCTGTGCTTGAGGCCCCATCCCTGCAGCCATTCCAGCTCAGCCTTGCTGTGTCCCTGTGCAGCCTGCTCCAGCTGGAGCTGTCCCTGCTGCCTGCAGGGGGCTGCACGAGATGCCCTTGGAGGGTCCCTTTCAGCCCTGCCAACCTGTGAGGCTGTGATCTGCCAGGTCCTAGCCTGACCAATGCTTTGCCAAAGGAGTATCTGTGGAGCAGGCAGTGTGGTTCTGAGAATCTTCAAGGTGATTTCAGTGCTTAATCAGCATCTACCTTAGCCATTAAAGTGAGGATGCTCCTTCTAGAGCTTTCCTTCTTTGCCTTCATAAATGGTTTCATGAAGGGTAGGTCTCAGTTGGTGAACCTGATCCCCTTCTGTGTGGAGATGATCTGCTCAGTGGGTGAGGGGAGGCTGTGCCTGTTGTTTACCTGGCTTTTAGCAGAGCCTTTTACACCATCTCCTGCAGCACCCCCCTGGAGGAGCTGCTGCTCATGGCTTGGATGAGTGCAGGCTTCCCTGGGTGACAAACTGGCTGCTGGGCAGGCCTGGAGAGTGGTGGGGAAGGGAGTTCACTGCAGCTGCTGGCAGTCCCCAGTCGTGTTCCCAGGGCTCAGTGCTGGGACACTGCTCTTGAACGTCTTTAGCAGTGATCTGCACTGAGGGCACTGAGGCAGCCTCAGGCAGTGTGCAGATGGCACCCAGCTGGGTGGCTGTGCTGACCTGCTGGAGGGCAGGAAGGCTCTGCATGCAGAGGGCTCTGGCCATGCTGGGCTGCTGGGCTGTGGTTTAACAAGGCCAGGGGCTGGGTCCTGCGCTGGGCTGGGCACTTCACCCCTCCCCCTGTGCTGTGGTGCCCTGCCTGAGCTCTGCTCTGTCTCCTCGATGAGTGCCACTCTGCTTCTCAGGCGGCCTGGCTGCCCTGACTGCTGTGGTGCAAGCGGCAGTGAGGAAGCAACCAGGAAAGCCTGATGCTGGGCAGTGTGTGAGGGAGTTTGGTGACTCTCAGAGCAGCCTGGTGAGTCCCTGGTAAGGGCCCTGAGTGCCTGCCCAGGCGGCTCCAGCTCTGCCTGCTGCGTTCTGCTCAGGAGGAGCCTGGCTCCGGTGGCCTGCGCTGCGCCTCGCTCACTGCCTGAAGTGCTCAGGGCAAGCACATGCCCAAGCTCTCCTGCTGGGCAGGGACAGAGGGTTTAAGGATGCTGCACTCCCTGATGCTTCCACTCTTCTCTGCAGCTGCCTTTCACAGCTAGGATCTCTCGCCCAGCAGACACACTGCTGCTAGGTGCTCAGACACCCACTTGTTGTGCATGCAGCACAGGATGTTTGTGCTTGCTTGTCAGAACAGTCATGGCTCTGCAGAGTGCCCTCTGGGAGGATGGTTGGTGTGCAGCTGAGTGGTGCTGGAGTGCTCTGCTGCTTTGCTTTGCCCATTTAATGTAATGTGGCTCAAGATGGCACAGTGCAAGGTCCTGCCCTTGGGTCAGGACAACCCTGGAGATCAGTGCAGGCTGGGGGGGATGACTGAGAGCAGCCCTGCAGAGAAGGCCTTGGGGGTGCTGGTGGGGGAGAAGATGGGCAGGAGCCAGCAGTGGGCACTGGCAGCACAGAAGGCCAAGGGCAGCCTGGGCTGCATCCTAAACAGTGTGGGCAGAGCTGGAGAGAGGGATCCTGCCTCTCTGCTCTGCTCTGGGGAGATCTCAGCTGCAGGGCTGGGTCCAGCTGTGGGACCCCAGCACAGGAGAGACCTGCACCTGCTGGAGGGGGTCCAGAGGAGGCCACAAACATGATCATAGGGCTGCAGACCCTGTGCTGTGGGGACAGGCTGGGAGAGTTGGGGCTGTGCAGCCTGGAGAAGAGAAGGCTGCAGGGAGAGCTCAGAGCTGCAGTTCAGTACCTGCAGGGGAGCTGCAGGCAGGCTGGGGAGGGACTGCTCAGAAGGGGCTGTGGGGACAGGCTGAGGGCAGTGGTTTGGCAGTGGAGCAGGGCAGAGTTAGGTTGGGCATCAGGAGGGAGTTGTGCAGAGTGAGGGTGGGCAGAGCCTGGCACAGGCTGCCTAGGGCTGTGCTTGAGGCCCCATCCCTGCAGCCATTCCAGCTCAGCCTTGCTGTGTCCCTGTGCAGCCTGCTCCAGCTGGAGCTGTCCCTGCTGCCTGCAGGGGGTTGGGCAAGATGCCCTTGGAGGGTCCCTCTCAACCCAATGCCATCTGTGATCTGTGAATCTCTGACACATACAAGATTTCTCTTTCCTTCTGCCTGAAGAGCAGAGGCCTTCCTTTGTCCTGCCTTTGATCTCTTAGAGCCTTGCCTCCTGTACTGTAAATTCAAAGCTCTGTGGATCCAGAATCCTTCTGTTTCGGCTCATAGACATCCATGTGCATGAACTGCCCTGAGCTGAATAGTTCTGAACAGGGAGTTGTTTGGAGAGCAGTAACAGTTGACTACTGTGTCCTCCTAGTACATCTGTGCTGCTGGCTGGAGTGCTGTGTCCAGTTCTGTGCTCCTCCATTGCAGAGAGATGCTGAGGTGCTGGAAGGTGTTTGGAGCAGGGCAGCAAGGCTGGGGAGGGGCCTGGAGCACAGCCCTGTGAGGAGAGGCTGAGGGAGCTGGGGGGGTGCAGCCTGCAGCAGAGAAGGCTCAGGGCAGAGCTCATTGCTGCCTGCAGCTGCCTGCAGGGAGGCTGTAGCCAGGTGGGGTTGGGCTCTGCTGCCAGGCAGCCAGCACCAGAAGAAGGGGACACAGCCTCAGGTTGTGCCAGGGCAGGTCTAGGCTGGATATGAGGAGGAAGTTGTTGTCAGAGAGAGTGATTGGCACTGGAATGGGCTGCCCAGGGAGGTGGTGGAGTCTGTGTGCCTGGAGATGTTGCAGCCAAGCCTGGCTGGGGCACTTAGTGCCATGGTCTGGTTGGTTGGGCAGGGCTGGATGCTAGGTTGGGCTGGCTGAGCCTGGAGCTCTCTGCCAGCCTGCTTGAGTCTATGAAGTGGTTTAGTGGCCATGGTGGTGTTGGGCTGATGGTTGGACTTGATGATCTCACAGGCTCACACAGCCTGACAGGATGATAGGGGTTGGAAGGGACCTCCAGAGGTCATCGAGTCCAACCCCCTGGCCAGAGCAGGACCACACAATCTAGAAGGACTTTTCCAACTGAGACAAATCTATGGTGCTGCTTGTGAAGTGTTTTAAAGTATTGTTAAAGCTGTGCAGCAGTGAGTCTGGAGCAGGAGCACACATGGCCTCAGACAACAGTTTGTAAAAGCCTCTGGCTCTCAAGTAGCCTCAGAAAGTGAAATCCTGAAGCTCATCAGACCTTGATGTGATGCAGAAGTGTGCCCAAGCCAACCTCAGGAGGTTCAGTCAGACCAACTGCAAGGTTCTGCACTTGGGTTGGGGCAATCCCAAGCACTAGTTTAGGCTGGGCGGAGACTGCCTTGAAGGCAGCCCCAGGAAGAGGGATTTGGTGGTGCTGGTGGATGAGAAGCTCAGCAGGAGCCAGCAGTGTGCACTTGCAGCTCAGAGAGCAACCAGAGCCTGGGCTGCAGCAGCAGCAGTGTGGGCAGCAGGGCCAGGGAGGGGATTCTGCCCCTCTGCTCTGCTCTGCTGAGACCCCACCTGGAGTGCTGCATCCAGCTCTGGAGCCCCTGGGACAGGGAAGATCTGGAGGTGCTGGAAGGTGTCCAGAGAAGGGTCAGGAGGAGGAGCAGAGGACTGGAGCTGCTCTGCTGTGAGGAGAGACTGAGGCAGTTGGGGCTGTGCAGTCTGGAGAGGAGAAGGCTCCCAGGTGACCTTTTAGTGGCCTTGCAGTGTCTGAAGTGGGCTACAAGAAAGCTGGGGAGGGACTTTTTAGGCTGTCAGGTGACCTTGTCCATGGCAGGGAGGCTGGAACTGGATGATCCTTGAGGTCCCTTCCAACCTCCTGATGATTTTCTAACCACTGCACTGCCACAGCAGTCTGGCAGTAGTCTGGCAGCTGTGAGCCTTCTGCTGGCATCACCCTTGCTCACCTTTCCCTTGCCAGCTTGTCCTTTGCTCCCTGCACCCCTCTTCCACCACGGGTGAGAGATCTCAGCCTGGATCCTCTGCCTGAGTCCTTTCCCCCTCGTGACAGCAGCTCTGTAGGGGTTCTGCAGCTTTGATTTCAGCTCCATGTTGGGGTGTGAGTCTGAAACACCACTTGGGGCCTCTTTGCAGATGAGGAGTGTGAGCACAGGAACCTCTCAGTGCTCCACACCCTGGGGCTCAGGGCAGAGTGGCTTGAAAGGTGTCTGGCAGAAAGGACCCGGGGATGTTGGCTGGCAGCTGTGTGAACATGAGCCAGGCTGTGCCCAGCTGGGCAAGGAGGGCACCAGCAGCCTGGCCTGCAGCAGCACTGGTGTGGCCAGCAGGAGCAGGGCAGGGATTGTCCTCCTGTACTCAGCACTGGGGAGGCCACAGCTTGAGTCCTGAGTTCAGCTTGGGCCACTCAGTGCAAGAAGGACACTGAGGGGCAGGAGCAGGTCCAGAGAAGGGCAACAAAGCTGGGGAGGGGCCTGGAGCACAGGGCTGGGGAGGGGCAGCTGAGGGAGCTGGGGGGGTTTAGTGTATGGAAGAGTAGGTTGAGGGCAGAGCTCAATGCTCTCTGCAGCTCCCTGAGAGGAGGCTGCAGTGAGGTAGGGGTTGGGCTCTGCTGCCTAGGCTCGGGTGCTAGGGGGGATCTGGGGATCTGATGAATGGCTGCAGATATTTGAGGGCTGGGGTTCAGGGTGAAGGTGCACTCAAACTGAAGCCCAGGATGCTTCACCTCAACACAAGGGAGAGCTTTACCTGGAGGGTGCTGGAGCCCTGCAGCAGGCTGCCCAGAGAGGCTGTGGAGTCATCTCCTTCGAGACTGTCAAGACTCACCTGGAACTGTTCCTGTGTGGCTTCTCCTAGGCTACCCTGCTCTGGCAGGGAGCTTGGCCTGGATGGTGTCTGGAGTCCCTTCCAGCCTCTAGCACGCTGTGGTTCTTCGGTCAGCAGCTGCTGGGAGGAGGCTGAGGTTGGGGCTGAGCCTTTGGAGCAGGCATGGCAGCTGCTGTGCAGCACATGCAGGCTGTCTGGGCTGGGGTGCAGCACAGGGACCCTCATTTTTCCAGTGGCCAAGCAGCTCCTCTGGGGCATAAACAGAAATTTGGCCTTGGTACTCTGATGTGAATGGAAGATTTTGGTTGTTTGTTTTTTTTTTTCTCCTGGCTTTATCTATCATTTGGTGAATTAATGCTTGGAAAGAAGAGCTGAAGTTTGGAGTCTGCCCTGGTTTGTGGGAGCTGCTGTGCTGTGCCCTCTGCTGCCATAGCAACACCTGAGTGCGGCGAGTTAGAGACCTCCAGTTAGCAGCGAAGCCAACCCCAGCCTCTGAGCAGCTCTGGGTCTGCAGGGCAAAGCCAGGGTCTGGCTCTGCTGCTGCACTCCTGACCTTGTCCCCAGTGGAGAGCTCTCTCTGGCACTCCAGGTTCAGGTGAAGAGCCTGCATGGTGACCAAGACTGTGAGAACAAGCTCAGGGACGGGGCTTTGGCAACACAGAGAACTAAGGAATGCTTTTGCTGGGAGAGACCTGCCAGGTCACCCAGTCCAACCTTAACCCAGCACTGCCAGGCCACCACTGTGCCACGGCCCTCAGCACCACACCCCTCCAGGGGCCAGGCTGTGAAAGAAAATGCTCCTGTCAGACACAAACCTCCCCTGGCACAACTTGGGGCCAGGTCTTCTTGCCCTACCACTCACTCCTTCGGAGCCCAACCCCAACCTGCCTCCAGCCTCCTCCCAGGGGCTGGAGAGAGCAATGAGGTCTCCTCTCAGCCTCCTCTTCTCCACACTGAACACCTCCAGCTCCCTCTGCTTGGAAGGGACCTCGGAGCTCCTCTGCTCGAACCCCTCTGCCATGCCCAGGGACACCTCCCAGCTACACTTGGGTGCCCAAGGTCTCATCCAGCCTGGCCTTGAACACCCCAGGCAGGGGCAGCCACAGCCTCCCTGGGCAGCCTGTGCCAGGCTCTCACCACCCTCACACTCAACAACTTCTGCCTCAGCTCCACTCTCACCCTGCTCTGCCTCAGCTCCAAACCATTGCCCTTGGCCTGGCTCAGACACCCTCAGCCAAAGTCTCTCTGCAGCCTTCCTGCAGGAGCCCTTCAGGCTCTGGCAGCAGCTCTGAGGTGCCCCTGGAGCCTTCTCCTCTGCAGGCTGCACCCCCCCAGCTCCCTCAGCCTGTGCTCACAGCAGAGCTGCTCCAGCCCTGCCAGCATCTCTGTGCCCTCCTCTGGCCTCTCTCTAGCAGCTCTGTGCCCTCCTTCTGCTGGGGGCAGCAGCGCTGGAGGCAGGGCTGGAGGTGAGGTCTGAGCAGAGCAGAGCCCAGGGGCAGAATCCCCTCTCCTGCCCTGCTGCCCACACTGCTCTGGCTGCAGCCAGCACTCAGCTGCCTTTTCGTGGTGTGAGATTGGGAATGCTGCAGTGAGTTCATGAGGACAAAGAGGAGAGGAAACTTCCTGGGGAGTATTCATGGGAAGAAATATCTGGAAGATTTCTTGGAGGAGGGTCATTTCCTTTGGGAGCCTCTCTGCCACTGCCTTCTGATGGCAGAAGGGCAGCTCTGTGCTCCCCATCTTATGGTGACCTTCTTGTGGCCTTCCAGGATCTGAAGGGGGCTACAAAAAAGCTGGGGAGGGACTTTTTAGGCTGCCAGGGTGTGCCAGGACTGGGGGGAATGGAACAAAGCTGGAGTTGGGGAGAGTGAGGCTGGAGGTGAGGAGGAAGTTGTTGAGCAGGAGAGTGGTGAGAGGCTGGAATGGGTTGCCCAGGGAGGTGGTTGAGGCCCCATGGCTGGAGGTGTTTGAGGCCAGGCTGGCTGAGGCTGTGTGCAGCCTGCTCTAGGGTAGGGTGTCCCTGGGCATGGCAGGGCTTGGCACTGGCTGATGCTTGTGGTCCCTTCCAGCCCTGACCAATTGTGTGATCCTGTGGCCTGCTCTTGCCTGTGCTGTCAGTGCCAGTGGGAGCTGGAAGGAGATTCCTGCTGGGTTTGCTTTATTTTCAATCTCTGTTTTATTGCTGCTCCTTTGGTGGTTTGGGGGTTTGGTCTCAGTGAGCATTCTGAATGCAGGTTGATATTTTGTCAGAGATTGCTGAGTTGTCTCCAGCTCATCTCTTCTGCTGTGACCTCACAACAGCCTCGTGCCAATAAACCATTATAAACCATCAGCAAGTTTGGTGGGGGCAGAGGGCAAACCTTAAGCACAAAGTTCTCCAGGGGTGTTTTGGAAAGCTTTGGAGCTGAGAGGGTGGGGAGGACTTTTGCCACACCTTGCAGAGTGCTCCTGGCAATTGCCAACAATTAATTTTCAAAGGTCCATGCAGTGCAATAGCAGCTTAGATAAATAAACAAACAGGTGAGCAAGAGCAGACAACTAAACCACTTCTGCTTAATGGCCTGGTCAATCTCTTGGCTCCAGTACACCATGGAGCTCTTAGCCTGATCCATTGATCTCTGCAATCAAACTGGGATGGTTTCCTCTGTACTTGCTTCTCTCAAGGCCATTTGAGCTGTTCCCTTCCTTTTAAATCCACAGATCTGAAAGAGTCATTTTGCTCTGCACTGGATCATAGAACTTTAGGGCTTGGAAGGGACCTCCAGAGATCATCCAGGCCAACCCCCTGCCAGAGCAGCATCACCCAGGGCAGGAACACATCCAGGCAGATGTTGAAAGCCTCCAGAGCAGGAGGCTCCACAGCCTCTCTGGGCAGCCTGCTCCAGGGCTCTGCCACCCTCATAGCCAAGAAGTTCCTCCTCATGCTCAGATGCAACTTCCTATGTCCAGTCTGTGCCCATTGCCTCTTGTCCTGTCAGTGGGCACCTCTGAGCAGAGTCTGGCCCCATCCTCCTGACACTCAGCCTCAGCTGTTTGTGAGCATTGATCAGATCCCCTCAGCCTCCTCTTCTCCAGCCTACCCAGCCCCAGCTCTCAGCCCCTCCTCAGGTGAGAGCTGTTCCAGTGCCCTCAGCACCTCAGTAGCCCTGGGCTGGACTCTCTCGAGCAGCAATTTGTGCTTCCTGAGCTGGGGAGCCCAGAGCTGGACACAGCAGTGCAGGTGAGGCCTCACCAGTGCAGAGTAGATGGGCAGGAGAACCTCCCTTGCCCTGCTGGCCACACTCCTCTTCATGTACCCCAGGATGCCCTTGGCTCTCTTGGCCACAAGGGCACTGCTGGCTCAAGGGCACCCATCCTGCTGTCTGCCAGGACTCCCAGCTCCTGCTCCCCAGGGCTGCTCTCCAGTGGCTCAGCCCCAGCCTGCACTGCTCCATGGGGCTGTTGTTCCCCAGCTGCAGGACTCTGTCCTTGTTTTTGTTGGGGCTCATTGCATTTCTCCCTGCCCAGGTCTCACTGGATGGCAGCACAGCCTGAGGGCTGTCAGCCACTGCTGCCACTGCTGCCTCTGTGCCCTCATGCAGGTCACTGATGCAGATGTTGAACAGGGCTGCACCAGTGCCAACCCCTGGGGGCAGCACCAGCCACAGGCCTCCAACCAGGCTCTGTCCCTCTGACCACAAGTGTCTGAGCTGTGTCCTTCAGGCAGCTCCCAGTCCACCTCAGCACCCAATCAGCCAACCCAGGCTTGCCAGGCTTGGCTGTGAGGAAGCCTTGGCAGACAGTGCCAGCCCTCTTGCAACAGGGCTGCCTCTGCCCCCTCCACCTGCAGCCATGCTTTGAATCTTTCTCCCTCTGCCCCTGCTCTGTGACTCGATGCTGGGGACTGCACTCTCTCCTGCACCTCCTTCTGCAGCAGCCAGCCCTGCTGCAGCACTGCAGGCAGCACCCTGGAGCCCCTGCTGCGAGCTGCGTGGCTCTGAGGTGTCCTCATTGTGCATGCTGTGTGTATCTGGCATGTACACAGCGCATGCAATGTGGACATCATGGAGCTCAGATTGCGCCTGGGGAGCAGTCAAACCACCTGCAAGGACTCTTGTGGAGGGCCTTTGGGTAGCACACTCCCATCTCTTGGTTGGCTTGATGCATGTTTGCCCAGCTGGCCTTGCTGGTCAGAATCAGACAGAATCACAGCACTGCAGAGGTTGGAAGGGACCTCCAGGGATGATGGAGTCCAACCTCCCTGCCGAGGCAGGAGTCAGTCACCGCTTGCCCTCCAGGGGAACCCAAGAGGCTCCTTCCTGATGCAGCAGAAGGCACAGTTCAGAGCAAGGAGAGTCAACAGGCGCAGAGCAAAGAGCTTTAGTGACAATACTTACTCACAAACTGCTCTCTCCAGGCTCCCAGGGCTGCCTGACAGTCCCAGGTAGTACCCACAGCGCTTGGAGGGATGCTGCCAGTGGTATAATACCTGTTGGAAGCTTCTGGAGCTCCCCCAGGACTCTGGAGGGTGCTGGGGCTGGCATGGTCTCTGACTGCTCTTGGTTCCTTCTCCGGAGGACAGTGTCCTCCCTGGGCTCCAGACCTGGCATGCAGCTTGGCAGGTGTGCAGGCAAAGATGATGTCTTGCTGGCAGCAGTAACCTGCCCTCTTCCTGCAAGCAGTGGTGAAATTCCCTCAGCTGTGCAGTTCTTAAAGACTCCTTCACTTTGGTACAGGCCTCATTAGAAGGCAAAACATGCTTCAAGGCATAGTAGCGTGGAGAAGAGGATGTCTGAGCCCAGGAGCAGCTACACATTGTTGATGAAGTAGAGATGCATCAGAGATATGTGCTACCAGAGATGCCTATTCCACATCCCAGCCTGGGGAATGACCAGGTCTGGGGCACTGCAGTCTGCTGCAGCTTTACCTTTGGCAGTCATGGGCAAGACATTTGGCACTCTGCTTCTCCTGGCCTGAATGGCCACAGAACGGAGCCCAGCTTGGGTATGAGATGGGATCCAAATTTGTGTTGTGAACACACTTCAGCAGTGTCAGTGAGGGAGGGACAAGAGCCTGTAGGGTCACTGCAGCTACAGAATCACAGCTCAGCCCCCTGCCAGAGCAGGGCACCCGGGGCAGGGCACACAGAACACATCCAGGGGGGCAGGAAAGGCTCCACAGAAGGAGACTCCACAGCCTCTCTGGGCAGCCTGCTCCAGGCCTCCAGCACCCTCACACTGACAAAGCTTCCCCTCCTCTTGCCCTGGCACCTCCTCTGCTCCAGCTGGCACCCAGTGTCCCTTGTGCTGCCCTTGGCCAGCCCTAGGCACAGCCTGGCTGTGTCATCCTGACACTGCCCTGCACATCTTTAGCCCAGCACTGAGGGCAGCCCTCAGGCTGCTCTGCTGCCAGCTGCCAGCCCCAGCTGCCTCAGCCTGGCCTCGCAGGAGCTGTTCACTGCCTGCAGCAGCTTGGGGACTCTGGGCTGGGCTCTCCCCAACACTTCCCTCAGCTCCTGCTTGAGCTGAGGGGCCCAGAGCTGGACACAGCATTCCAGGCAGGAGAACCTCTCTACTGTTACCACAGCCCTTCTAATGCACCCCAGGATGCCCTTCTTGGCCACCAGGGCACACTGCTGGCTCAAGGGCATCCTTCTGCTCACCAGGACCCCCAGAGCCCTTTCCCCTGCACTGCTCTCCAACAGATCAGCCCCAACCAATCCTGATCCATGGGGTAGTTGTTGCCCAGGTGCAAGACTCTTCTCTTGTCCCTGCTGGAGTCCATTCCATTTCTCCCCACTCAGCTCTCCAGCCTGGGCAGCTCTGGCTGAGTGGCAGCACAGCATCAAGGTTGTCAGCTGTAGAGGGTTACTTATTTTTCCATAATGCTTTTTTCCCCCCCAAGTAAGACCCCAAGGGCTCCATTTGCTGCCAGTCTGCAGCTGCAGAGTGTTCACTGTCTCACCAGAGAGCAACAGGGCTGGCAGGGACCCATGCTGCAGGGCTACGCCAGTCCTACACTGCCCCACACTTCCACACTCTGTGGAGTGCCCAGAGAAGGGCAGGGAAGGTGGGGAAGGGTCTGCAGAACAGGGCTGGGGAGGGGCAGCTGAGGGAGCTGAGGGGGTGCAGGGTGGAGAAGAGCAGGCTGAGGGCAGAGCTCATTGCTCTCTGCAGCTCCCTGACAGGAGGCTGGAGCTGGGGGCGGGGTGGGGGGGGAGGATGTGTGTGCTGGGGTCTGCTCCAGGTGCGGTCTGAGCAGGAGCTGCCCTTGCTCTGAGTCCTGCTGCAGCCGAGGGCTCCTGAGGGGCTGGGGCTCACCTCTACTGGGCTGATTTTACTTCCATGGCATTCTCTTGGCTTTTTACTTTGGTTTTGTTTTTTCCCTTCCTTTAAACCACTCTTTGCATTAATCCAATTGCAGGGAGAGGATTCCAGGCCCAGGATAAAACCTGATCATAATTAAAAACTGCAAAAGCAGCTTAGGTTTTTAGGGCAGAGCTCTTAGAGGAGGCTGTCCCTGCCCCGGCACTAATGGCCCAGCCTCAGCTGAGCGTGCCGAGAGTGCCTGATCACCAGCTGGGTGCTGAGTACTCAGCAGCAGACAACTGCTGCTGCTTGCTCTGTGCACGCAGCAGCCTGCCCCTGCCAGCCTCTGTGGGCATCCTGCTGCTCTCACACTCCAGAAGGAGCTTAGCTGTCCTGTGCTGCAAAGCCAGGAAGGGGGTGTGGGGATGTTCAGAGCAGAAGGGCTGTGGGAATTACCCTTTGTAAGAGGACTGGGGCATGTTCCAGTCTAAACATCCCTTAGCAGGCTCTCTCCTGCAGATGGGACTGTGCAGCCTGCACAAGTGAAGGCTCCAGGCAGTCCTCAGAGCAGCCTTCCAGTACCTGACGGGGCTCCAAGCAGGCTGCAGAAGGGCTGTTCTCAAAGGCTGCAGGGACAGGATGAGGGCAATGGTTTGAAATGAGAGCAGAGCAGACTGAGATTGGGCAGGGCTGTAGGCAACCTGCTCTAGTGGGGATGTCCCTGCTGAGTGCAGGGGTTGGACTCAATGGGATTTGAAGTTCCCTTCCAACCCAGGTGACTCCATAGTCCTGTGATTCTATGATCCTAGGATCTTAAGCCATCTCTCCCCAAGGAGCACTCCTTCAGCCACCACAGCAGTGTCTCTGCTTTTCCTGTTTCCACGTCTCCTGCCTGGATCACTGAAAGCAGCAAGCTGGAAGCATGTCCTGTGCCACGTGCCTGGCCTCCTGGCACACAGCTGCCAGGGTATTTGGTATGGATCCTGCTTTGTGCATTAAATCAGCGTGGAGGCCAGAGACACTTTATATTCTTGGGTTGGGTTTTTTAATCCAGAGGTGGAAATTTTCCTTGACCTTTGCTGTCTTCAGGCAGGAGGTGCCTCCTTCCACCCTGCCAGCCTGAGTGAGAGGAGTTTTCTGTCAAGGGAAGGAATACAATAGAATAGAAATACAACACAATAGAAATACAACATAATAGAAATAGAATGGAACAGAACAGAACAGAATAGAAACAGAACAGAACAGAACAGGATAGAATAGAATGGAATCAAATCACTCAGGTTGGAAGAGAGCCCCAAGCTCAGCCAACCCACTTTAGCACCCAGCCCTGGCCAAGCAACCAGACCATGCCACTAAGTGCCCCAGCCAGGCTTGGCTTCAACATCTCCCTGGGCAGCACCTAGCCCAACTGCAAGGGGTTGGACTAGATGAGCTCTGGAGGTCGCTTTTGGATCAGACCTTATTACTGTCTACAAGTACCTGAAGGGAGGCTGCAGCCAGCTGGCGCTGGGCTCTGCTGCTAGGCAGCCAGCAACAGAAGAAGGGGACACAGCCTTGAGCTGCGCCAGGGCAGGTCCAGGCTGGATGTTAGGAGGAAGTTGTTGTCAGAGAGAGTGATTGGCACTGGAATGGGCTGCCCAGGGAGGTGGTGGAGTGGCCGTGGCTGGAGGTATTGCAGCCAAGCCTGGCTGGGGCACTGAGTGCCATGGTCTGGTTGCTTGGGCAGGGCTGGGTGCTAGGCTGGGCTGGCTGAGCCTGGAGCTCTCTTCCAACCTGCTTAATTCTACGAGTCTATGATTCTATGCCTCTCAAGCAGCTGCTTGGTTCTCCCTCCCAGCAGCACTGTGGTTGTCATCTTTGGTCTCCTCCAAGCGGCCTCCTGTGTCTTGTGCATGGTTTTTGTTTGGCTGTCAGAAGCAATGCTGCCCTTCTGTCCTTTCAGAGTAGCCTTCCCTTCCTTATTCATCAGTGTCAGTGTCCCAGGCAGGCGCTGAGGTAGCAGCTCCTGTCTTCTGCTCGGCTCTTCTGGGAGCTGTTGCTCGGCGCTGGGGTCCAGCTGCTGACACTCAGCCCGGCGGTGGTGTGGTTCCATTCTGGAGTGCCTGGGGGCACAGAGCCACTCTCTGCTCCAAGTTATTTGAGCATGTTTGTTTATATCAAGTAAATTTAGTCTCTAGGTTGCACTGAGGAATTCTCTGTCTCTTTAGGCTGTGCTAGCAAGAAGGACACAGTGCCAGGAACTCCCAAGTTTGCACTGGGGGCAGCGTGGAAGGACTTCATGTTTGTACTGCTGTGCACAGCTGGGGAATTCCAAATTTGGTTCTGTCTGCATCTGGTGGAAAATCCAAACTCGGGAAGGAAGGCTGAAGGCAAGAGGAATGGCAGGAGTCAGCAGAGCTTTCCTCCCGCCTGTGCCCCGGCGGCGCTGCGAGGCTCCGTGGGGCGCTGGCTGCTGCCCTGCTGACACACCTGCAGCGCTGCCCCGGGCAGCACACACCGCGCTCCTTGATGCCAGCAGCCCTCATCTCTGCTGGCCCGCTCGTGGAGGCAGCAGCAGCAGCGTTTCACCTGCAGGGCTGCTGGAGAGGAACGAGCAGTGGGAACAGAAGCCTGCTAGAGAAGGTTCTACAGGCAGAGCCTGAGATGTGCCTCTTGCACTGGAACCCACTCACCAGCACGGCTGCCAGTCGGCTTAGCTCTTCCCGAGGCACTCCGCCCCTCTTGCCCGAAACCGGACCCGGAGTGGTTCCCCAAGCCCTCCAGCACTGTGTGTCTCATCACCTGCTGCCCTGTGCCCTGTGGCAGCAGAGAGAGCTGCTGCCCTGTGAGTCCTGTGGCAGCAGAGAGAGCTGCTGCTCTGTGCCCTGTGGCAGCAGAGAGAGCTCCTGCCCTGCGCCCTGTGGCAGCAGAGAGAGCTGCTGCCCTGTGCCCTGTGGCAGCAGAGAGAGCTGCTGCCCTGTGAGTCCTGTGGCAGCAGAGAGAGCTGCTGCTCTGTGCCCTGTGGCAGCAGAGAGAGCTCCTGCCCTGCGCCCTGTGGCAGCAGAGAGAGCTGCTGCCCTGTGCCCTGTGGCAGGCAGTAAGAGCTGCTGCCCTGTGAGCCCTGTGGCAGCAGAGAGAGCTGCTGCCCTGTGCCCTGCTCAAAGGCTGTCAGCTCGGGTGATGCTGGGCTGGAGCAGCTGGGGTTGGCTCCCTGCCTCTGCCCTGGCTGCTGTATTTCTGCCAGGAGCCCGATGCAGAGGGAGGGCTGCTGGAGCCTGCCGTGCTGGGCCGAGCTGGCTCCCTTGCCAGTGTGCCTGCTGCTGGGGACCCTTGGGCATGGCTTTTCTCTTGCCGAGGATTTGCCCTGCGGCTCGGGAGCGCTGAGCAGAGGAAGGTGAGTCTGTGCGAGGGGAGTTTGGTGTCTGGTTGGCCCTGCTGGCTCCCCTGCTGGTGCATGAGAAGCCAGTGGTGCAGTGGGGCACTGGGAGGCCCTTCACAGTGCCATGGCTTGTTTTTAGCTCTGGAGCAGACATCTGCTGTAGACCGGTACCAGCCCCCGAGCTTTAACTCCCATCTCGGGCGCTGCTGGCTGCAGTGAATGGAAGCCCTGCAGGTCCGGGGGATGGATGTGCAGGCAGCGAAGCGTGGCTGGAGGGACAGCACTTGCTGTATCTCTGCCTCCTTCAGCTGGAGGCTGCCAGGGTGGAAGTTATCTTTCAGTCTGAAGGCTAGAAAGAAATGAGCTGCCTCTGGGCAGCTGCTGAAGCTGGACTTGACTAGGAACCCTCATCATTGCAGGAATGCCTCTAAACTTCCCTCAGAGCCTGGCTGTCAGGCACCTCCCTGCAGCTCTGTGGAGGGCAGGACTCTGCATTTGTTTCTGCCTCTCCCACGAACTGCTATCAGACAGTTCCTCCTTCTTTTCTCTGTACTGTTCAGACTCCACTTTCTTTTGTTGCTCTGCCTCTTTCTCCATCCTTTCCTTCTCACCCTCTAAGGTTGTGCTTGGCCCTGGTAGCTGCCCTGGTAGAAGTGTTCCGTGTCCTGGGGGGGCTGCATTGTGCTGCCGAGGTGGAGCTGAAGTTGCACTCCAGAGGCTGCGCACGCCGGAACTCACTGCTGTTGTTGGGCACTCAGCAGCAAACCCCAGTGGCACCGAGAGGTGCCTGTGGAGAAGAAGGAGGTGGCACAGATAACTTCCATGTTTTCCTCCTGCTTGAGTGCATTTGTGGTGTCTGACGGGGCTGGGTAGCAAAACAAAGACAGATGGCAGCGGATTGGCTCCAACGCGGGCTGCTTTCGGCGCAGCTACTCCGACTTCTCCCAGCACTTGTGCACAGGGTTTTCACATTGAAAATTCCCTTGCCACTGCTCTGCACACCCTGCTCAGGGAACCTGCAGGTAGTCTGCTGCAGATTATGCCTGCAAAACTGATTCTTAGATGCAAAGCAAATCTGGAAGTAAGTGGAAAGAAGAGCTGCTGGTAGTTAAGCCTCCACTGGCTGCGGCGGCCACCTCAAGTCTAACTGCTTGGCCTGTCAACTCTGAACAGCATCAGAGGAGAGCTCTCCACTGCTGGCTTCTAGTCTGGTGCCCCTCACAGTCTGAAAATGACATTGTGATGGCTCAAAGGAGCTGGTGACAAGTGGTGTGTGCCCCCACATTGTCCCCAGAGGTTTGAGGCACCTGGGGGCTGGTCGACAGCAGCTGAACTGCGCCCAACAGTGTGCCCAGGTAGCCAAGAAGGCCAATGGCACCCTGGACTCTATCAGGAGCAGTGTGGCCAGCAGGACAAGGGCAGCCCCTATACGCAGCACTGCTCAGACCACCCCTGGAGTGCTGTGTCCAGTTCTGGGCTCCTCCATTGCAGAGAGATGCTGAGGTGCTGGAAGGTGTTTGGAGAAGGGCAGCAAGGCTGGGGAGGGGCCTGGAGCACAGCCCTGTGAGGAGAGGCTGAGGGAAGCTGGGGTTGGGCAGCCTGCAGCAGAGGAGGCTCAGAGCAGAGCTCATTGCTGCCTGCAGCTGCCTGCAGGAAGGCTGTAGCCAGGTGGGGTTGGGCTCTGCTGCCAGGCAGCCTGCACCAGAAGAAGGAGACACAGCCTGAAGCTGTGCCAGGGCAGGTTCAGGCTGGCTGTGAGGAGGAAGTTGTTGTCAGAGAGAGTGATTGGCATTGAAATGGGCTTCCCAGGGAGGTGGTGGAGTGGCTGTGCCTGGAGGTGTTTAAGAGGAGGCTGCATGAGGCACTTGGTGCCAGGGGGTTGTTAATTAGAAGGTGTTAGGTGCTCGGTTGGACTGGATGACTTCGAAGGGCTTTTCCAGCCTGGTTAATTCTGTGATTCTGTGTAGTTCAGAGGTCTGTACTGGGAGCAATGCCACACAGTGTCCTCACCACTAAAACAGACAGAGACCCCACAGCAAGTGTGCAGATGGCACCAAGCTGAGTGGTGCAGTTGGTAAGAATGAAGGATGGGATGGAGCCATCCAGAGGGACCAGGGCAGGCTGCAGAGGCGGCTGAGGAGAATCTCATGAGGCTCAATAAGGCAAAGTGCAAGGTCCTGCCCCTGGGTCAGGGCAACCCTGGATAGCTGTGCAGGCTGGGGGGGATGAATGAGAGCAGCCCTGCAGAGAAGGCCTTGGGGGTGCTGGTAGGGGAGAAGCTGGGCAGGAGCCAGCAGTGGGCACTGGCAGCACAGGAGGCCAAGGGCAGCCTGGGCTGCATCCACAGCAGTGTGGGCAGAGGTGGAGAGAGGGGATCCTGCCCCTCTGCTCTGCTCTGGGGAGACCTCAGCTGCAGGGCTGGGTCCAGCTGTGGGACCCCAGCACAGGAGAGAACTGCACCTGCTGGAGAGTGTCCAGAGGAGGCCATGATGATGATCATAGGGCTGGAGACCCTCTGCTGTGGGGACAGGCTGGGAGAGTTGGGGCTGTGCAGCCTGCAGAAGAGAAGGCTGCAGGGAGACCTCACAGCTTCATCTCAACATCTGCAGGGGAGCTGCAGACAGGCTGGGGAGGGACTGCTCAGAAGGGGCTGTGGGGACAGGCTGAGGGCAGTGGTTTGGCAGTGGAGCAGGGCAGAGTTAGGTTGGGCATGAGGAGGGAGTTGTGCAGAGTGAGGGTGGGCAGAGCCTGGCACAGGCTGCCCAGGGCTGTGCTTGAGGCCCCATCCCTGCAGCCATTCCAGCTCAGCCTTGCTGTGTCCCTGTGCAGCCTGCTCCAGCTGGAGCTGTCCCTGCTGCCTGCAGGGGGCTGCACAAGATGCCCTCGGAGAGGCTCTTCCAATCCAATGCTCTCTGTGAAGTGCCTTCATCAGGAAGAGCAAGAATACTGCTGTTAGTGCAAGCACTGAGCAGCTGGACCTGGCTGCTGCCACGTCCTGCCTGTGCATCCCCAGCAGCACAGGTGTTTGCCATCACTTTGGTGTGTGCATGGGCAGCAGCATCCAGTGACAGCTTCTAACCCTCTGTAGGTTGTGCCAGCAAAAGAACAGGGGAGGGGAGGGAATGCCAGGGGAGGGGAGGGAATGCTTTGCAGGGATTTGTGAGTGCCTGATGACTCAGGTGTTCCTGAAGCTCCTCTCCCAGATAAATATCAGCTTTCATGATTTTATCCTATTAGAATATTGACATTCCCTAAGAAGCTGATCTGGTACCCTAAAGCAGCAGTTGAGATTTCCATAGTGACACTCACCAGGCAGCAGCTCCTCTTGTCCCTCTGCTGTGTTTTGAAGATGCTCTTAGTGTGGCCAGCAGGTCTAGGGAGTCTCTTTTGCCCCTCTGTTCTGCCCTGGTGAGATGATACCTGCAATACTCTGTCCAGTTTTGGGCTCCCCAGTTCACAGGGTCACAGGATGGTAGGGGTTGGAAGGGAACTCCATAGATCATTGAGTCCAACCCCCCTGCCAGAGCAGGGTCATAGAATCTATCTCAGGGCACACAGGAGCACATCCAGACAGGCCTGGAAAGGCTCCAGAGAAGGAGACTCCAGAACCTCTCTGGGCAGCCTGTGCCAGGGCTCTGGGACCCTTACACTCAACAAGTTCTTCCTCATGCTGAGGTGGAACTTCCTGTGCTGTAGTTTACATCCAATGCCCCTTGGCCTATCTCAGGGTGCAACTGAGAAGAGTTTGTCCCCTCCCTCTTGACCTGTCCTCAGCTATTTACAGACATTGATCAGATTCCCTCTAAGTCTTCTCTTCATCAGTCCAAACAGCCCCAGGGCTCTCAGCCTCTGCAGTCCCTTCAGCATCCTTGTAGCCCTCCCTTGGACTCTCTCCAGCAGATCCCTGTCCCTCTGCAACTGGGGAGCCCAGACCTGGATGAGGCCTGACCAGGGCAGAGCAGAGGGGCAGGAGAACCTCCTTCCATCTGCTGGACACACTCTTCCTAATGCCCCCCAGGATCCCATTGGCCTCCTTGCCCACCAGGGCACATTGCTGTGCCATGGATGTTCTCCCCCAGCACCCCTAGGTTCCTCTCCACAGGGCTGCTCTCCAGCAGTCACCTCCCAGCCTGTCCTGCTGCAGTTTATTCTTCCTCCCCAGGTGCAGGACTCTGCCCTTGTCCTTGTTGGAGCTGCTTTGGTTCCTCTGTGCCCAGCTCTGTCTGCTCAGGTCTCTCTGGATGGCCTCACAGCCTGCAGCTGTCTCAGCCAAGCCTCCCAGTTTGGTGTCAGCAGCAAAGCTGCTGAGCAGACTCTGTCTCTCTGTGCCCTCAGCAGTGGCACTGATGAAGATGCTGAGCAGGACTGGACCCAGCACTGGTCCCTGGGGGACTCCACTGGGTACAGCTCTGCAGCTGGACCTGCACCGTTGAGCACCATCACTCTTTGCACTCTGTTGTATGCCAGTTTCTGACCCATCTCCCTGTCTGTTTGTCCATCCCACACCTCCTGAGCTTGCTCACAAGGGTGTCACAGGAGACAGTGTCCAAAGCCTTGCTAAGGTCAGTGCAGACTCCATGCTCTGCTCTCCCTGCAGCTGCCCATCCGGTTGCAGCCTGCTGGGATGCTCTCAGGTTAGCCAAGTCTTATTTCCCCTTGGTGAATCCACCCTGGCTGCTCCTGATAATCTTCTTCTCTTCCAACTACTGAGACATAACAAAACAGCGACCTGCTGGAGAGAATCCAGGGGAGAGCTATGAGGATGATGAAGGGAGTGGAACATCTGTGTGAGGAGGAAAGGCTGAGAGCTGTGAGGCTGCATCGTCTGGAGGGGAGAAGGCTGAGGACCTGAGCAATGACCTGAGGGGTGGGTATCAGGATGGAGGGGCCAGGCTCTGTGTGGTGGTGTCCTCTGATAGGGCAATGGGAAATGGACACAAAGTGGAGCCCAGGAAGTTCCACCTTAGTGTGAAGAAAAGCTGCTTCGGTGTGAGGGTGGTGGAGCCCTGGGGCAGCCTGCCCAGAGAGCTTGTGGAGTCTCCTGCTCCAGAGACTTTCAAAGCCAACCTGGATGTGCTCCTCTGTGCCCTGCCCTGGGTGCCCCTGCTCTGGCAGGGGGGTGGACTGGAGGTCCCTTCCAATCCCTGCCATCCTGTGTTCCTGTGCTTATCTTGGTACTTTCTGTGTAGAGAGGATGCTAAAACCCATATATTCTGCTGGAGATTCTATGCTCAAGGTCCTGCTCTAGTGGGAGGTGTCCCTGCCTATGGCAGGGGGTTGGAACTGGATGAGCTTGGAAGTCCCTTCCAACCTAGACCATTCTGTGGTTCACTCTGTGGTTCAAAGTATCCAGAAGCACAATTAGCCAGCAGGATCCCCTGTGGTATAAGCCACTATTTTTTGGGACATCTGCACAGACTGCTCCTAGCTGCCCACTTTGTTTGGCTCTTCTGCTCCATGCAAAGCTTTGCTGCCATTGTTCCTATGGGTCTGAGCAAGGTCAGCCTTGAACACAGCAGATTAAACTTGTTTCCCCTTGCTGCTGAGCATCCTAACAGTGGCTGCAGCATGGATATCTTCTATTGTACTCCCTCTCTGGCCAGCTCTAGTCTCAGGTGATATAAGGAGAGCAGATGGCTTGAAATTGTGCCAGGGCAGGGTTAAGTTGGAGATGAGGCAAAATGTCTTTGGCGCAAGAGTGGTCAGGGATTGGCAGAGGCTGCCCAGGGAGGTGGTGGAGTCCCCATGGCTGGAGGTGTTCCAGTAACCTGTGGGTCATGGTTTGGTGGCCATGGTGGGGTTGGGCTGATTCATACATTTGTAGAATGGTTTGGGTTGGAAGGCACCTTAAGGATCATCCAGTTCCAACCCCCTGCCATAGGCAGGGACACCTCCCACCAGCCCCAAGCTGCTCTAGGTCTCAATGCTTGGACTCAATGATCTTAGAGATCTTTTCCAACCAAGCAATTCTGTGATTCTAACTCTTCATCCTCCCCCACTGGCAATGCTGGGTGGGCAGAGTGAGGATGGGATGGGTTTAGCTTGGCACTCCTCTGCTTCTCACCTTGCTCTGGCTCCTTCACGGCTGGAGGCTGCTGCACTGCCTGATGCTGAGAGCAAGTGCCAGCTGCGAGGGAAAAACACCCACTGGCTGTCAGCTCTAGGAGGGCTGCCTTTTGGGGCTGCTGGAGACCAGGGACAGTGCCCTGTGCCCATCATAAAGTGCTGAGTGATTGAGGAGGTATTCCAGGAGCAGGACATTGCTGCTCCTGCAGCAGTGTTGGCTGTCTGTGCTGTCAGCTCTCTGCAGCTCCCCTAACCCTGCTGAAGGTGGATGGTGTGGCCACCGTCCTCTTACTGCCTCTGCACCCCTGCAGGGCTCTGAGTGTGCCTGGGATTTCCATGGCAGCTTCCCTGTGGCCAGCTTGGGGTGGCTTTTGCAGCAGTCACAGCTGTCCTGAGCCAAAGCAGTGCTCAGCCCTCTCTGAAACCAAAGGAGCTGTGAGGCTGTGGCCAGAGAGCTCCAAGCGAGCAGCTGTGGAGCTGGGATGCTTTCACTGCCTGCTGATCCTGACCCTCCTACCTTTCAGCAGGAGTCAGTGTTCCTGGAGGTGTTCAGGCAAAGCCTGGCTGGGGCACTTAGTGCCATGGTCTGGTTGATTGGCCAGGGCTGGGTGCTAGGTTGGGCTGGGTGAGCCTGGAAGACTCTTCCAACCTGGCTGATTCTGTGATTCTAGGCTATGATTCTAATCAGCTCGCAGCAGTGGAGGGCTTGGATCCCTCTGCAAGCAGTGTGCTGCATGCAGTGTCCTAGCAAAAGTGGGGAAAGCAGTGCAGACCTGCTCAAGCTGTTGTGGAAATGAATCACCCCTTATGAATTAGGAATATTCATTGCTGCATGGACACTCATTTTTTTATCACTAATATTCCCCACTGGGGAAAATCCCCTGAGATTCTGAGGATTTGGGACTGGCAGGAAGTAGCTGCTCAGAATTCCATGCAAACACAGAATTAGACAGTTTGAACAATCAGAAAGGTAGGAATGTGAAAACAGGGAAATTCCAACTGTGCTGATGGAGCCTTACCATTGACTCATTAACTTAACAGTAGCTTAACATCAACAGCAGTGTACTCACGGCGCTTTGGTCCCTCAGTAAGGCTCCTGTGCTGCTTCCAAAGCTCACAATAACGATCCCAGAGTAAAATACAAAATCTTCCAGGCAGAGGGAAGCAGAGAAGAGCTGAGACGCTGCTGCTGAGCTGCCAGAGCAAGCTGCAAACACACAGATGTGTGGTGCCCAGCTAAGGAGCTGCGAATGAGCTGCTGCCGCTGGAGGCTCAGTGCAGAAGGGCTCAGTGCAGAGGGCAGAGGGGCTCGGAGCAATGGGCAGAAGGGCTCAGTGCAGAGGGCAGAGAGGCTCGGAGCAATGGGCAGAAGGGCTCAGTGCAGAGGGCAGAAGGGCTCGGAGCAATGGGCAGAAGGGCTCAGTGCAGAGGGCAGAGGGGCTCGGAGCAATGGGCAGAAGGGCTCAGTGCAGAGGGCAGAAGGGCTCGGAGCAATGGGCAGAAGGGCTTGGAGCAATGGGCAGAAGGGCTCAGAGCAAAGGGCAGAAGGGCTGAGTGCAGAGGGCAGAAGGGCTCAGAGCAAAGGGCAGAAGGGCTGAGTGCAGAGGGCAGAAGGGCTGAGTGCAGAGGGCAGAAGGGCTCAGTGCAGAGGGCAGAAGGGCTCAGTGCAGACGGGCTCAGTGCAGAGGGCAGAAGGGCTCAGTGCAGACGGGCTGAGTGCAGAGGGCAGAAGGGCTGAGTGCAGAGGGCAGAAGGGCTGAGTGCAGAGGGCAGAAGGGCTCAGAGCAAAGGGCAGAAGGGCTGAGTGCAGAGGGCAGAAGGGCTGAGTGCAGAGAGCAGAAGGGCTGAGTGCAGAGGGCAGAAGGGCTCAGTGCAGAGGGCAGAAGGGCTCAGTGCGGACGGGCTCAGTGCAGAGGGCAGAAGGGCTCAGTGCAGACGGGCTCAGTGCAGAGGGCAGAAGGGCTGAGTGCAGAAGGGCTGAGTGCAGAGGGCAGAAGGGCTGAGTGCAGAGGGCAGAAGGGCTGAGTGCAGAGGGCAGAAGGGCTCAGTGCAGAAGGGCTGAGTGCAGAGAGCAGAAGGGCTGAGTGCAGAGGGCAGAAGGGCTCAGTGCAGAGGGCAGAAGGGCTCAGTGCAGAGGGCAGAAGGGCTCAGTGCAGAAGGGCTGAGTGCAGAGAGCAGAAGGGCTGAGTGCAGAGAGCAGAAGGGCTGAGTGCAGAGGGCAGAAGGGCTGAGTGCAGAGAGCAGAAGGGCTGAGTGCAGAGGGCAGAAGGGCTCAGTGCAGAAGGGCTCAGTGCAAAGGGCAGAAGGGCTCAGAGCAATGGGCAGAAGGGCTGAGTGCAGAGAGCAGAAGGGCTCAGTGCAGAGGGGCAGTTTCCATGTCCCCCCCATGAAAGAGGCTGTTGTGACAGCGAGGCTGCCCAGTGGGCAGCAGCACCATTGGCCTGGCCCAGCCCTTCACAGCTCTGAGCCTCGGTGTGGCCAGGCAGGCTCGCTGCGGGACAGCACAGGACCCCTGGCACGCTGTGCTGAGCCCCTGGCCCTCAGGGCTTTGCTGGCAGCAAACCCTTACTGTTTGCTCATCTGGCTCCAGGCCCAGACCCACAGCAGGAGGAGGAGAGCATGGGTTAAAGCAGCCTGGCAGCGTGTATGCCCTATGGCCGTGCCTGAGTGGGAGCAGCATTGCCCAGGGCAGGAGTCCTGCCTGCAGCCTGACTGCCTAGCTCAAGCCCCTGCTTTTGCTGCTTCTGAAGGCCGTGTGGCTGTGGTCTCTCATTCTGCAGGCACATATGTGAGGTGTTTTTCCCTGCTTTGTGTGGTTGCTTTTTGCAGAAGTGTGATCTGTGGTGAGAGTTTGGCATTTAGGATACCCAGATCCTCTGCTTCCCAGTTAGCATCACAGCCATTAATGGAAATGTTTTCTCCTGAGACATCATAGCCCAAAGGAAAAGGAAAGCAGAAATAGTGAAGTTGTGAAGAGTGTGTTAAAAATGCAGGGCTGCCCGAGCCTGGGGGTGGTGAGGGAACCAGGAGTGCTTTGGGAGAGAAGTGGAAATTTGAGAAGGCCAAAAAAAGCAAAGGCTGCTGCATAGATTCTGCACTTGGGCACAGCAACCTCAGGCAGCACTACAGGCTGGGAACAGAGTGGTTGAGAGCAGGCAGGCAGAGAGGGAGCTGGGGGTGCTGGCAGAGAGGAGCTGCAGAGGAGGCAGCAGTGCCCAGGTGGGCAGCAGAGCCAATGGCATCCTGGGCTGGCTCAGGAGCAGTGTGGGCAGCAGGACAAGGGAGGTTCTTGTGCCCCTGTGCTCAGCACTGCTCAGGCACCTCTGCAGTGCTGTGTCCAGCTCTGGGCTCCTCCATTGCAGAGAGATGCTGAGGTGCTGGAAGGTGTTTGGAGCAGGGCAGCAAGGCTGGGGAGGGGCCTGGAGCACAGCCCTGTGAGGAGAGGCTGAGGGAGCTGGGGGGGTGCAGCCTGCAGCAGAGGAGGCTCAGGGCAGAGCTCATTGCTGCCTGCAGCTGCCTGCAGGGAGGCTGTAGCCAGGTGGGGTTGGGCTCTGCTGCCAGGCAGAAGGGGACACAGCCTCAAGCTGTGCTGGGGCAGAGTCAGGCTTCCTTGCACCTCCTGGTGCAGAACTTGTTCCTCACATCCAATCTCAATCTGCTCTGCTCTCATTTCAAATCCTTGTCCCTCATCCTATCACTGCAGCGTTTGGGAAGAGTCCCTCTGCAGCCTGCTTGTAGCCCCTTCAGGTACTGAAATGCAGCTCTAAGGTCTCCCTGGAGCCTTCTCTTCTGCAGGCTGAACAATCTCATACACAAGAGAGAGCCTGTTAAGGGATGTCCCTGGAGGTGTTCCAGAAACCTGTGGCCATGGCACCCGGGGGCATGGTTTGATGGCCGTGGTGGGGTTGGGATGGTGCTGGACTGGGTGATCTCAGAGGGATTTTCCAGCCCAAACAGTGCTGCAGTCCCTGCTGGAGAAATGCACCCTGAGAGCCTGCAGCTGAGTCCGTGCTGGAGAAATGCTCTCTGGTTTGTACCTCAAGGAGCTTTTTTCATACTGACTTCTCAGTGCTGATCAAAGCTGCTGAAGCTGAACTCTGCCAGAGCTGTTTGCAGCAGAAGTTCACATTTCACATGAAGCTTCCTTGCAGAGGTCCAATTCCAGGCTGGAACAGCCAACAAAGTCTTTTTTCTGTGGAAGGCTTTACTCAGTGTCTGGCCCAGCTCATGTACCAGCTACTGGGAGACAAGGAACGAGTGTGGCACTTGAGAAGCTGACTCCATGTGTGGGATCTCATGTTTTATTTAGCAACCCCCCCAAGATCACATGGATGCAGAGATATTTTGCTTGCTCTCCTTGCCAACTCCAGCTGAATTTAGCAGAGTGCCACAAGAAACCTTTATTGTCTTAATAGCTCTGCCTTGGCAGCCTAGAATTGTAGTTCACATGTGTCAGGTGGCACCTCAGTGCCCAAGGGCAGGGGTGGGCTTTACCCTTCAGCAAAAGGAAACTCTGCATTTTCATGGCAGCCCCAACTTCTGTGTGGGGCATTGGCTTGGTTTGTTTTTCAGCTGGCAGGGGCAGAGGACAGCTCAGTGGCTTTGCTTTCCTGCTTACCCACGAGGAGGACAGCAGTTACCATGCCCCCAGATCCTGGAATAGAATCACAGAACCAGCCAGGCTGGCAGAGAGCTCCAGGCTCAGCCAGCCCAACCTAGCACCCAGCCCTGCCCAACCAACCAGACCATGGCACTCAGTGCCCCAGCCAGGCTTGGCTGCAACACCTCCAGCCACAGCCACTCCACCACCTCCCTGGGCAGCCCATTCCAGTGCCAATCACTCTCTCTGACAACAACTTCCTAACAACATCCAGCCCAGACCTGCCCTGGCACAGCTTGAGGCTGTGTCCCCTTCTTCTGCTGCTGGCTGCCTGGCAGCAGAGCCCAACCTGGCCACAGCCTCCCTGCAGGCAGCTGCAGACAGCAATGAGCTCTGCCCTGAGTCTCCTCTGCTGCAGGCTGCACCCCCCCAGCTCCCTCAGCCTCTCCTCACAGGGCTGTGCTCCAGGCCCCTCCCCAGCCTTGCTGCCCTGCTCTCAACACCTTCCAGCACCTCAACATCTCTCTTGATCTGAGGAGCCCAGAACTGGACACAGCACTCCAGGGGTGGCCTGGGCAGTGCTGAGCACAGGGGCACAAGAACCTCCCTTGTCCTGCTGCCCACACTGCTCCTGAGCCAGCCCAGGATGCCATTGGCTCTGCTGCCCACCTGGGCACTGCTGCCTCCTCTGCAGCTCCTCTCTGCTAGCACCCCCAGGGCCCTCTCTGCCTGGCTGCTCTCAGCCACTCTGTTCCCAGCCTGTAGTGCTGCCTGGGCTTGTTGTGGCCAAAGTTCCTGCCTGCAATGCTCTCTGGAAGAACATCTTCCTGCTGACTGTGGTTTCCTTCTGGCTGTCTGCTTGTGCATATCCTCTGGTCTGTTTTGGATGTCACCACAAGCATTTTGGGTCCTGGAGAGAGGGAAGAAGGAAGAAGATGTCTGAAAGAGAGAGGAGAATGGCAAGGGGATGAACACCATTACTCCGCTGGTGAGCCTGGAGCCAAGCAGTGGGGGCTGCCACGAGGCATGCTTGTGCACACAGGCTCAAACAGCTGGCAGAGTGGCTTTATAGCTCTGTTCACTTGGCTGGCATCCAGCCCTAACCCATTTCCTCGGGCAGGAGGAGAAGCTGAATCATGGGAAGGTCATTCTGTAGCCACCTGCCCTTGCTCCAGTCTCTTCAGATGGTGCAGCATGCCATGGGGGCACATGCAGCAAGCAACGAGTTGCTTGGACAAGCCTCCTGAGCCAGCAGGTGCCATCTCTATGCCAGCCCACCCTGGGGGCAGGCAGGGAGGCGTTTGCCTTGCCTCACTCCTCACTGTGCCCCTGGCTTTCCTGTGGCACTGCCCAAAGACCTCTGAAAGGAAGATAACAGTGCCGAAGTCACAGAGGCTTGTGGCTGCCAAGAGGAGCGTTCAGGTGGTCCCAGCACAGGGGGAACTGTGAGCACAGGGAGGATGAGGAGCTCTTTGGCTGATGTGCCTGGGGAATTAGGACAGCCCTAAAGCAAGATAGTGAGTGTCAGCAGCTCCCATTCCCCAGCAGCTCCCAGTGCCAAGAGGTCCGTGGGGCAGTTTGCCCAGCTCCTGGGGGTTCCAGCCCCCTGGTGACTGTATCTGTGCAGGACAGCATTGCTGGCAGGTGCCCAGCAGCTGGAGGGTGCTGCCTTGAAGGTCTGAGTCGTGTCTCCAGCACAAGTTCTGGCAAAGCAAGCTGAGTGAGTTCAGTTGCTCACTAAGTGATGCACTTAATACTGTCACAGTGAGCAGCAGACTCCTTGGATGAGGAGAATAAATCTGGATGCTCTGCTGTGGGCAGGACTCCCGGAGGCCTGGCAGTGCTGCTGCTGCCTGCTCCAGCTGCTTTTGCTGCTCTGTAAGCACCTGAGGGTGCTGAAGCTGATGGAGTGTGTGCTCAAATAGCAAAGTCAGGCTGACACACGCAGCCTCAGCCCCTCTTACAAAGCTGCTCCTAGAAGAGGAAGAAAGTGAACTTGCTGCAGACTTTGAGATGATTTAGGAGGCTGAATGCTTGGTTTTAAAGCAGTGCACTGGTTGGGCTGTTGCTTTAAGCAGTGAACGGAACATGGGGCAGGAACCAACATTAACTGGCTGCTGCTGGCTTGGCTGGGCACAGCTCTGCTGCACACAGCACTGCTGGGTGAAAGGCCCAAAGGCTGCTGCTCAGTGCAGCTAAATCCAGCTGGCAGCAGTCACAAGTGGTGTTCCTCAGGCTCAGCATGGAGAACACTTCTGACATCTCTATTGATGCCCTGGTGCAGAGCCAGGGTGTGCCAGCAGTGAGTTCACAGATGGCACCAAGTTAGGTGGCAGTGCTGATCTGCAGGAGGGTAGGGAGGCTCTGCAGAGGGACTTGGGTGGATTGGATCCATGGCCAATGTCAATGGGATGAGCTTCAACAAGTCCAAGTTCCAGGTGCTGCACTTGGGCCACAGCAGCCCCAAGCAACACTACAGGCTTGGGGCAGAGTGGCTGGAGAGCTGCTGGCAGAAAGGGGCCTGGGGGCTGTACTGGACAAGCAGCTGAGCATGAGGCAGCAGTGCCCAGGTGGCACAGAAAGCCAAAGTCATCCTGGCTGGGATCAGAAATGCTGTGCCCAGCAGGAGCAGGGAGGGCACTGTCCCCTTGGACTCTGCTCTGCTGAGGCCACAGCTCCAGTGCTGAGCTCAGTTTGGGGCACTCAGTGCAAGAGAGATGTGGAGGTGCTGGAGCCAGAGCAGAGGAGGGCAAGGAAGGTCCTGGAGAGTAAATGTGCTGAGGAGAGGCTGAGGGAGCTGGGGCTGGTGAGTGTGAAAGAGAGGAGGTTGAGGGCAGAGCTCATGGCTGGCTGCAGCCACCTGAGAGGAGGCTGTGCAGAGGCTGCTGCTGGGCTCTGCTCACAGGTGAGTGGGGACAGAACAAGGGGGAATGGCCTCAAGCTGCAGCAGGGCAGGCTTAGGCTGGACAGGGTCTGGAATGAGCTGCCCAGGGAGGTGCTGGAGTCACCAATCCTGAGTGTGTTTCAGTGTGGTTTGGATGTGGTGCTTGGGGCTGTGGTTTAGGGTGAGCCCTGCAGAGCAGGGGTCTGGGCTGGACTTGGTGCCCCTGAGGGGCTTTGCCAACCTGAATGTTTCTGTGATCCTGTAATGTTCACAGAATGTTAGGATTTGGAAGGGGCCTCTGAAGATCACCCAGTCCAAGCCCCCTGCCAGAGCAGGGCACCCAGGGCAGGGCACCCAGAACACATCCAGGGGGGTTGGAATGACTCCAGAGCAGGAGGCTCCACAGCCTCTCTGGGCAGCCTGCTCCAGGGCTCTGCCACCCTCACAGTCAAGAAGTTCCTCCTCATGCTCAGATGCAGCTTCCTATGTCCAGTCTGTGCCCACTGCCTCTTGTCCTGTCAGTGGGCACCTCTGAGCAGAGTCTGGCCCCATCCTCCTGACACTCAGCCTCAGCTGTTTGTGAGCATTGATCAGATCCCCTCAGCCTCCTCTTCTCCAGCCTACCCAGCCCCAGCTCTCAGCCCCTCCTTGTGGATTCTCCCTTGCTGCTGTAGCACACTTTGCAGGAAGGACTTTGCATGAGCTGCTAAAAGCTTTCTGTGTGATCCTGGCTTTGTGTTTTGGCACCAGTGACAAGTTGTAGCTTCTGACACCTCTTGTTCAACTCCGTGGCTGCGAGCCCCCAGGGTCTCGCTGGTGGATTTGTCAGAGCTGTGCAGCAAGCAGCACAGCCCCAGGGACACAGCTGGGAGCCTGGAGAGCAGCTGCCGGCCTGCTGGGGCTGCACCTGGGGCTGCTCCTCTCAGTGCACTGCAGGAGTAGGTGCTGGGACTGCAGGTGGTGGAACAGCTTCAGGGGATGACCTTCTGGCAAGGGCTCCTGTGTGGCTGCAGTGCTGTCAAGTGCAGTGCAGTGCAGTAAGCTGGCTCCCAAAAGCCCATCAGCACTGGTTCTTCCTCTGGTCCCAGAGCAGCCACCGGTGCAGAGCATCCCTCTGCAGTGGGAATGAGCACGAGGAGGTGGCTCAGGCTGCTCCACTGGAAAGCTGCTTTGCAAGCTAAAGACTGAGGCAGGAACCTCTTCCTTTGGGGGTACACACAGGGGCCAGGGACAGCCTCAGGTCTCTCAGCTGTCCCTTGTCAGACACAGGGTGAGGGCCTGGCTGCTGAGGAGAGGCTGAGAGCCCTGGGGCTGTTCAGTCGGGAGAGGGGAAGGCTGACAGGGAACCTGCTCAGTGTCTGTGAGTACCTGAGGGCTGGGGGGTTAAGAAGAAGGGGGCAGGCTTAGAGGTGCCCAGTGACAGGGCAAGGAGCAACAGCCACAAACCCAGGAGGTTCCACCTCAATGTAAGGAGGAACTTCTTTGGTGTGAGGGTGCTGAGGCCTGGAGCAGGCTGCCCAGAGAGGCTCTGGATTCTCCTCTGGAGACTTTCCAAACCCTCCTGGATGTGTTCCTGGGTGCCCTGCCCTGGGTGCCCTGCTCTGGCAGGGGGTTGGATGATCTCTGGAGGTGCCTCCCAACCCCTAACACTCTGTGGTTCTGAGAGCTTAGTCCTCTGAGCCTTTTTGTCATGTTGCATGGCCTGGTGGTGCCTTCTGGTGTGATGCCTCAGGGCAGTAACTCGTTTGTGCCTGTCCCAGGTGTGCTCAGGCATTGTGGCTTTGGGCTGAAATCCTTTCTGGAGCTTCCAGTTCTCACCACAGGCACTTCCAGAGGCGAGAACTGCGCCAGCCCTCTCCTGCTGCTGGTTAAAAAGGTGCCCTGCTGACAGTTTAGTTTCACAGCTGCACCTGCTGCTTCTCAATCACCTCTGAAGATGGATTTTAGCCTCTCCATTTTGGCCATCAGGCTGCACACCCTACAGGAGCAGCAGTGCAGGTCCAGCGAGCCGAGCTTGCCTCTCAGCTCCGAAGCCTTTCTTTATCTGCAAGAGGAAGTTTCTGCTTGACCTAAGCAGAGGAAGAACAAATCAATAAATCCAAGCAGGGCTTGCAGTGTAGCACTGATGTAAAATATGATTTATTAAGCCTGTAATAGCAAAAATCTGTTGCACAATCTGCCTCTGGGGGAATGTTAACAGCTGAACAGTTAAGCGTTGAACTGGGTTTCGATGTTTGGTGCTTTGGCTCCAGTGCAGATAGAGGATGAGATTGAAATGGGGATTGGGTTAAAGGATCTGAGCAGTCCCTGGGCTGGGCGTCCCCACATGGACACAACTATGGATGTGTAGGGGCAGACAGTGGCACCTGAGAGAGACTTTATTGCCCATGTATGTCTGGATGGAGGGCTGCCTGGCAGAAAGGGGCCTGGGGCCTGTAATAGGAAGCTGAGTGTGAACCAGCAGTGTGCCCAGGCAGCTGAGTGTGAGCCAGCAGTGTGCCCAGGCAGCTGAATGTGAGCCAGCAGTGTGCCCAGGCAGCTGAGTGTGAGCCAGCAGTGTGCCCAGGCAGCTGAATGTGAGCCAGCAGTGTGCCCAGGCAGCTGAATGTGAGCCAGCAGTGTGCCCAGGTGGCACAGAAAGCCAAAGGCATCCTGGCTGGGTGCCCAGCAGGAGCAGGGAGGGCACTGTCCCCTTGGACCCTGCTCTGCTGAGGCCACAGCTCCTGTGCTGAGCTCAGTTTGGGGCACTCAGAACAAGAGAGATGTGGAGGTGCTGGAGCCAGAGCAGAGGAGGGCAAGGAAGGACCTGGAGAGCAAATCTGGTGAGGAGAGGCTGAGGGAGCTGGGGCTGGTGAGTGTGAAAGAGAGGAGGCTGAGGGCAGAGCTCATGGCTGGCTGCAGCCACCTGAGAGGAGGCTGTGCAGAGGCTGCTGCTGGGCTCTGCTCACAGGTGAGTGGGGACAGAACAAAGGGGAATGGCCTCAAGCTGAGGCTGGGCAGGCCTAGGCTGGACATTGGGGCAAAGTTTTTCACAGAGAGAGTGGTCAGGGTCTGGAATGAGCTGCCCAGGGAGGTGCTGGAGTCACCAACCCTGGGTGTGTTTAAGGGTGGTTTGGATGTGGTGCTGGAAGGTGCCCAGAGAAGGGCAATGAAGCTGGTGAAAGGCCTGGAGCAGAGCCCTGTGAGGAGAGGCTGAGGGAGCTGGGGGTGTGCAGCCTGCAGCAGAGGAGGCTCAGGGCAGAGCTCATTGCTGCCTGCAGCTGCCTGCAGGGAGGCTGTGGCCAGGTGGGGTTGGGCTCTGCTGCCAGGCAGCCAGGGCCAGAAGAAAGGGACACAGCCTGGAGCTGTGCCAGGGCAGGTCTAGGCTGGATGTTGTTAGGAAGTTGTTGTCAGAGAGAGTGATTGGCACTGGAATGGGCTGCCCAGGGAGGTGGTGGAGTGGCCGTGGCTGGAGGTGTTGCAGCCAAGCCTGGCTGGGGCACTGAGTGCCATGGTCTGGTTGGGCAGGGCTGGGTGCTAGGTTGGGCTGCCTGAGCCTGGAGCTCTCTGCCAACCTGGCTGAGTTGGGAGGGTATTTTTTATTCTTGGGGAGATGGTTTAAGGTAGAGTAGAGTAGGGTTCTGGGTTGGGCTTAATGATCACAGGATCACAGGTCACAGGATGTCAGGGGTTGGAAAGGACCCAAGGAGATCATCCAGTCCTGCCAGAGCAGGACAATCCTATCTAACACAGATCACAGAGGAGCACATCCTGACAGGCCTGGAAAGGCTCAAGAGCAGGAGGCTCCACAACCTCTCTGGGCAGCCTGTGCCAGGGCTCTGGGACCCTCACAGGCAAGAAGTTCCCCCTTGTGCTGAGCTGGAACCTCCTGTGCTGCAGCTTACACCCATTGCTGCTTGTCCTGTCCCAGGGACCAGTGAGCAGAGCCTGTCCCCCCCTCCTGGCAGCCTTCAGATACTTAGAAACATTTATTAGATCCCCTCTCAGTCTTCTCTTCTCCAGACTAAGCAGCCCCAGGGCCCTCAGCCTCTCCTCACCAGGCAGTGCTCCAGTCCCCTCATCATCCTCATAGCCCTCTACTGGACCCTCTCCAGCAGATCCCTGTCCCTCTGCAACTGGGGAGCTCAAGATGAGGTCTCACCAGAGCAGAGCAGAGGGGGAGAGAACCTCCCTTGATCTGCTGGACACACTCTGCTGAATGCCCCCCAGAACCCCACTGGCCCTCCTGGCCCCCAGGGCACATTGCTGTGCCATGGATGTCCTCCCCCAGCACTCCCAGGTCCCTCTCCTTGGGGCTGCTCTCCAGCAGTCACCTCCCAGCCTGTCCTGCTGCAGTTTATTCTTCCTCCCCAGGTGCAGGACTCTGCCCTTGTCCTTGCTGGACCTCCCTTGGTTCCTCTGTGCCCAGCTCTGTCTGCTCAGGTCTCTCTGGATGGCCTCACAGCCTGCAGCTGTCTCAGCCAAGCCTCCCAGTTTGGTGTCAGCAGCAAAGCTGCTGAGCAGACTCTGTCTGTCTGTGCCCTCAGCAATGGCACTGATGAAGATGTTGAACAGGTCTGGACCCAGCACTGATCCCTGGGGAGCTCCACTGGGTACAGCTCTGCAGCTGGACCTGGCACCATTGAGCACCACTCTGAACTCTGCCTTGTAACCAGCTCCTAATCCCCCTCACTGCCTGCTCTTCCAGCCCACACTTCCTGACCTTGCTCACCAGGATGTCATGGGAGACAGTGCCAAAGGCCTTGCTAAGGCTAAGGTAGACTACATCCACTGCTCTCCCTGCAGCTACCCACTCAGTTCTGGCATCCCAGAATGCTGTCAGGTTAGTCAAGCAGGACTGCCCCTTGGCAAATCCATGCTGACTACTCCTGGTCACCTTCTCTGCCAGTGCCTTGAGATGCCCTCCAGCAGGAGCTGCTCCATCACTTTTCCAGGGCTGGAGGTGAGGCTGACTGCTCTATAGTTCCCTGGAACCTCTCTCTTGCCCTTTCTGAAGCCTGGAGTGCCACTGGCTCTGCTCCAGCCCTCAGGCACCTCTCCTGCCTGCCAGAATTGGGCAAAGATGATGGAGAGTGGCAGAGCGACAGCCTCAGGCAGCTCTCTCAGCACCCTTGGGTGCAGCCCATCAGGGCCCATGGACTTGTGAGTGTTCAATGTGTGTCACTGATCCCTAGCCCAGTCTGCACGGAGTGGTGGGGAGCATTCCCTCCTGCAGGCTTCCTCTCCTTCACCCAGGGTCTGGAGTCCATAGGAGTTCAGCCTTAGGGGTAAAGATGAAGCACAGAAGGCATTCAGCAGCTCTGCCTTCTCTGCACCCTCAGCTCTCAGGCTGCCTCCTGGCTCAGCACTGCCCACACCTTCCCTGGGCTTCCTCTTCCTGCTGATGGGTTTGAAGCAGCCTTTCTTGTTCTGCTGTACTTCCTTTGCCAGCTTCAGTTCCAGGAGGGCTTTGCCCTTCCTTGCTGCCTTCCTACAAGCCCTGACTGCTCCTCTATAGTTCTCCCAGGTGACCAATCCCTTCTGCCATCAATTGTGAGATTCCTTCTTCCCCAAGAGTTCCTGCAGGAGCTCCTTGCTCAGCCATGCAGCTCTCCTAGCACAGCTACCTGGTGTTTCCCTCAGGGGCACACAGCTGGCTTGGGCTGGGAGGAAGTGGTCTTTAAACATCAGCCAACTTTCTTGGGCTCCTTTCCCCTCCACAGCCTCAGCCCAGGGGTTTGCTGCCAGCATGGCCCTGAGGAGCACAAAGTCAGCTCTGCAGAAGCCCAGGGCTGCAATTCTACTTGTTGCTGTGATTCTGCCCTGTGGAACACTGAACTCCACCATGTCATGGTCACTGTCCCCAGGGCTGTTCCCCACCGTAATGTCCTCAACCAGTCCCTCTTTGTTAGTTAATGCAGGGTCCAGCAGTGCAGCTCTCCTTGTTGGCTCCTGCACTGCCTGCAGCAGGAAGTTATCACTGATACACTGCAGGAGCCTTTGGGCCTGCCTGTGCCTGGCTGTGTGAGCTGCCCAGCAAACAGCAGGGTGACTGAAGTCTCCCATCAGCACCAAGGAGTTAGATCAGAGATCCCATTCTGTGCTTCTGTGCTCCACAACCTCCCTGGGGGTGTTCAGGGCCAGCTTGGATGAGACCTTGGGCATCCTATGGCTGGTGGGAGGTGTCCCTGCCTGTTGCAAGGGGTTTGGAACTGGGTGAGCTTTTAAGGTCCTTTCCAATCCAACCCATTCTGTGAGTCTGTCAATCTGTTAAACCAATTCTGAGCTGCCTGAGTCTACCACACGCTGCTGGACCTCAGAACCCTCCTCACAGGCTGACCCTCAGCAACCAAGGGAGGCAAAAGCCACACAGGTGCAGGAGCTGCAGGAGGAGGAGGAGGAGGAGGAGGAGGAGGAGGAGGAGGAGGAGGAGGGATGTGCCGTGCCAGGCAAGCTGGGCTGGTACCCACAGGCTGCTGCAGGAGCATCTTCTGGAGGCAGAGGCTCAGTGTGTGGCTGGTAGGAGGCTGCTGGGCAGGCAGTGGGACAGGATCAGGTTTCCAAACTGTTGTTAGGGATTGTTCCATCTTCAAATATTATAACTTGTTTGTTTGTTTGGGGTTATTTTTTTCTCCTTCTTCTTCCCTGCATTGTTTTTGCCAAGTTCTGGGCCACTGCTGAGCTTTTAGGAACATCTTCAGAGAGCAGCAGTGTGAGTTGCCAGAGATAAGTGTTAACTTTCAGCCTTCCTTGGAGAGAAAGCAGAACGAAAAACAAACCCTGGAGTAAAATAACAACTTGTTCCCTTCACCACTCTCCTCTCTGCTGCTTCTCCTACAGCGTGTTTGGGTTTGGTTCCCCCCCCTGCCCCTTAATGTGCTCATGCAGTATGCTGCAGGGACTGGCACCTGAGCGCCAAAGGTGTCCCTGCTCACTGCAAGATGACCTTTGAGGGTCCCTTCCAACCCAGTGGAAGCTGTGAGTAGGCTGAAGCTTGATTTTTGCTGGCAGCTTACATGAGACATAGTGATCAACTCTCACCCTGTGGCAGGGTTGAAGCTAGAGGAGGGGAGATTGAGACTGGAGATAAGGAAGGAAGCAGTGAGGGTGGTGAGACACTGGCACAGGTTGGTCTTTGATCCCATTCTGTGCTTCTGTGCTCCACAACCTCCCTGGAGGTGCTGAAGGTCAGGCAGGATGAGACCTTGAGCACCCTGTGCTGGTGGGAGGTGTCCCTGCCCATGGCTTTCAGGTCCCTTTCAGCCCAACCCCTTCTATAGAATCCCAGGGCTGCTTTGCTTGGCAAAGCTCTCTGTGACCACCCCCTCCAGCCTTCCAGCCCCCCCGGGGCTCTCATGAGAGCCATGGCAGGTGGATTCCCTTCCCTTCTTGTGCTGAAGTGCTCTTTTCTTCCTGTGAGAGGCTGTGGGTGCTGTGGTGCCCACACCATGGGGCTGTGGCCTTGCTGCCAGGTGCAAGGAGTCAGTCAAGAGCATTTTAGCCTCATAGCCAAAATGGGATTCTGCTGAGCCTGGTGGGGTAAAATAATGAGCTGCATGAAGAACACTGAGGGGAAGGGTGAGGATGGTCAGGGGGGCAGCAATAAGGTGAAAGAAAGTGGAGCTGAGCACTGTGGAGTGGCTGCCATTTGGGCTGGGCGGAGCGAAGGAGTGATTTAACGAAGCTAAGGAGCTAGGCCATTCCCATGGGAACGTGGGGAAGGGTCACTCTGTGCTGATTGCCCCTTAAAGGATGAAAAGTGAGTCACAGAACCATCAGAGACTTGTTTCAGCTGGGAAAGGCCTCTGAGAGCATCCAGTCCAACGTCAGCCCAACCCCACCATGGCCACGGGTTGCTGAAACACCTCCAGCCATGGGGACTCCACCACCTCCCTGGGCAGCCTCTGCCAGTCCCTGACCACTCTGGCACCAAAGACATTTTGCCTCAGCTCCAACCTAAACCTCCCCTGGCACAGTTCCAGGCCATCTCCTCTCCTCCTATCATCTGAGCGTAGGGAGCAGAGCCCAAGCCCAGCTCACTGCAGCCTCCTCTCTGTAGGAGCAATGAGCTCTGCCCTCAGCCTCCTCTTCTCTACCCTGCACACCACCAGCTCCCTCAGCTGCTCCTCCTCAACCCTCTTCTCCAGACCCTTCCCCAGCTTTGTTTCCCTTCTCTGGACCTGCTCCAGCCCCCCAATGTCTTTCTGGGAGGTGCCCAACACTGCACCCAGGACTTGCAGTGTGGCCTCCCCAGTGCCCAGTATGGGAGGACAGTCCCTGCCCTGCTCCTGCTGGCTACAGCACTGCTGCTCCAGGCCAGGCTGCTGGTGCCCTTCTGCCCTGCTGGCTGCTGTGCAGCAGCTGTTGACCAGCATGCCCAGGGCCCTGTGTGCCAGGAAGCTTTCCAGACCCTGTTCCTGATGCCTGCCTTGATGGCAGAGGGGTAGAGAGAAGACTGGGAGGAGATCTCAGCCTGGCTTATGAACCCCTCACAGGTGGGTGTCAAGAAGCAGTGCCAGGCTCTTCCCAGTGCTGCCCAGTGCTAGGACAAGGGGCAGTGGGCACCAACTAGAACCCAGGAGGCTCTGCCTCAACATGAGGAGAAACTTCTCTGGTGTGAGGGTGCTGGAGGCCTGGAGCAGGCTGCCCAGAGAGGCTGTGCAGCCTCCTTCCCTGGAGACTCTGAAGACCCTCCTGGCTGTGTTCCTGTGTGCCCTGCCCCAGGATTCTCATAGGTTTTCTCCCAGGCTCTTCTCCCTTTTGGAGCAGAGAAGATAAAGTTCTGCCACGTGTAGTGTGTGTGACTCTCTAGTGGCTCCTGCAATGGTTTTGGGGGACTCTGCAGCTTGGTGACCTTTTGCTGCATCTCTGCCAGGTGTCCCTTAGCACTCTGGCCAGGGGTACCAGCAGCCTTCAGTAAGCACCTCTGAGCCACTGTGGATTCTCCTAGACCCTTAGAGACCTTTGGGTGTGTTTGTGTCTGCCTGGGCTTGTCACCTCAAATGATTCACTCTCCTGCAGTCCTCATCTTCAGAGAGATCTCTTCTCTTCTGACACTTCTCTTGGGAGGTGTCTTGGGTTTTGCTTGGATCTTAATGTGGTTGTAACTGCAAGAGATTTTGCATCCTGGATTCCTTCCTTTAGCCCAGAGCAGTGTGGGCAGCAGGGCAGGAGAGGGGATTCTGCCCCTGGGCTCTGCTCTGCTCAGACCTCACCTCCAGCCCTGCCTCCAGGGCTGCTGTCCCTAGCAGAAGGAGGGCACAGAGCTGCTGGAGAGAGGCCAGAGGAGGGCACAGAGATGCTGCCAGGGCTGGAGCAGCTCTGCTATGAGCACAGGCTGAGGGAGCTGGGGGGTGCAGCCTGCAGAGGAGAAGGCTCCAGGGGCACCTGAGAGCTGCTGCCAGTGCCTGAAGGGATCCTGCAGGAAGGCTGCAGAGAGACTTTGGCTGAGGGTGTCTGAGCCAGGCCAAGGGCAATGGTTTGGAGCTGAGGCAGAGCAGGCTGAGAGTGGAGCTGAGGCAGAGGTTGTTGAGTGTGAGGGTGGTGAGAGCCTGGCACAGGCTGCCCAGGGAGGCTGTGGCTGCCCCTGCCTGGGGTGTTCAGTGCCAGGCTGGATGAGGGCCCAGCTGAGAGGTGTCCCTGGGCATGGCAGGGGGTGGAGCAGATGATCTCTCTGCTCCTTCCCAGCCTGAGCCATGCTGTGGTCTCTCCACACACTTGGGTTCTGCCAGCTTCTGGAGTGCCATTGGAAAGCACAGGGCAGGGAATTCCTCTGTTCACCCTGGGCTTCCACTGCACCAGCTCATAACCACTTAAATAAGAAGCCCTGGAGAATCTCAGTTCTTGCTGAGGAGTTCTAAACACCACTGTTATGTGCTGAATTAATTGCTTACTTCTCCTGAATATTTAAGCAACTACCCTCTTGTGACTGAGAGCAGCTTGCCCTGGTAACTGGAACTGAGCTGCACCCAGCACAGTTGGTGTTTGCCATGCAGAGCTCACAGCTCCCTCAGTTTGCTTTTCTGTTACTTCTCCTCTGGATCGGGCCAATCAATGCAAATCCCTGTCTCAGCTCCCTGGAAGCAGGAATCAACATCTGCTAGAGGGGCTGGGAACAAGCACGGGTCCAGGCTGGGCAAGGGGTGGCTGAGAGCAGGCTGGAGGAGAAGGCCTTGGGGGTGCCAGTTGGTGTCCAAGTGCCCAGCAGGCAGCACTGGTGGCTGCAGCCCAGAGCCAGCTGTGTGCTGGCTGCAGCCAGAGCAGGGAGAGCAGCAGCACAGGGAAGGGATTCTGCCCCTCCACTCTGCTCTGCTCAGCCCTCACCTGCAGCACTGCCTCCAGTGCTGGGGAACACAGCACAAGAACCACCTGGAGCTGCTGCAGAGGGGCCAGAGGAGGCCACCAAGGTGATCAGAGGCTGCAGAAGCTCTGCTGTGGGGACAGGCTGGGAGAGTTGGGGCTGTGCAGCCTGGAGAAGAGAAGGCTGCAGGGAGAGCTCAGAGCAGCCTTGCAGTGCCTGAAGGGGCTGCAGGAGAGCTGGGGAGGGACTTGTGACAAGGGCTGGGAGTGACAGGCTGAGGGACAATGGCTTTGAGCTGGGAGAGGGGAGAGTGAGAGTGGAGAGGAGGAAGAAATTGTTGAGAGTGAGGGTGGGGAGAGACTGGCACAGGCTGCCCAGGGAGGCTGTGGAGCACAGAAGCACAGAATGGGATCAAAGATCCTCCACAACCTCCCCGGGGGTGCTGCAGGCCAGGCTGGATGAGTCCTTGAGCAAGCTGTGCTGGTGGGAGGTGTCCCTGCCCATGGCAGGGGGTTGGAGCTGGATGAGCTTGAAGGTCCCTTCCAACCCAAACCTCTCTGTGATTCTGTGCTTGCTGTGTCTAACTTTAGCTGTGGTTTCTCTGGCTTCAGTACACATCAAATGCTTCAGCACCTCCAGCCTGGTGAAAAGAGGATGTGTCATTCACTTGCAGCATGATCTGAAGAGACTTCCAACAACTCAACAGCTCTTTTTTCATGTTGCTACCTCCCTTGATGATCTAGGGGAGTGAACAAGCAGTGCTGTATCAGAAGTGGGAGGTTACAGCAAATTAGAGGCTTCTCCAAGTGCCAAGGAAAAGATTCAAAGGAGTCTAGAGAGAGGCAGCCAAAATCTGCCTTGGGATTCATTCCATCCAGGAACCACACTAATGAATTTAGGGCCTGTAACCCAAGATAGTGAGAGGAGGAGGCTGGTAAAGCTCTGGGAGATGTAGGGGTAATAAAGAATTAACAAGGAGCCCTGAGTGCATGGTGAGATGAGGCAGCAGGGATGCAGCTGCAATAATGGCTCAGGGCTGAGCCCCGGGAAAGGAGCAGCAAAACCCTGCCCTGTGTGCTAGCAAGAGAGGATCTGCAATGGCAGCTGCCTTGTGCAGAGCAGTGGCAGGAAAGCACTCGGGCAGAGATGGGAGTTAGGAGGAGCTGTGATGCCTCAGAGCAGGGCAGCAAGGCTGGGGAGGGGCCTGGAGCACAGCCCTGTGAGGAGAGGCTGAGAGAGCTGGGGGGGTGCAGCCTGCAGCAGAGGAGGCTCAGGGCAGAGCTGATTGCTGCCTGCAGCTGCCTGCAGGGAGGCTGTAGCCAGGTGGGGTTGGGCTCTGCTGCCAGGCAGCCAGCAGCAGAAGAAGGGGACACAGCCTGAAGCTGTGCCAGGGCAGGTTCAGGCTGGATGTTGTGAGGAAGCTGTTGTCAGAGAGAGTGATTGGCACTGGAATGGGCTGCCCAGGGAGGTGGTGGAGTGGCCGTGGCTGGAGGTGTTGAAGAGGAGGCTGCATGAGGTGGGGGCTGGCCTCATCTCCCAGGTGCCAAGGGGCAGGGTCTCCAGTTGTGCCAGTAGATCAAAGATTAGGAAAGATTTCTTCCCAGAAAGGGCTCTCAGGCAGTGGAACAGCCTGGAATGGAGGTGGTGGAGTCACCATCCAAAGCTGTTTGGATGAGGATCTCAGAGCTGTGCAGAGGGAGATGTTAGGTTGGGGTTGGTCTTTCCCAACCAGGCTATTGGAGGAGTCCCAAATGCCAAACCACATTTGCCAGGCATGTGCAAGAGCAGAGAGCTGCCCTGGTGGGCAGGCCTGCAGTGCTGCAGCCTGCAGGGCTCAGCTCCTCCCGACAGGCAAGTCCCAGCCTGCTCCCAGCCATCATCAGCTCCTTGATGTGGACCTTGCCCTCCCAGCTGCTGTGGAATTAGCTAATGAAGGCTGGCAGACAGGAGAGGGTGAGCTCTGTCAGGCAATGTGTATTTTAGCCTTCAGCAGGTGGGAGGTGTGAAGGGAAGGTTTGCAGCAGTGCTGAGTGTGTTCAGGATCTGTGTCACTTGATCTTTTATTGCTGGCACTGGGAGAAGAGGAACTGCTTTGATTGCAGTCACTGCCGAGGGAGGTGCAGAAACATTGCTACAGGGGGAAGGAAGGGGAATTGAAATGATGCTCTGCAAAAGGCAGGGGAAAGGGGTGGGAGGCAGGAGCAGGTACAATAAACAAGATTTCTTCTTGGTGTAGAGTCTGGAGTGGTGGAACTGCTGGAGAGAGTCCAACAGAGGGCCAGGAGGATGAGGAAGGCGCTGGAATGTCTGCCTGAGGAAGAAGGGCTGAGAGCCCTGGGGCTGTGCAGGCTGGAGGCTGCGAGGGGACCTCAGCAGTGTCTGTGAACACCTGCAGGGTGGGCTCTGCTCAGTGACACCCAGTGCCAGGCTGAGGGGCAATGGATGTGAACTCAGGCACAGAAATTCCACCTCAACAGCAGGTGAAACTTCTCTGGGTGAGGCTGCTGGAGGCCTGGAGCAGACTGCACAGAGAGGCTGTGGAGTCTCCTGCTCTGGAGCCCTTCCAAACCCCCCAGATGTGTTCTGTGTGCCCTGCCCTGGGTACCCTGCTCTGGTAGGGGGGTTGGACTGGGTGAGCTCTGGAGGTCCCTTCCACCTTGTGTCATTCTCTTACTGCATGAACTGAGGCACCTCCATAGGCAAGCATGCAGGAGTGGTAGGATCTGGGAGAGCACACAGCTCCTGCAGGAAGGACTTGGTCCCCTGCCAGTGCAGGGACACAGGTCTCACCTTTCCACACCATCCATTGCCATTGCCAGGCTGGAAGAGAGCTCCAGGCTCAGCCAGCCCAACCTGGCACCCAGCCCTGGCCAGTCAACCAGACCGTGGCACTGAGTGCCCCAGCCAGTATGTTCTTCAACACCTCCAATGACAGCAACTCCTCCACCTCCCTGGGCTACTTTATCTTCCTTGCCCATGGTTGCTTCTCCCATCAGCAGAAGGAGGGAGGGCAGAAAAACATGTCTGGGGAAGCCAGACCTGTTTGGGGCTGTTGTGGCCTTCCATGAGAAGAGGGCAGGTGCCAGATGTCTCCTGTCCTTTCTTTGGCTACCACCTCCTGGAGAAGGTCTGATTTGCTCTCCCAGAGTCACCCTGGGAGTGCCCACAAAGAGAAACACTCTGTGAAGAACTGGGTTTACCTGGGACCAGACTTTGCTTCTCGCAGCATGACCTTTCCAGCCTCACATTGCCTTCTCCCCTGGCATTGCTCTTGTGCCCTGTTTCCTGCTCAGGCTCCAGGCTCCTCACCTGGTGCTCCCGGCCAGAGGCTCCTCCTCACGCCAGGCTTTGTTTGCTGGCGATCTGCAGGGCTGAGAAGGAGCTCAGGCTGCCCTGTCTCTGTGGAAAGCCAAGCCTGGATTGCTGTCTTCTCAGTGACTCCTGGGAGCTCTGCTCAGAGTGAGCAGGTGCTGGTGCCTCTGGCTCAGAGCAGCGCAGCAGAGAGGAGCCTGCGGCTGGGCACCCATTGCACTGCTGAGCCCTGCCATGTGCCTGGGAGCACTGCTGAAGCCTTCGGGCACACACCTGGCTCAGGAGCTGCTCTCTTTCATTTCACACAGTCTAAGCTTTGCAAAGACTGCTCATATTTCTAAGGCAGGCCCTGTAAAAGTTAAGTCTGAAGAGAAGCAAAGGCTGCTGCTGTGCTTTAGTGTCTCAGGTTCTTACCTGTAGCTGCATTAAAGCCCACCACAGAGCAATCCAGAAGCCAATAGCAGTTTAAGTGCAGGATACAGTCCCTTGAAAGCCAGCACCAGTTCTTTACCCATTCTGGTTGGCATCTCATCACCTTTTCATTTCCTCTTCTGTGCTTCTCAGCTCTGCTGGGAAATAGCTGGCGGGGAAGGGAGTCTGCAGGACTCCAGCTGAAATGAAACACAAGGTGTGAAGCAGCAAAACAGCCACCTGCATGGCTGCAGAGACAGGAGGGCTGCAGGGCCTCAGCACCACAGCCTTCACCCCGAGGACACTGAGGGGCTGGAGCAGGTCCAGAGAAGGGCAACAAAGCTGCAGAAGGGTCTGGAGAACAGGTCTGGGGAGGAGCAGCTGAGGGAGCTGGGGGGGGGTTTAGTGTGTGGAAGAGGAGGCTGAGGGCAGAGCTCATTGCTCTCTGCAGCTCCCTGAGAGGAGGCTGCAGGGAGGTGGGGTTGGGCTCTGCTCCCTAGGTTCAGGTGCTGGGAGAGGAAATAGAATCATAGAATCAGGCAGGCTGGCAGAGAGCTCCAGGCTCAGCCAGCCCAGCCTAGCACCCAGCCCTGCCCAACCAACCAGACCATGGCACTCAGTGCCCCAGCCAGGCTTGGCTGCAACACCTCCAGCCACGGCCACTCCACCATCTCCCTGGGCAGCCCATTCCAGTGCCAATCACTCTCCCTGTGAAATTCCCTGAAATTGTGCCAGGAGAGGGTTGGGTTGGAGATGAGGAAAAATGTCTTTGGTGCCAGAGTGGTCAGGGATTGGCAGAGGCTGCTCAGGGAGGTGGTGGAGTCCCCATGGCTGGAGGTGTTCCAGCAATCTGTGGCCATGGCACCTGGGGCCATGGTTCGGTGGCCCTGGTGGGGTTGGGTTGGTGTTGGCCTGGATGAAGTTAGAAGTCTTTTCCAACTGACCCAATTCTATGGGTCCATCAGCCCCGCTGAGCTGCAGTCCCTTCTGTTGCATGCTCCTGAACTCCAGCTAGTCCTGCTTGGTCACTAGCAGGATGCTCTGCTTGGGAAGGAAAACTCCTTCTAGGCTCCCTGGACCATTGCCTTCACAGCTCTGAGCTGGCCCTCATGCAGAGGTGCTGAAAGGTGCCCGTGGCAGGGAGCTTGGAGGAGATGATTTCTGAGGCCCCTTCCAGGCTGAGCCATTCTGCAGCTCTGGGGCTGTGCTCCTCACGGCTGCCTGCGGGGAAGGTTGAGGCTGATGAGCCACTTGTGCTCGGTGCACTGCTGTGGCGCCTGGGCAGTGACTCCCTGCTGCAGCGAGGGAGGAGCATTTCCAGTGGACCCCAGAGTCACAGATCACCTGCTTGAGACGAGACAAGGTGTTCAGAGAGCTGCAGGACTGCTGTCAGCATGGCCTCTTGCTGAGTCTTGATGCAGTTATGCTTCTCAAGGCAATGACTCTGCAGCTTTGAGAAGTGTAGCATGAGGAGAGCTTGGAAGCACCTGGCCTGCAGAGCAGCTACCTTTCACTCACCTGCTGGTGCTGGAGGCCTCAGAACTCTCTGCTGGGCTTAAAAGCTCAGAGTTCAGTGGAGCTGCAAGGTGAGTAATTGTATTTCTCCACGTACCACCTTGCACTTGGCTTTGTTCTTAAGAGGCTGAGTTGGCAGATGAAGGGCCCTTTGTTTAATTCATCTTCATCCACAAGGCCCTCTTCAGGTGCTCTACACTTCCCTTCCCTGCACTGAAAATTCTGAGCAGACCTTGCACCCTCTGGGGAGCAAGGAGGGAGCTGGAACTGCTGCAGCATCAGAGGTGTGGGGTCCCTGAGTGCCCCCACAACCTGCCCTCTGCCAGAGCCAGTGCTCCAGAGCCTGTTCTCTGCCATAGCCAGTGCTCCAGAACTTGCCCTCTGCCAGAGCCAGTGCTCCAGAGCCTGTTCTCTGCCATAGCCAGCCCTCCAGAACTTGCCCTCTGCCAGAGCCAGTGCTCCAGAGCCTGTTCTCTGCCATAGCCAGTGCTCCAGAACTTGCCCTCTGCCAGAGCCAGTGCTCCAGAACTTGCCCTCTGCCAGAGCCAGTGCTCCAGAGCCTGTTCTCTGCCAGAGCCAGTGCTCCAGAGCCTGTTCTCTGCCATAGCCAGCCCTCCAGAACTTGCCCTCTGCCAGAGCCAGTGCTCCAGAGCCTGTTCTCTGCCAGAGCCAGTGCTCCAGAGCCTGTTCTCTGCCATAGCCAGCCCTCCAGAACTTGCCCTCTGCCAGAGCCAGTGCTCCAGAGCCTGTTCTCTGCCAGAGCCAGCCCTCCAGAGCCTGTTCTCTGCCAGAACCAGCCCTCAAGAACCTGCCCTCTGCCAGAACCTGCCCTCTTCCAGAGCCTGCCCTTTCCCAGAGCCAGCCCTCCAGAACCTGCCCTCTGCCAGAGGCAGCCCTCCAGAACCCGGGCCCTCCCTTGTGCCCTCATGCTCTAGGAGCAGCTGGGTGAGAACTGAGCTGCCTTGAGAGTGGTCCCACTCCTGCTGCCAAGGGTTGCTTTGTTCTGGAGATGGCACAAAGTACAGTCACAGAACCACACAATGGTTGGAGCTGGAAGGGGCCTCCAGAGATCATCCAGCCCAACCCCCTGCCAGAGCAGCATCACCCAGCACAGGGCACACAGAAACACATCCAGGGGGGTTTGGGAAGTCTCCAGAGTAGGAGACTCCACAACCTCCCTGGGCAGCCTGCTCCAGGGCTCCAGCACCTTCATACCAAAGAAGTTTCTCCTCCTGTTGAGGTGGAACTTCCCATGTCCAGTTTGTATCCATTGCCCCTCAGCCTGGCACTGGGTGTCACTGAGCAGAGCCTGGCTGCAGCCTCCTGGCAGCCACCCTGCAGGTGTTTATAACAACCCATAAGAGCCCCTCTCAGTGTTCTCTTCTCCATCCTGCACAGCCCCAAGTCCCTCAGCCTCTTCTCATCAAACAGTGTTCCAGTCCCTTCATCATTGGGCACTCTCTCATCCATCCCTGTCCCTCTGGAACTGGGGAGCCCAGAACTGCACACAGCACTCCAGATGTGATCTCACCAGGACAGAGCAGAAAGGGAGGAGAACCTTCCCTAGCCCTTGGGGCCACACTCTTCTGACCACATTGCTGGCTTATGGAGAACTGCCTCTGCACCAGGACTGCAATGGAGCTGGACACCAGGACTCTCTGGAGCTGCTTTCCAGCAGGTGAACCCCCAGTCTGCACTGGGGCATGGTGCTGTTGTTTTAAGCAGAGGTGTAAGAGGAAGAAGTTCTTTGCAATGAGGGTGGTGAGACACTGGCACAGGTTGCCCAGGGAGGCTGTGGAGCACAGAAGCACCCAATGTGATCAAAGATCACATTGGGTGCTTCTGTGCTCCACAGCCTCCCTGGAGGTGCTCAGGACCAGGCTGGATGAGGCCTTGAGCAAGCTGTGCTGGTGGGAGGTGTCCCTGCCCATGGCAGGAGGCTGGAACTGTCTGAGCTTTAAGGTCCCTTCCAGCCCAACCCCCTCTGTCATTCTGTGTTCCCTTACCTGGTGGAGGTGCTGAAGGAGCTGAGCAGTTAACTTTGCTGAAGTGCATGGACATTTTGGAATCCCAAGACCTGTTTGCTTGTTTTATCCAGCTGGGGCACTGCCCTTGCTAAGCTGGGGAAGGATCCTTGGTGTTGGCCCAGCTTTGCCAGGTCCCTTTGGCATGCAGCTTCCTGAGCTGCTTGAGAGGCTGGAAAAATAGGAGCTTATGTGCAGGAGCCATTAAAGAATTCCCACAGATAAAGCAATTTAAATCAGGACTTTAAGGATAATTCTCTCCAAGACTACAAAGGCTTCACTCTGGGACTTAATTCCTCTTTAATGAAATAAAGCAACCAACAAACAAACCAAAGCCCCCAAACATAAACCAAGCTCCAAAAAGGCTTCTGCACAGTGCATGGCAGAGCAGTGAAGTGCTCTGCAGTATCAGATCAGCAGCTGCAGCTGCCTTAAAAGATAACCAAGCATTTGTGCATGCTCTAAACTAAGTGCTGGGAGTGCAGCACTGCTGGAGGAGCAGCTGTGGAGAGCTGCACAAGGCTGTCAGTGACCTGGCTGGGCTCAAAGGGCAGTGGGGAATGCAGTGGAGTTCACTGCAGCTGCTGGCAGTCCCCAGTGGTGTTCCCAGGGCTCAGTGCTGGGACACTGCTCTTGAACGTCTTTAGCAGTGATCTGCACTGAGGGCACTGAGGCAGCCTCAGGCAGTGTGCAGATGGCACCCAGCTGGGTGGCTGTGCTGACCTGCTGGAGGCAGGAAGGCTCTGCATGCAGAGGGCTCTGGCCATGCTGGGCTGCTGGGCTGTGGTTTAACAAGGCCAGGGGCTGGGTCCTGCGCTGGGATGGGCACTTCACCCCTCCCCCTGTGCTGTGGTGCCCTGCCTGAGCTCTGCTCTGTCTCCTCGATGAGTGCCACTCTGCTTCTCAGGCGGCCTGGCTGCCCTGACTGCTGTGGTGCAAGCGGCAGTGAGGAAGCAACCAGGAAAGCCTGATGCTGGGCAGTGTGTGAGGGAGTTTGGTGACTCTCAGAGCAGCCTGGTGAGTCCCTGGTAAGGGCCCTGAGTGCCTGCCCAGGCGGCTCCAGCTCTCTCTGCTGCGTTCTGCTCAGGAGGAGCCTGGCTCCGGTGGCCTGCGCTGCGCCTCGCTCACTGCCTGAAGTGCTCAGGGCAAGCACAGCTGGGTGGCTGTGCTGACCTGCTGGAGGGCAGGAAGGCTCTGCAGAGGGCTCTGCCCAGGCTGCACCCATAGGGCCAGTGGGATGAGGTTCAACAGGGCCAAGTGCTGGGCCCTGCACTTGGGCCACAACAGCCCCAGGTAGGCTCCAGCCTTGGGCAGTGGCTGGAAGGTGCCCAGCAGAGAAAGCCCTGGGGGTGCTGGGTGCCAGCAGCTGCAGATGAGCCAGGCTGTGCCCAGCTGGGCAAGAAGGGCACCAGCAGCCTGGCCTGGAGCAGCACTGGTGTGGCCAGCAGGAGCAGGGCAGGGATTGTCCTCCTGTGCTGGGCACTGGTGAAGACATATCTCAAATTCTGGGTTCAGTTTTGGGGCCCTCACTCCCAGCAGGACACTGAGGGGCTGAGGCAGGTCCAGAGAAGGGCAACAAAGCTGAGGAAGGGTCTGGAGCACAGGGCTGGGGAGGGGCAGCTGAGGGAGCTGGGGGGGTTAGTGTGGAGAAGAGGAGGCTGAGGGCAGAGCTCATTGCTGTCTGCAGCTCCCTGAGAGGAGGCTGCAATGAGGTAGGGGTTGGGCTCTGCTCCCTGGTGACAGGAGGAGAGAAATGTCCTGAAATTGTGCCCAGGGAGGATTAGGTTGGAGGAAAATTTTCTTTCCTGCAAAGGCTTGGAAGAGGCTGTCCAGGGAGGTGGTGGAGTCCCTGGGAGTTGTTCAAGAAACCTGTGGCCATGGCACTTGGGACCATGGTTTGGTGGCCATGGTAGTGCTGGGCATGGTGGCAGCTGGACCTGGTGATCTGAGGTCTTTTCCAGCCCCAATGGTTCCAGGAGTCTATGACTCTGAGCTCACTCTCCAGCACTTCACCATCTGATGCTGACTCTTCTACTTTCACAGTTGTTCCTTGCAGAGATATTTTCTTTGTGCTTTTACTCTTCCTGGTGGCCTCTTGGGAGTAAAAAGAGGGGCCTGGAGCACAGCCCTGTGAGGAGAGGCTGAGGGAGCTGGGGGGGTGCAGCCTGCAGCAGAGGAGGCTCAGGGCAGAGCTGATTGCTGCCTGCAGCTGCCTGCAGGGAGGCTGTAGCCAGGTGGGGTTGGGCTCTGCTGCCAGGCAGCCAGCAGCAGAAGAAGGGGACACAGCCTGAAGCTGTGCCAGGACAGGTCTAGGCTGGCTGTGAGGAGGAAGTTGTTGTCAGAGAGAGTCATTGGCATTGGAATGGGCTGCCCAGGGAGGTGGTGGAGTGGCTGTGGCTGGAGGTGTTGCAGCCAAGCCTGGCTGGGGCACTGAGTGCCATGGTCTGGTTGGTTGGGCAGGGCTGGGTACTAGGTTGGCTGGCTGAGCCTGGAGCTCTCTGCCAACCTGCCTGGTTCTGTGATTCTGTGGTTCTGTGCTGCTCAAGTGTTACAAGTAAAGCTTACTCAGGGTGAGGAAGCAGAGGTGATTGGTAAGGAGCTGGATCTGACATTGCTGTCAGCCACATGGGCAGTGCCACTGAGGCACCTCCAGCAGGTGTGCTGATGGCACCAAGCTGTGTGCTGAGCTGGACTCACTGGAGGGCAGGGATGGGCATCCAGAAGGACCTTGACAGGCTTGAGAAGTGAGGCAGTGCCAACTGCATGAGGTTCAACAAGGCACAGGGCAAGGTCCTGCAGCTGGGTCAGGCCAGCCCCAGGCACAGATCCAGGCTGGGTGCAGAGTGGGTTGAGAGCAGCCCTGCACAAAGAGCCTTGGGGGTGCTGGGTGCTGAGCAGCTGCCAGCAGCCAGCAGTGCCCTTCTGCAGCCCAGCAGGCAGCTGAGTGCTGGCTGCAGCCAGAGCAGTGTGGGCAGCAGGGCAGGGGAGAGGATTCTGCCCCTGGGCTCTGCTCTGCTCAGACCTCACCTCCAGCCCTGCCTCCAGGGCTGCTGTCCCCAGCAGGAGGAGGGCACAGAGCTGCTGGAGAGAGGCCAGAGGAGACCATGAAGATGCTGCCAGGGCTGGAGCAGCTCTGCTGTGAGCACAGGCTGAGAGAGCTGGGGGGGTGCAGCCTGCAGAGGAGAAGGCTCCAGGGACACCTCAGAGCTGCTGCCAGTGCCTGAAGGGATCCTGCAGGAAGGCTGCAGAGAGACTTTGGCTGAGGGTGTCTGAGCCAGGCCAAGGGCAATGGTTTGGAGCTGAGGCAGAGCAGGGTGAGAGTGGAGCTGAGGCAGAGGTTGTTGAATGTGAGGGTGGTGAGAGCCTGGCACAGGCTGCCCAGGGAGGCTGTGGCTGCCTCCTGCCTGGGAGTGCTGAAGGCCAGGCTGGATGAAGCTTGGGCACCCAAGCCTAGCTGAGAGGTGTCCCTGCCCATGGCAGAGGCTTGAAGCAGAGGATCTCTGAGCTCCCTTCTAATCTGAGCCACTCTGTGACTCTGAGCCATTCCTGATTTGCAGTGGGGCTGCCAGGAGCTGTGTTGGCACAGGTGGGGTGAGCTCAGGGCTGGCATGTGGGGAGGGCTGGGTGAAGCTTTAGCCTCTGTCCCATGCTAGCCTGTGTGGCACCTGCAGAGGGTGAGGTCTGGGGGCTCTGAAGCAGCCATGGCCATGTTCTGCCTGAGCTGCTCTCAGCCCTGTGTTAGCAGTGGGCAGGGGAGTTGGCTGTTTGCAGCCAGGGATGAGCTTCAGTGAGAGTGGCAAAGGTGGTGAGGAGCCCCCGGGGCCGCTGGGCTGCTGCCGTCCGTTTGGTTTGCAGCTGGCTGGGCTCTTTGGCTGCTTTTGATCAAACCCTCCAAGGCAGCCCTCTGGGGAGCCTCTGCAGGGTGCTACTTCCCAAATCAGTCAGAGGTGTTGGCAGCCAGCAGCTGGAGCTGCAGCTCTGCTGGGGCAGCCCTCCAGGGCTGACAGAGTGAGCCTAAAGCAGTTGGGTTTGCCTGTGTCCTGCTGCCCATCCGTGCTCTTTGCCCTTCCTCATAAACCAGGAGGGTGGGAGCCTGCCTGGCACTCTAGCAAACGTTTGAGTGGCCTTGGGCACAGTCTTTTGGGCTGAGCCTCCGTCCAAATTGTTGCCCATGTCTGAGGGAAGGAGATTTCAAGTTTTCAGCTTCACAAATGGCATTGGGCTGGGAGGGAGCCTCCAAGGGCATCTTGCCCAACCCTCTGCAGGCAGCAGGGACAGCTCCAGCTGGAGCAGGCTGCACAGGGACACAGCAAGGCTGAGCTGGAATGGCTGCAGGGATGGGGCCTCAAGCACAGCCCTGGGCAGCCTGTGCCAGGCTCTGCCCACCCTCACTCTGCACAACTCCCTCCTCATGCCCAACCTAACTTTGCCCTGCTCCACTGCCAAACCACTGCCCTCAGCCTGTCCCCACAGCCCCTTCTGAGCAGTCCCTCCCCAGCCTGCCTGCAGCTCCCCTGCAGGTACTGAACTGCAGCTCTGAGCTCTCCCTGCAGCCTTCTCCAGGCTTTGAACAGTCCCAATTCTTTCAGCCCTAGCCAACAGGGAGCTTGAAGGCTGTTAGGAACAAAAGCTGGGAAGGACAGGGGTTGGAACAGCTCTGCCGCAGGAAGAGGAAGCTGAGGCTGTTCAGCCTGGAGAGGAGAAGGCTGCAGGCAGGCCTGAAGACAACCTTCCAGCAACTGAGGGGGGCTCCAAGCAGGCTGCAGAGGAACTGTTCCCAAAGGCCTGCAGGGACAGGCTGAGGGCAGTGGTTTGAAATGAGAGCAGAGCAGGTTGAGATTGGCTGTGAGGAACAAGTTCTGCACCAGGAGGCTGCTGGAACACTGCAGCAGGTTGCCAGGGAGGTGGTTGAGGCTCCACGCCTGAAGATACTGAAGGTGAGGCTGGACAGGGCTGCAGCAACCTGCTCTAGTGGGGATGTCCCTGCTGAGTGCAGGGGCTTGGACTGGGTGAGCTTTGGAGCTGCCTTGCAGCCCAGCCCAGGCTGTGATTCTGTGATCACCCTGATCCAGTGTGAGGTGTCCCTGCCTGTGGCAGGGGGCTTGGAACTAGGTGATCCTTGGGGTCTCTTCCAACCCTGATGATTCTGTGATTCAGTGAACTTGAATCATGTAGGATCTGGGTGGGTGGCACTGCCAGAGAGAAGCCTGAAGAAGTGCTGGTGTGTGGGCTGGGAGAAGACATGCATTAGAAAGCAGGAGTTAAAGATGTGTTTAGCAATCAGGGATGGCAAAAGAGACAGGTGGTGGAAGGTGAATTTGACTTGGGGGATTTCATTCAGCCCTTCAGAAAGGCTGCTTTGAGGTGCAGAATGCTGGCAGCAGCCACCCCAGGCACATGTGGGCACAGAGGGTTCTGCAGCAGGGCAGTGGAGCTGTCAGACTGACCAAACTGAGGCCATATAGTGAGGGGATGCCTAGACTGGGGGCCCAGTTCTGGCCTCCTCAATACAAGAGAGATGTTGAGGTGCTGGAAGGTGCCCAGAGCAGGGCAGCAAGGCTGGGGAGGGGCCTGGAGCACAGCCCTGTGAGGAGAGGCTGAGGGAGCTGGGGGGGTGCAGCCTGCAGCAGAGGAGGCTCAGGGCAGAGCTCATTGCTGCCTGCAGCTGCCTGCAGGGAGGCTGTAGCCAGGTGGGGTTGGGCTCTGCTGCCAGGCAGCCAGCAGCAGAAGAAGGGGACCCAGCCTCAAGCTGTGCCAGGGCAGGTCTGGGCTGGATGTTGTTAGGAAGTTGTTGTCAGAGAGAGTGATTGGCACTGGAATGGGCTGCCCAGGGAGGTGGTGGAGTGGCCGTGGCTGGAGGTGTTGCAGCCAAGCCTGGCTGGGGCACTGAGTGCCATGGTCTGGTTGGTTGGGCAGGGCTGGGTGCTAGGTTGGGCTGGCTGAGCCTGGAGCTCTCTGCCAGCCTGCCTGATTCTGTGATTCCTGATTCTATGTGAACTCAGTCACAGGAGGTTCCACTCAACACAAGGAGACATTTCTGTGCTGTGAGGGTGCTGGAGCCCTGGAGCAGGCTGCCCTGAGAGATTGTGGAGTCTCCTTCTCCGAGACCCTTCAGAACTCACCTGGATATGTTCCAGTGTGCCCTGCCCTAAGCTGTCTTTGCAGGGGTTTGGACTTGCTGGTCTCTGCAGGTCCCTTCCAACCCCTACCATCCTGTGGTTCTATGATGGAAAGCACTGAGCCATGGTGAGCTGCAGGGTGGGCACCAGGTCTGCAAGCAAATTGTGCTGCACACAGCCAGAAGCCCCCCACCCAGCACAGGCAGTGCCAGGAGTGCTGTCAGAGGCTGGCAATGCTTCCCAGGTGTGTGGGTACCAGTATCTGAGAGGCACTGAGGGTACCTCCTTAGCCATTCCAGCCTGCCTCACTGCCAGTTTGTTCCTTGCTTTTTGCAGTCAGCTTCCTCCCTCTCCATCCTCCTCTCCCTCACTTGACCACATCACCTGTAAGCTTCCCAGGCAAAAGCTGGTGAATTGAACTGGGAGTAGTTGCAGGGACAGCACCATTGCTGCTTGTGCCAAGCTCCCCTCCAGAGCTCACTTGGGAGTGTGGGCAAACAGCTTCAAACAGCCAAGCTGCTTTGTTTTGCTAAACATCTAATGAAGGTTTCATTAACTGAGGCAAGGGACAGGGGTAGGAGAATTAGGAAAGAGGAAACAACATCTTTGTGTGCTGGCAGCCCAGAGCCAGCTGTGTGCTGGCTGCAGCCAGAGCAGGGAGAGCAGCAGCACAGGGAGGGGATTCTGCCCCTCCACTCTGCTCTGCTCAGCCCTCACCTGCAGCACTGCCTCCAGTGCTGGGGAACACAGCACAAGAACCACCTGGAGCTGCTGCAGAGGGGCCAGAGGAGGCCACCAAGGTGATCAGAGGCTGCAGAAGCTCTGCTGTGGGGACAGGCTGGGAGGGCTGGGGCTGTTGAGCCTGCAGAAGAGAAGGCTGCAGGGAGAGCTCAGAGCAACCTTGCAGGGGCTGCAGGAGAGCTGGGGAGGGACTTGTGACAAGGGCTGGGAGGAAGGACAATGGCTCTGAGCTGGGAGAGGGGAGAGTGAGAGTGGAGAGGAGGAAGAGATTGCTGAGAGTGAGGGTGGGGAGGGACTGGCACAGGCTGCCCAGAGAGGTTGTGGAGTACAGAAGCACAGAATGTGAGCCTCCTCTGCTGCAGGCTGCACCCCCCCAGCTCCCTCAGCCTCTCCTCACAGGGCTGTGCTCCAGGCCCCTCCCCAGCCTTGCTGCCCTGCTCCAAACACCTTCCAGCACCTCAGCATCTCTCTGCAATGGAGGAGCCCAGAGCTGGACACAGCACTGCAGGGGTGGCCTGAGCAGTGCTGAGCACAGGGGCACAAGAACCTCCCTTGTCCTGCTGCCCACACTGCTCCTGAGCCAGCCCAGGATGCCACTGGCTCTGCTGCCCACCTGGGCACTGCTGCCTCCTCTACAGCTCCTCTCTGCCAGCACCCCCAGCTCCCTCTCTGCCTGGCTGCTCTCAGCCACTCTGTCCCCAGCCTGCAGTGCTGCTTGGGGTTGTTGTGGCCCAAGTGCAGAACCCTGCCCCTGGCCCTGTTCAGTCTCATCCCCTTGGCCTCTACCCACCCATCCGGCCTGGCCATGTCCCTCTGCAGGGCTCTGCTACCCTCCAAGAGCTCCACAGCTGCTCCTAGCTTGGTGCCATCTGCAAACTCCCTGCTGCTGGACTCAATGCCCTGGTGCAGATCATCAGCACAGATGCTGAACAGGACAGGTGGGGCAGGTCCATTGTTAGACAAGGCAGGAGTGGGGTCTGCTCCTCTTCTGCCTGCTCTTCACAGATCCTGAGGGGGCACAAAGAGATGGCTGCAGCACAGGACCCTGCCTGGCTTCTGACCACTGTGGTGAGCACTGTCAGAGGCCAGCTGGGATGGTGAGGCCCTGCCAAGGCAGCCCAGGGGCAGCTGCAGGCTACACAACACCTCTGCTTTGCAATGTTTTCCCAACCATCACCAAGTATGCCCAAGTGGTGCCTCCTTGCTCTGTCTCTGCAGCCCCTGTGAAGCAGCATCAACCCCTCCAGGCCTTTCTGCCATCTCTGTGGGAGGCAAAGCATCTTCCCCACAGCTTGTGGATGTAAGCTCTAGTTAGCCCTGCAGCCTGCTTGCAGAGCAGCTCCTGTCAGCCAAGCAAGGCTGGCAGCTGGAACAGTGGCATCTCTCACTGGAGGAGTCGTTTAGCTCAAACTCAGGCAAACAGGAGAGCTGAGGTGTTTTGTCACCTCCCCCACGGTGTTCCCCTCACTCACTGCAGCCTAGGAGGGGCAGGCAAGCTGTGCAAACAGGCACAGGCTGGGCTCCAGAGCAAGGCTGGCACTCGAGCACTGCTAACTCCGAGGCCGTTGACAGCCACCAGCCAGGCAGCCAGGGGCAGAGATCAGTGGGAAGGGAGGCAGCCAACTGACTCTGGCAGTACTCACAACATGCAGCACCTCCAGACCTGCCAAGCGCTTGCACCACACCCAGGAAAGCAGCAGGCAGCTGCAGCCAGCAGCAGCGGAGCCACAGCGAGGCTGGGCTGGAAGGCACCTCCGAGCTCCTCCAGCCCAGCCCCCGCACTCAGCAGGGACATCCCCAACAGAGCAGGTTGCTGCAGCCCTGTCCAGCCTCACCTTCAGTATCTCCAGGCATGGAGCCTCAACCACCTCCCTGGCAACCTGCTGCAGTGTTCCAGCAGCCTCCTGGTGCAGAACTTGTTCCTCACAGCCAATCTCAGCCTGCTCTGCCCTCAATTCAAACCACTGCCCTCAGCCTTTCCATGCAGGAACAGTCCCTCTGCAGCCTGATAGTTGCCTTCAGGTGCTGGAATGTTGTTATGTCTCCCTGGATCCTCCTCTCCTCCAGGCTCCCTCAGCCTGTCCCTGTGGCAGAGGTTCTCCAGCCCCATGATCATCTTCTGGACCTGCTCCATCAAGTCCATGTCCTTCCAGTGTTGGCTCCATATCCTCGTCCAGCCCTGCAGCTGAGGCATCCCAGAGCAGAGCAGAGGGGCAGGATCCCCTCTCTCCAGCTCTGCCCACACTGCTTTGGATGCAGCCCAGCAGTGGGCACTGGCAGCTCAGAAGGCCAAGGGCAGCCTGGGCTGCATCCAAAGCAGTGTGGACAGAGCTGGAGAGAGGGGATCCTGCCCCTCTGCTCTGCTCTGGGATGCCTCAGCTGCAGGGCTGGGGCCAGCTGGTTCTCAGCCACACCCCTCAAGCCTGTGCAGTTCCTCAGGCACATTGCACAGAGAGCTGTCAGAGGGCCTCGTTTCTGCTCCCACCCCCCACACACCTGTGTGCATGTCCTTGGTGGCTGCAGGTGTACAGGAGATTCCCAACTCAAGTTCCTCCAGAACACATGCAGAATCAGGATGAGTGGATTGAGTGCACCTCCTGTGAGCCTGCAGATGGCACCAAGCCAGGCAAGGCAGGAAGGCTCTGCAGAGGGCTCTGCCCAGGCTGCACCCATAGGGCCAGTGGGATGAGGTTCAACAGGGCCAAGTGCTGGGTCCTTCACTTGGGCCACAACAGCCCCAGGTAGGCTCCAGCCTTGGGCAGTGGCTGGAAGGTAAGCCCTGGGGGTGTTGGGTGCCAGCAGCTGCAGATGAGCCAGGCTGTGCCCAGCTGGGCAAGAAGGGCACCAGCAGCCTGGCCTGGAGCAGCACTGGTGTGGCCAACAGGAGCAGGGCAGGGATTGTCCTCCTGTGCTGGGCACTGGTGAAGACATATCTCAAATTCTGGGTTCAGTTTTGGGGCCCTCACTCCCAGCAGGACACTGAGGGGCTGAGGCAGGTCCAGAGAAGGGCAACAAAGCTGAGGAAGGGTCTGGAGCACAGGGCTGGGGAGGGGCAGCTGAGGGAGCTGGGGGGGTTAGTGTGGAGAAGAGGAGGCTGAGGGCAGAGCTCATTGCTGTCTGCAGCTCCCTGAGAGGAGGCTGCAATCACAGTATCACAGTATCACCAAGGTTGGAAGAGACCTCACAGATCATCAAGTCCAACCCTTTACCACAGAGCTCAAGGCCAGACCATGGCACCAAGTGCCACATCCAGTCCTGCCTTGAACAGCTCCAGGGACGGCGACTCCACCACCTCCCCGGGCAGCAATGAGGTAGGGGTTGGGCTCTGCTCCCTGGGCTCAGGTGACAGGAGGAGAGGAATGGCCTCAGACTGCCCCAGGGGGTGCTTAGGTTGGACATTAGAAGAGACTTCCCTGAAAGGTTTCTCAGAGGCTGGCAGGGGACACCCAGGGAGGTGGAGGTGTGCCCAGCCCCGGAGGTGTTCCGGAGGCAGAGATGTGGTGCTACCAGAGCTGATCGAGTTAGAGAATGGTTGGAGTGGTCTGAAAGGTCTTTGTGTGGTTCTCTGACCCTAGCTGGGAGCTCTGAGGGGCAGGAGGCAGCCAAGCTCAGCTGCAGCAGCTCTCTGTGCTCCTGGAACTGCTGCTGCACTGAAGCTGCTGTCTCCCCCAGCCGCCAGCCTTCACGGTGTCGATGCCACCGAAGGACTCAATCCTTTAGCTCACTCTGCCCGCACAAAGGAGCAACCTGGGAGGCTGTCTGCTGGCAGGCACAGGCTGTGCCTCTGCGGGCCCTAAAAGCCCAAGGCAGCCAGCAGCCTGCAGGCAGCACTGTGCCAGGCAAGGACGAAAGACATCATCCTTGCCAGGGGAAGAACAACCCAAACCCTCTGGCTGCTGCAAGTCAGCGTTGTGTGGTGTGAAGGGTGAGCTGAGCAGTGCTCTGCACAGCCACAGCAGGCTCCCAGCAGCAGGCTCACTCTGAATCACTGCTCTGCTGGCAGGCATTTAGCAGCACTTCAGAAGTGTCCTGCACCTGTCACAGTCACACAATGGGTTGGCTTGGGAGGGACCTCCAGAGGCATCCAGCTGCACCCCCTGCCACGGGCAGGGGCACTGAACGAGCTCTTCACAGCAAGAGAGACTGGCATTGGAATGGGCTGCCCAGGGAGGTGGTGGAGTGCCCATCCCTGGAGGTGTTTAAAGGGAGGCTGTGTCAGGCACTTGGTGCCAGGGGTTAGTTCATTAGAAGGTGTTGGACTGGATGATCTCAGAGGGCTTTTTCCTGCTTAATTCTGTGACTGATTCTGTGGTTCAGGGGTCTGTACTGGCAGCAATGCCACACAGTGGCCTCACCACTGACACAGACTGAGGCACCTCAGTGAGTGTGCAGATGGTACCAAGCTGAGTGGTGCAGGTGGTAAGGCTGCAGGATGGGATGGAGCCATCCAGAGGGGCCTGGGCAGGCTGCAGAGGTGGCTGAGGAGAGCCTGATGAGGCTCAACAAGGCACAGTGCAAGGTCCTGCTCCTGGGTCAGGGCATCCTTGGATAGCTGTGCAGGCTGGGGGTGAGGAGGCTGAGAGCAGCCCTGGTTGATGGTGAGATTCTGTGGCCCCTCACACCAGCCAAGGCTGCTGGAGGCAGCTGCCTGCCAGGCTACATCCAAAGCAAGGTGGCCAGCAGGGCAGGGCAGGGCAGGGCAGGGCAGGGCAGGGCAGTCGATCCTGCTGCTCCACTCTGGTGACATCTAACCCTGAGTGCTGTGGCCACTTCTGGGGCCTCGGAGCAGAAGCACATGGACCTGCTGCAGCAGGTGCAGAGGAGGGCCACAGACATGAGCTGCAGCATGGAGCACCTCTCCTGTGAAGGTGCTGGGAGAGTTGTGCAGAGTGAGGGTGGGCAGAGCCTGGCACAGGCTGCCCAGGGCTGTGCTTGAGGCCCCATGCCTGCAGCCATTCCAGCTCAGCCTTGCTGTGTCCTGTGCAGCCTGCTCCAGCTGGAGCTGTCCCTGCTGCCTGCAGGGGACTGCACAAGATGCCCTTGGAGGGTCCCTCCCAGCCCAATGCCCTCTGTGAAGCTGTGAAACACTGATGAGAGGCTCTCCTGGATGAGGCTGCAAAAGCACCCAGGGGTGGATTGACTTCTGAAGGACAGCTGCAGAGCACCTCTGCTGCTTTCCAAGTCACAGGTACCTGGAGCCTTTCCTTTTTGTTCTCCAGTGCCTAAAGGGGCTGAGAAGAAAGCTGGGGACAACCTTTTTAACAGGGCCTTTTACAACAGGGCAAGAGTGATGAATTCAACTGAGTATCCAGCCTGGGCTTGAAGAGCTCCTAGGAGAGGGCACCCACAGCCTCCCTGGGCAGCCTGCTCCAGTGTCTCACCACTGCTTGCTTGAAGGCTCACACACAAGAGTTCTCAGGCCAAGCAAGCAGCTCCAGCAGAGATGTGAAGTTCCAGCAGCAGCCCTCTGCAGCAGATGCTGTGGCTGGGCTGCAGCACACAACACAGCCCATCGGTGGGGCTGGGGGTCTGGCATGGAGACAAGTCTGCACCTCCCTGGCAGGTGGGGGTGGGGTTTGCTCCACTGCCTCAGACACGCTGAGAATTTCCTTTCCTGCTGCTTGGAAATCTAATTGCAAACCTGTGGGCAAACAGCAAGAAGGTACCAAGTGGTTGGTGCCCACAGTGCCCAGCAGCTGCAGCGGGCACCAGTCTCCATCGCTTCCCCCTCTGCACACAGCAGCTGCCAGAGGGGCCTGCAATGGTGCCCAGGAGCAGCAGTGCTCTGTGCCTGCTCATCAGCGAGAGGAGATGGCCTGGAACTGTGCCAGGGGAGGGGGGGGGTGGAGATGAGGAGAAATGTCTTTGGTGCCAGAGTGGTCAGGGATGGGCAGAGGCTGCTCAGGGAGGTGGTGGAGTGCCCATGGCTGGAGGTGTTCTAGAGAGCTGTAGATGTGATGCTTCAGGATGGAGCTGAGAGGCTGTGTGAGGCTTACAGATGGACTGGATGGTCTTAAAGGTCTTCTCCAACCTTAATGGTCCTGAGGCTGCCGTCGGGGGCTGGTTTGATGCTGGCTGCCTGCTGCACATTGCCCGTTCGTGGCTGTGGTTTCCACTGAGGGTTTGCAGTCTCTGCTTTGTTGCCTTTCTGTCCCCTTTGGGGAGGGTTGGCACAGAGCAGGCATCACTCCTTTCATGGCCAGCCCAGTCCCAGCTCTTCACACTGAAAGAGAGAGATTTAGACTAGATGTGGGGAAGGTGAAACACTGGGACAGATTGCCCAGAGAGGTGGGAGAGGTCCCATCCCTGGAACCCTTCCAGGCCAGGTTGTCTGGGGCTGCTCTGAGCAACCTGCTCTAGCTCCAGCCTGCCCTCTAACTGCAGGGGAGCTGCACTAGATGACATCTTAAGGTCCCTTGCAGCCCAAAACCTTCTATGATGATTCTGTGATTGAAGGAAGAGAAAAAAACAAATTGATGATGTTTCCTACCATGGCCTGTTACTGCAGACACAAATGTCACAGATCCACAGAGCATGAGGGGCTGGAAGGGACCTCCAGAGCTCACCCAGCCCAGCCCCCTGCCAGAGCAGGCACCCAGGGCAGGGCACACAGAACACATCCAAGGGGACAGGAAAGGCTCCATAGAAGAAGACTCCACAGCCTCTCTGGGCAGCCTGCTCCAGGCCTCCAGCACCCTCACACTGACAAAGCTTCCCCTCCTCTTGCCCTGGCACCTCCTCTGTTCCAGCTGGCACCCAGTGCCCCTTGTGCTGCCCTTGGCCAGCCCTGGGCACAGCCTGGCTGCTTCCTCCGGACACTGCCCTGCACATCTTGAGCACAGCACTGAGGGCAGCCCTCAGGCTGCTCTGCTGCCAGCTGCCAGCCCCAGCTGCCTCAGCCTGGCCCCACAGGAGCTGTTCACTGCCTGCAGCAGCTTGGGGGCTCTGGGCTGGGCTCTTCCCAGCGCTTCCCTGAGCTCCTGCTTGTGCTGAGGGGCCCAGAGCTGGACATAGGATTCCAGCTGTGGGCTCAGCAGGGCAGGGGGCAGCAGAACCAGCAGCAGTGCCAGAAGGTCTCAGTGAGGCACTTGAGCTTTTAAGCTTCCAGGGTCAGTCTCCATTCACAGGACTTTGATTTGGGAAAGCTTCTGAGCTCAAAAAGAATGAAGAAGAGAGAGAAAGCAAAGTTTTGCTCATCAGGAATTCCTGCTGAGGCTGCACCGAGCTCTGATTTATGCTGCTAATGTTTTCTGCTTCCAGAGAGATGACAAATCCAGGGCTTGTAATTGCAAAAGGAGATCCAACTAATGACAGCCATGAGCTGCAGCTAATGGGATAATCTCTTGCAAGGCATAATTAGAGGATCAAGGGTGAATCTGAGGCCATTCCAGAGCCACTCCTGCTCTAGTGGCCCTGTGGTTAGCAGCACACAAACTCAGGCTGTGTTTGCAAATACATCAATGGCCTCTAGTGAGAGGGCACAGCAAGGAGTGGAGGAAGGGCAGAGGTTGCTTCATGCCCCTGCAAACTCATCCCTACTGCTACCCTGGGAGAAGGGTGGTGCAGTGCCAGGGAAGGGGGACAGTGTTGCAGGAAGAGCAGAAGGGACAGGCCTGGGGAAGCCTCTGAGATCAGCCAGCCCAAGCATCAAGCCAACACCAGCAGGCACATTGAGCCATGGCCACAGGTTTCCTGACCACCTGCAGGGATGGGCACTCTGCTGCTCAGGCCACCCCTGGAGTGCTGTGTCCAGCTCTGGGCTCCTCAATTGCAGAGAGATGCTGAGGTGCTGGAAGGTGTTTGGAGAAGGGCAGCAAGGCTGGGGAGGGGCCTGGAGCACAGCCCTGTGAGGAGAGGCTGAGGGAGCTGGGGGGGTGCAGCCTGCAGCAGAGGAGGCTGAGGGCAGAGCTGATTGCTGCCTGCAGCTGCCTGCAGGGAGGTTGTAGCCAGGTGGGGTTGGGCTCTGCTGCCAGGCAGCCTGCACCAGAAGAAGGGGACACAGCCTCAAGCTGTGCCAGGGCAGGTCTAGGCTGGATGTTGTTAGGAAGTTGCTGCCAGAGAGAGTGATTGGCACTGGAATGGGCTGCCCAGGGAGGTGGTGGAGTGGCTGTGGCTGGAGGTGTTGCAGCCAAGCCTGGCTGGGGCACTGAGTGCCATGGTCTGGTTGGTTGGGCAGGGCTGGGTGCTAGGCTGGGCTGGCTGAGCCTGGAGCTCTCTGCCAGCCTGCCTGGTTCTGTGACTCTGGTGTTAGGTGATAGGTTGGACTCGATCTCAGAGGTTTCTTCCACCCTGCTTAGTTCTGTGCTTCTGTAATTTGGGGCTCAGTGCTTATTTTCTAAAGCAAAAGAGTAAAGTAAAAGTGAACCTTCTGGGGGTTTGGGGTTGGATTCAGTGACCTTAGAGGTCTCTTCCAGCCAAAACAATTCCATGATCCCATGACTCTGAGAAAACCATTGCAGAACTCCCGTGGCTGGCTGGGTGTGATCTGTGAGCTCCAGCTTGCATTGCAGGTGTTCAAGGCCAGGCTGGATGAGGCCTTGAGTGACCTGTTCTAGGGGGAGGTGTCCCTGCCTATGGCAGAGGGGTTGGAACTGGCTGAGCTCTGTACTCCCTTCCAACCTAAACCACTCCCTGCTTGGCTACGCTTACTCTTTTCACCTTGCCTTTTGTCACGACCTCCAAAGCCACCAGCAGCCCCCCCAGGAGCCCTGTGCTGGTGCCTCCAGCCCATTCCTCTCACCAAGCCTTGCTTTCCCCCCCCCTTTCACATGCTCTGGCAGAAGCCTACACATCTGAGAGGGAATGCTGGCATTACATAAGGAATGTGACTTGTGCAGCACACAAGTGGTGTGTGGGTGCAGGCACAGCTCAGGGAGAGAGGAGCAATGGGCTGGGTAAAAATAGGCTCTAGGGTAGGTGCCAAAATGAGTAAGTTACATTGTCGAGTGAATAGCTAAGCTCAGGCCCCCCTTCTCCTGCCCACCTGCCTCCCCCACATCCTAATAACTGTAATCCAGTGAGAGAAATGACATGAGCTGAAAGGAAGTGGAATCTGGCTTCACTTCTGGCACCTGTCAGCTCTTCAGGGGGGTGTGCATTGAAAACTGGCTGCTTATTTTGGGGGGGGGGGTTCAATATGTGAATGGGCAAAGAGAAGGCATTGGTCAGGTCTCTCTGTGTGTCTGTCCAAGTGTGGGTACAGAGACTGGAGACTTGAGCATCATTCTGCAGGTCACAGATGTGCTGCACAGCTGGAAGAAGCTGGGTTGAGATGAGACATGAGGAACTCTTCCCCAGGAGGGTGGTGAGACAGTGGCACAGGTTGAGGGTGGTGAGACAGTGGCACAGGTTGCCCAGGGAGGTTGTGGAGCACAGAAGCACCCAATGTGATCAAAGATCCCATTCTGTGCTTCTGTGCTCCACAACCTCCCTGGAGGTGCTGCAGGCCAGGCTGGATGAGACCTTGAGCAAGCTGTGCTGGTGGGAGGTGTCCCTGCCCATGGCAGAGGGTTGGATCTGGATTATCCAGAAGGTCCTTTCCAACCAGTCTGGGACTCTGGGATTTCCCAAGGGATCAGTACTGGGTCCAGTTTTGTTCAGTATCTTCACCTGGGTGAAGGCATAGAGTGGCTCTTCAGCCAGTTTGCTGATGACACCAAACTGGGAGGGGTGGCTGCCACCCAGTGAGGTCTGCACAGGCTGAAGGGAAGCTCATGCAGTTCAGTAAGGGAAAGTGCAGGGTCCTGCACCTGGGGAGAAACAGCAGCAGGCACCAGCACAGGTTGGGGCTGCCCTGCTGGAAAGCAGCTCCATGGAGAAAGGCCTTGGGATGCTGGTGGGCAGCAAGTCCTGCATGGGCATCAATGTGCCCTGGTGGCCAAGAGGGCCAAGGGCATCCTGGGGTGCTGCAGGAAAAGTGTGGCCAGCAGGGCTGGGGAGGTTCTGCTGCCTCTGCTGAGAACAGAGCTGTGTTCTCAATGCTATGTCCATGTTTGAGCTCCCCAGCTGAGGGACAGGGACCTGCTGGAGAGACCAACGAGGGCTACGAGGATGATGAAGGGACTGGAACCTCTCCCGGTGAAGAAAGGCTGAAATCTCTGGGGCTGGTTAGTGTGGAGAGGAGAAGGCTGAGGCAATGTCTGTCATGAGCTGAGGGCGGGGTGCTGAGATGAAGCTGCCAGGCTCTGCTCAGCAGTGCCCAGGGACAGGACAAGGAACAACAGGTACAAGCTGGAGCCCAGGAGGTTCACCTCAATGTGAGGAGAAACTTCTTTGGTGTGAGTGTGGCAGAGCCCTGGAGCCGGCTGCCCAGAGAGGCTGTGGAGTCTCCTGCTCTGGAGACTTTCAAGACCCACCCTGAATGTGTACCTGGGTGCTCTGCCCTGGGTGCCCCTGCTCTGGCAAGGGCGTTAGACTGGATGATCCTCAGAGGTCCCTTTCCACCCCTCCCATTCTGTTGTCCTCACCAATCACCCTGCTTGAATGGCTCCTTGAAAGATCATTCAGCTGCTTTTAGGGAGCTGTTAAACTGCAAGGAGGGTGGGAGCTGGGGAGGGAGCGGGTGAGTGTGATGGATTAATGTCAGAGTGTGAGGTTGATTAGTCATTTCAGATCAGCTGTAATTAGGGAGCCTTGCTGCAAATAAATCACCTACACGGGGAGATACCAACAGGTAATGTTACTGATTGCAGCTGACATTTAGATAATAAGCTCCTGTTGAGGCCCTACCAAAGGTAATTCTACCTCTTGTGTCTTTGTCAGGGTTATGCTTTGTGGCCACATTATTAGATTAGTTAGTTTTGTGCTCCAACCAGGAGGCAATTGAGTTGTGCCCTGTTGGAGGCAGCTCTGTAGAGAAGAGACTCAAAGTGCTTCTCGTGGCAGAGCCACGGAGCTACACCTTCAGGTGCCTCCAGGGCTGCCAGCTGCTGCCAGCTGCCTTTTACTGCTGCCTTGCCCAGTGCAGCCTGTACAGACTTGCAGAGGTGCAGAGAGCATTGCCCAGGGTTCAGCTGTGAGCTTTGAGACATGCATCTGCCATTGGCATGAGCCTCAGTCTAAGAAAGATGCTGAGGTGCTGGAAGGTGTTTGGAGAAGGGCAGCAAGGCTGGGGAGGGGCCTGGAGCAGAGCCCTGTGAGGAGAGGCTGAGGGAGCTGGGGGGGTGCAGCCTGCAGCAGAGGAGGCTCAGGGCAGAGCTGATTGCTGCCTGCAGCTGCCTGCAAGGAGGCTGTAGCCAGGTGGGGTTGGGCTCTGCTGCCAGGCAGCCTGCAGCAGAAGAAGGGGACACAGCCTGAAGCTGTGCCAGGGCAGGTCTAGGCTGGATGTTGTTAGGAAGTTGTTGTCAGAGAGAGTGATTGGCACTGGAATGGGCTGCCCAGGGAGGTGGTGGAGTGGCTGTGGCTGGAGTGTTGAAGAGGAGGCTGCAGGAGGCACTTGGTGCCAGGGGTTAGTTCATTCGAAATGCTGGGTGCTAGGTTGGAGTCAGTGGTCTCAGAGGTCTTTTCCAGCCTGGTTCATGCTGTGACTCAAAGGCAGGGCACTGCTGGGAGGCTGCCCGCAGCTGCCCTGGTGCCAGCCGGCTGGGCTCAGCCCCGGAGGTAGCTCGCAGGGAGAGGCTCCCCCCCGGCAGCAGCGAGCAGCTGAGTGGGGGCTGGTCAGAAGTTCACAGTGCTGGGAAGGAGCAAGGAGCTTGTTTCTCTCCTTAAAGAGGGGGGCTTGCGAGGGGGGCTCACAGCACCCCACCAGGGCACCTGCTGAGCCCTGGCAGCCGGGGAAGCCTCTCACTGGCTGTGTGCAGAGGACGCTTCTCCCCTGCCCCGCAGCCGCTGACGGATGCCAGAGGCAGCTGAGCAGCACCCACCTCTGCTCTGCTGTGCTCGGCTTCCCAGAGAGCCTGGCACGGCCGAGCTCTCAGCAGCCCGGGCGGTGTGCCCAGCTCAGCGAGCACTCGAAGCCTGGGGCGCTTGGGCATGTGCCTTGCTGAGCCGCCGGGGTGTCCGCAGCCTGCCGGCCTGCAGGGCAGCGGCTGCGATGGGCAGCTCTGCCAGCCGCCGCTCAGCAGCGCCCGGCGGGGCTGCGCCGCTCCCGGCGCCGGGCACCTGCCTGCGGGGCTGCCAGCGCCTGCCGCGGCGGGAGAGGCTGCCCGGGGCCAGCGCTGCAGCCTCGGGGGCGTTCGAGCTGAGCACGGCGCAGCCCGGCGGGGAGCAGAGCCCTTGGCTAAGCTCTCGCCTGCGGTTTGGCTCATCTGAACGCTGCGTCCAGCTCCGGGCTGCCCAGCTCCAGAAGAACAAGGAGCTGCTGGAGAGAGCCCAGAGGCTGAGGAGGAGAGAGCTGGGGCTGGTTAGCCTGGCGGGGGGCAGGCTGAGGAGGGATCTCATTAGTGCTGATCAGGATCTGGAGAGCGAGGCCAGCAGGACGGAGCCAGACGCTGCCCAGTGGTGCCCAGTGACAGGGCTAGGGGCAGTGGGCACAGACTGGGACCCAGGAGGCTCCATGTGAACAGAGGGAAAAAAATGTTCACTTCGAGGGTGGCAGAGTCCTGGAGCAGGCTGCCCAGGGTGGTGCTGGAGCCTCCTTCTCTAGAAGCTTTCAAAACCTATCTGGACGTGTTTCATCCTCTTGGGGGAGGTGGGGGCGGGGTTGGACTGGTTGATCTTCAGAGGTGCCTTCAAGAGCTGCCCTTCAGTGGTGCTGTGAAGCTGGCCAGAGGCCAGCGTGTCCCCAGAGGCATCAGAGAAAGCATTTCCCTTCCCAGGCTGAGGCTGTCAGTGGAGGAAAGAGCTGCTGCCGTAACTCAGATGTGACTTCTGCTGCTTGTCAATGCTGTGGTCAGGCTGGGATTGTTTTTTGTCCTTAACTTTGCTCAGTGTTGTCCCGGCCAGGAGCACAGGACTGACTCATCCCAACATCTGGGCACGGACGTCACTGTGATGCACTTTTCATTTGCAGCCTCTCCAGCAGGGAATTGAGAACGAACACACAGTGCCATTTATTATTGATGAGAAGTAAATGAGCTAGAGAGATGACATTCAGGGGCTTTCCAACTCATTCCTCATTGCTTTGAGCATATTGGACATCAGAGCCTGTCAACACAGGCATCCGAAAATGTCTCCTTTAGTGTTTCACTCCGAGGAGCCTGAATTATTCATGGGCGATTTCCCTGTGTTAACACATCCTTGCGATGGCAGCGAACGTAGCTGCAGTGCGCAGCGGAGCAGGCTGACTCTCGCTGCTCGCACAGCAGCGCATCGCGGATCGCTGCTCCCTCACCGCCCTCCCCAAGCCGCCGCAGCAAGGCACAGCAGAGGCAAGCGGCAGGGAGCGGCGGAGCACAGCCAGGTCAGCAGCAGGAGGTGCTGGGAGTAGCCAGGGTGGTCGTGGGACACCAGTGAGGAAGATTCCAGTTCTTAGGGAGGAGGCATAAACAGTGAATGTCTGCAGTTAGGAAGCTGAAGTGGGCTGAGGAGAGCCTCACAAAGCTCAACAAGGCAAAGTGCAAGGTCCTGTCCCTGGGTCAGGGCAGCCCTGGAGATCAGTGCAGGCTGGGGGTGATGAATGAGAGCAGCCCTGCAGAGAAGGCCTTGGGGGTGCTGGTGGGGGAGAAGCTGGGCAGGAGCCAGCAGTGGGCACTGGCAGCACAGGAGGCCAAGGGCAGCCTGGGCTGCATCCAAAGCAGTGTGGGCAGAACTGGAGAGAGGGGATCCTGCCCCTCTGCTGTGGGGAGACCTCAGCTGCAGGGCTGGGACCAGCTGTGGGACCCCAGCACAGGAGAGACCTGCACCTGCTGGAGAGGGTCCAGAGGAGGCCACCAAGATGCTCAGAGGGCTGCAGAACCTCTGCTGTGGGGACAGGCTGGGAGAGTTGGGGCTGTGCAGCCTGGAGAAGAGAAGGCTGCAGGGAGAGCTCAGAGCTGCAGTTCAGTGTCTGCAGGGGAGCTGCAGGCAGGCTGGGGAGGGACTGCTCAGAAGGGGCTGTGGGGACAGGCTGAGGGCAATGGTTTGGCAGTGGAGCAGGGCAGAGTTAGGTTGGGCATGAGGAGGGAGTTGTGCAGAGTGAGGGTGGGCAGAGCCTGGCACAGGCTGCCCAGGGCTGTGCTTGAGGCCCCATGCCTGCAGCCATTCCAGCTCAGCCTTGCTGTGTCCCTGTGCAGCCTGCTCCAGCTGGAGCTGTCCCTGCTGCCGGCAGGGGACTGCACAAGATGCCCTTGGAGAGTCCCTCTCAACCCAATGCCATCTGTGACTATTTCGACTTGAAAGTCAGTCCTGAAGGCTATCACTTGCACATGGGCAGGCCTGTGGTGATGTCAGGGCATTAGTTCTGCATGTGCACTGCTGTTCAGCCCACAAAGAGGAGATTAGCAAAGCTCCAGCAGAGCCCTGAGCCAGGACCCATCTGCTTGGAGTGCTGACATGGAGAGAGAGGATGGTTGTGATTCTCTCTGCTTCACAGTGAGCCCAGGGGCTCAGGATTGGTGTCTCACCACAGAGACACTGCTGGTCTTGCTGAAGTAGCTCCCTGCATGGCAACAGGTAGAGTGTTTCTGGCTCTTCTTACCAGGAGCAGTGCTGTGGACAGAGCTGCATCTTCAGAGGAGCATAAATGGAGCACAGGCAACTCACTTGGGTACCCAAGAGCCTTTCAAACGACTGACCATCAGTGCTGGTACATCAGAGAACCATAGTAGTGGTTCCCAGCATGGAGCTTGGTTCCCAGGTGTTGCACAGTGGCCATCAGCACCTTCCCAGAGACCTGTGTGGGAGGAGGAGGAAGACTGATGGCATTGTTTTTTTGTTGAAGAAGGCCTCCAAGGCCATTCAGGGCAACTTCAGCCCACCATGGCCAGCAGACCATGTCCCAGAGTGCCATGGCCACAGATGCCTGCCAGGAGGATGGCACCAGGCTTTGCTCAGGGGTGCCCAGTGACAGGAGAAGGGGTGATGGGCACAAGCTCGGACATAGGCAGCTCCATCTAAAAGTGAGGAGGAGCTTCTTTCATTTAAGGTGCTGGAGGCCTGGAGCAGGCTGCCCAGAGAGGTTGAGTCTCTTGCTCTGGAGCCTTTCCAACCCCCTGGGTGTGTTGCTGTGGGCCCTGCCCTGGGTGCCCTGCTCTGGCAGGGGGTTGGGCAGGATGATCTCTGGAGGTCCCTTCCAGCCCCTCACCTCCTGTGATTCTGTGTTAATAGGACCTCTGTGAAATCACTTTCCCGTATCTTTTAAGCAAGCAGCCAGGGCTGTGCCACTCCAGCAGCAAGGGTTGGGCTGGAGGCTCTCCAGAGGTCACTTCCAAGCCCTCCCGTTGTGTGATTCTGTGAAGTTGCTGAGTGATGCTGACTCTGGCTCCTTTCCTGCCCTACTCCTACCTTGCTTGCAAGTAGAAATAACGAACGCTAAATGCAGTAACGAAGTGTTAATTGCTGATGAGTGCCCACTCCTGCGTGACCTCAGACTGCCTCTGGTGCTGCTCTTGGAACAGATTATTTGCTGGAATGCCTCCGAGAGGCTTCAGAGAGGCTTCAGTTTGCTGCCTGTAGCACCCTGCTGCGGTGTGGGCTGCCAGGCAGGTGCCATGCCTGCGCAGTGCCAGGGGGCTGCGGCCAAGGCAGCTCCAGCAGCCCATCTGGGGAGGAGAGCAGGGGGCAGGAAGAGCAGAAGCCTTGGTGGCAAGAAGCATGGAGGTTCCCAGCCATGTGTTGTGACTTCTGCCAAGGAGGTATTGACAATGCCCCAAGCAGAGCACAGCCTCCACGGGCACTTTGGGTGTGAAGCTGACCTCTGTGCTGTGTGGTGCCTTGTGCAGCTCACTGAGACTGCTGCTTCTCTGCTCAGCCAACATCTTCTGCTTAGAGGATGGCTCAGGTTGGAAGAGACCTCACAGATCATTTACTCCAACCCCCTGCCATGGGCATGGCTGCCTCTCAACTAGACCTGGGTGCTCAGGGCCTCATCCAGCCTGGCCTTCAACACCCCCAGGCAGGAGGCAGCCACAGCCTCCCTGGGCAGCCTGTGCCAGGCTCTCACCACCCTCACACTCCACAACTTCTGCCTCAGCTCCAAACCATTGCCCTTGGCCTGGCTCAGACACCCTCAGCCAAAGTCTCTCTGCAGCCTTCCTGCAGGATCCCTTCAGGCACTGGCAGCAGCTCTGAGGTGCCTCTGGAGCCTTCTCCTCTGCACCCTGTACCCCCCCAGCTCCCTCAGCAGTGCTCACAGCAGAGCTGCTCCAGCCCTGCCAGCATCTCTGTGCCCTCCTCTGGCCTCTCTCCAGCAGCTCTGTGCCCTCCTCCTGCTGGGGACAGCAGCGCTGGAGGCAGGGTTGGAGGTGAGGTCTGAGCAGAGCAGAGCCCAGGGGCAGAATCCCCTCTCCTGCCCTGCTGCCCACACTGCTCTGGCTGCAGCAGGCTGTTCTCTCTGCTCTGCGTTTGGCAGTGGTTCATTTTCAGTTGTTCCCTGCTCCCATCTGACCTGCAGTTTGCTCACAGAGTCCTGGAGCTTGAGCTGCTCTGCCACTCCCATCCTCAAGACAGTGGAGTTCAAAGTGGGTCTCAAAGGCAGTGGCTCAGGTTTGGTCTCATGCATGCAGAGCTGCTGCTTGCCTCTGGAGTTTCATGGAGGATATCCTAGGAAGAAAAGAAGCCCCAGAGACATCTCCCCTCTAAACCTGCCATCTGAGGAGAGCCTGAGGGAGCTGGGGCTGTCCAGCCTGGGCAAGGGAAGGCTCAAGACAGACCCTATCAGCATGGACCAGGACATGCAGAGTGGCTGCCAGGAGGATGCAGACTCCCTTTGTACAAGGAGTGCCATGGAAAGGACAAGGGGTGATGGTGATGGGGACAAGTTACTGCTGGGGACATCCCCACTGGGCTCCAGAAGGAAATGTTTGCCATGAGAACAGACCCTGGAATCATCTCCCAAGGGAAGCAGTGGAGTGCCCTGCACTGGGCAGCTGAAGGCTCAGCTTGCCAGGGTGCTGGGGCAGCTCATTGCAACTGCACTGGCACCTGGAGAGGCTGGAGCAGATGATGCTTGGGGTCCCCTCCAGCCTGACAGTCTGGATTCAGGGATCCTTCTGTTTGCCAGATGCAGTATCACAGCTGGCTGGAAGATACCTCCAAGCTCACCCAGATCAAATTTAGGCTCAGCACCAAACCATGTCCCTCAGCAGCAGCTCTACAGCTGCTGGAACCCCCCTCAGGGATGGTGGCTCCAGCCCTGCCCTGGGCAGCCTGTGCCATTGTCTGAGAGCACTTCCAGTGCAGAAATATTTCCTGAGCTCCAGCCTGACCCACCCTGGGGCAGCTTGGAGCCATTCCCTCTGCTCCTGTCCCTTGCCACCAAGGAGCAGAGGCTGCCCCCTCCTCACTGCCACCTCCCTGCAGGCAGCTGCAGAGAGCAGTGAGCTCTGCCCTCAGCCTCCCCTTCCCCAGCCTGGTCACCCCCAGCTCCCTCAGCCCCTTCTCACCCCCAGCTGCTCCAGGCCCTTCTCCAGCCTCGCTGCCCTGCTCTGGGCACACTGCAGCCCCTCAGTGTCCTTCCTGCAGTGAGGGGCCCAGAGCTGAAGGCACCAACACCCAGCCCCTTCCCACCAGAGCAGGACAGGAACAGCTTCTGGCCCATGAGAGCATCCAGGGGGGCAAAGGCAGCCAGACCAAGCTCCAGGTGAGCACGAACTGAGCTGAGCACAGTCTCCTGCTCTGACTTTTCATGTCCAGTACTTTGCTTTCCAGGAACTGCCTCCCCTGTGCTGTGTGTTGGGCAGGAATAACCAAGGCTTGCATAGGGTTGTTTTGGGTCCTGCATTGATTTATGCTGCAAGTTGAGTGTATCAGTGGTGGTTAACAGGTTCTGGGAATAGAGTGTTCTGCTAGGACAGGGCTGAGGCCTCAGCAGAGCAGCTATTTAAAGGAGCCCCAGCACTGCTGGGGGCTGCAGCTCCCTTATCACTTCTGCAGGCAGCCCTGGCAGCCACAGCACCAAGGGGCTTCTCTTTCTGCAGGAGACACTGTGAGTTGCAGGGGGATGAGAGGGGAGTGCTGCCTCTCTGGAGCAAAGCCTGCTCTTCAGTTCTCCACTCCAGCTTGCTTTGCTTCCAGATTAGAGTAGCCCTTGGAGGAATTGTCACCTTGACCAAAGAGTGGGGCTCCAGAGCCTGCCAGGGTGCTGAGCCCCTCTATCTTGCCAGCTTCTTCTTCTAGGGTTATTTTTGTTCAAGCTGTGATTATTTAACCCCCCCCCCCCCCCCCCCCCCCCGCCCCAGCCTGCTCTGTTCCTGGGCACCAGGTCCAGGGCAGGTCTAGCAGCTCTGGACAAAGCAGGAGCCTGTTGGCTTGGCACTGTGGTGACTCCTCACCAATCATCCTGATGCCTCCAAAGCTGGAGAGGGTCCAGGCCACAAAGGTGATTAGAAGGCTGCAGAACCTCTGCTGTGGGGACAGGCTAGGGGAGTTGGGGCTGTGCAGCCTGGAGAAGAGAAGGCTGCAGGGAGAGCTCAGAGCTGCAGTTCAGTGTCTGCAGGGGAGCTGCAGGCAGGCTGGGGAGGGACTGCTCAGAAGGGGCTGTGGGGACAGGCTGAGGGCAGTGGTTTGGCAGTGGAGCAGGGCAGAGTTAGGTTGGGCATGAGGAGGGAGTTGAGCAGAGTGAGGGTGGGCAGCGCCAAAATGCCAACTCATTGTTTTTCATACACAGACTCTTAAAAGCCAACTGCCAGCAGCTATAAATCAAAGCTGCAGGCTCTGAGTTTCCCTCTCAGAGGTGATTCTGTGCAGTGTGTGTGCTCCCTGCCATGGCCTTTCAGGCTCCAGTGGTGTGGCTCACAAGTTCTGCTGGGCTCCTTGGCTCTGCTTCGTAGGAGCAGCACATTGGTCCCTGGCATGATTCACAGATTGCAACGACTCGGAAGGGACACCAAAGGCATCTTGTCTGACCCCTCCTGCAGGCAGCAGGGACAGCTCCAGCTGGAGCAGGTTGCACAGGGACACAGCAAGGCTGAGCTGGAATGGCTGCAGGGATGGGGCCTCAAGCACAGCCCTGGGCAGCCTGTGCCAGGCTCTGCCCACCCTCACTCTGCACAGCTCCCTCCTCATGCCCAACCTAACTCTGCCCTGCTCCACTGCCAAACCACTGCCCTCAGCCTGTCCCCACAGCCCCTTCTGAGCAGTCCCTCCCCAGCCTGCCTGCAGCTCCCCTACAGACACTGAACTGCAGCTCTGAGCTCTCCCTGCAGCCCTCTCCTCTCCAGGCTGAACTCTCCTGGCAGCTCTCCCAGCCTGTCCCCACAGCAGAGGCGCTTCAGCCCTCGTGACAATTCTGGTGGCCCATCTGTGCCAGCCTTTGTGGTGCAGCTGAGTCTTGGTGTCCCTGCACCTACGCTGGTGTGCAGTGCAGAGCAGCAGCTGAGGGGCAGGCAGCTTTGTTGCTGGGTTTCAGGGAGCCAGTGAGGTGTCTGCAGAGGGGTTTGTGTGTTTGCTTCTTGAGGTAGGTTGAATTTTGGCTCTTTGCTTCAGGTTTGGGTTTGTTTTCCTTAGCACCTCATGCACTGCTAATAACGGGAGCTGGAAAGCTGCTGATACTCTGGCAGCTTTCCATGAGAGAGGCTGGAAATCTCCAACTCCAGAGAGTCAGAGGGGGGGTGGGTTGGCTTGGAAGGGGCCCCCAGAGCTCACCCAGCCCAGCACCCTGCACTCAGCAGGGACATCCTCTGCTAGAGCAGGTTGCCCACAGCCCTGCCCAGCCTCACCTTCAGTATCTCCAGGCATGGAGCCTCAACCACCTCCCTGGGCACCCTGCTGCAGTGTTCCAGCAGCCTCCTGGTGCAGAACTTGTTCCTCACAGCCAATCTCAGCCTCTCATTTCAAACCACTTCCCTTGTCCTGTCCCTACAGGCCCCACTCTACACCTCTCCTTCCCTTTGCAGCAGGACAGGTTGAACCTCTTGGAGCTGTACATGTTTCAGTGAGGAAAAATGAGGCACCTGCCTGAAGCTGCCAGCCAGAAGCACTTTGCTGGGCAAAGCCATTGCCTGTGTGCAGAGCAGGGAAGGACTCAGGTTGTAGCCAAAGCATCTGCAAGGCTAATCCTGGTTCTGACCAAGACAAAGTTTCCATCACAGCTGACATAGAATCACAGAACCATGGAATCAGGCAGGCTGGCAGAGAGCTCCAGGCTCAGCCAGCCCAGCCTAGCACCCAGCCCTGCCCAACCAACCAGACCATGGCACTCAGTGCCCCAGCCAGGCTTGGCTGCAACACCTCCAGCCACGGCCACTCCACCACCTCCCTGGGCAGCCCATTCCAGTGCCAATCACTCTCTCTGACAACAGCTTCCTAACAACAGCCAGCCTAGACCTGCCCTGGCACAGCTTCAGGCTGTGTCCCCTTCTTCTGCTGCTGGCTGCCTGGCAGCAGAGCCCAACCCCACCTGGCTACAGCCTCCCTACAGGCAGCTGCAGGCAGCAGTGAGCTCTGCCCTGAGCCTCCTCTGCTGCAGGCTCTGACCTCTCTGGCAGATTTCATCAATACCTGTGAATCCTTTGGGAGTTCTTCAGGTTTTCTTTTTGTTCCCAGCCTCCCTGATCACAGCCATGCTGAGGAAAGCTGCTTTCTGCTCCCTGTCATTCTGAAGGAGGAGGAAGAGAATCCTCATGGTAATTGTGTTGAATGAGCTGAGAGGGAAAGAGAAGCTCACTGGGAGTGACCACTTCAGTTCAAGCCTGTCCCTACAGCCTGACAATGGGAGGGGCTGGAAGGGACCTCCAGAGATCATCCAGTCCAACCCCCTGCCAGAGCAGGGCACCCAGGGCAGGGCACCCAGAACACATCTGGGGGGGGCTGGAAAGTCTCCAGAGCAGGAGGCTCCAGAGCCTCTCTGGGCAGCCTGCTCCAGGGCTCTGCCACACCCACACCAAAGAAATTTTTCCTCATGTTGATGTGGAACCTCCTGGGCTTATCCCTGTTGTTCTTTGTCCTGTCCCTGGGCACCACTGAGCAGAGCCTGGCAGCTTCATCCTGGCACCCAGCCCTCAGCTCTTTACAGGCTTTGCTCAGGTTCCCTCTCAGCCTTCTCCTCTCCACACTAACCAGGCCCAGGGCTCTCAGCCTTCCCTCATTACACAGATGTTCCAGCCCCTTCATCATCCTCACAGCCTCCACAGGGCTCTCCAGCAAATCCCTGTCTCTGCTGGCCTGAGTGAGCCCAGAGCAGGAGCATGCAGGTTGCGTGACCTGCTGCAGCAAGCTCCTGCATCTGGGAGCCCAAATGCATGTGTGCAGGCACTGGGCTTTGTTACCAGGCTAAGGCATCTCTCCCTGCTGCTGCATCCAGGCCATCCTCCTCTTCGGACACTCCCCAGGGGACGACTCCTGTGAGTGAAAGAAACCTGCCCTTGGGCTAACCTGCCCAGGGCTGCTGTGGAAACTCGAGAGCTGAGGCAGGCTCCTTGTGGTAACCCCTCTGAGCCCTCACTCTGGGTGGTTGTTACAGGAGCAAAATAGGACTTTGGAAAGGTTCTTAGGAAGTGGACTCCTGCAGTTCTTAGGACATAGACTCCTGCTGGTTAAAAAGGGAGCTGGAAAGCAGAGAGCTTGAAGCTGTGAGGCCATTGGACTGTGCTGCAGGCTTGCAGAGCTCCTGGGGCTCATTTCAGAAGCTTGCTGTAACACTTTGCCTGCTCAGCCAGCTGGGCACAAAGTGGTCATTAACACATCAGCACCTCAGGTGGCTGCAACAACAAGCATCAGGCAGTGAATGCAGGGAGAGTTCAGCTGCTGCTGGATCTGGGGCACGCAGGTGTCACAGGCTCACAGGCTGGAAGGGACCCAAGGAGATCATCCAGACCAACCCCTGCCAGAGCAGCACCACACAATCCAGCTCAGGGCACACAGGAGCACATCCAGACAGGTCTGCCAGAGCAGCACCACACAATCCAGCTCAGGGCACACAGAACACATCCAGACAGGCCTGGAAAGGCTCCAGAGAAGGAGACTCCACAACCTCTCTGGGCAGCCTGTGCCAGGGCTCTGGCACCCTTCCAGGCAAGAAGTTCCCCCTTGTGCTGAGCTGGAACCTCCTGTGCTGCAGCTTCCATCCATTGCTGCTTGTCCTGTCCCAGGGAGCAGTGAGCAGAGCCTGTCCCCCCCTCCTGACCCCCAGCCCTCAGACAGTTACAGGCATTGATTCAATCCCCTCTCAGTCTTCTCTTCTCCAGACTAAGCAGCCCCAGGGCCCTCAGCCTCTCCTCACCAAGCAGTGCTCCAGTCCCCTCATCATCCTCCTAGCCCTCTGCTGGACCCTCTCCAGCAGATCCCTGTCCCTCTGCAACTGGGGAGCCCCAAACTGAAGGCAGTGCTCAAGATGAGGCCTCACCAGAGCAGAGTAGAGGGGAAGAGAACCTCCCTTGATCTGCTGGACACACTCTGCTGAATGCCCCCCAGAACCCCACTGGCCCTCCTGGCCCCCAGGGCACATTGCTGTGCCATGGATGCTCTCCCCCAGCACCCCCAGGTCCCTCTCCTTGGGGCTGCTCTCCAGCAGTCACCTCCCAGCCTGTACTGCTGCAGTTTTTTCTTCCCCCCAGGTGCAGGACCTTGCACTTGGCCTTTCATTAGGTGCATTTTCACCCCAGCCTGTGGCTCTTTGCTCCTTTCCCTGGTTCCCTCCCTGGCAATGGACCAGTGGCGATAGAGCAGGTGCTGGGATTTAGCCCCAGCTGAGAGCTAAGCGCAGTCAGAAGGTCTCTGTGCCCTATCACGTTGGGTGTCACCTTACTGGGTGACTTTTGTTATGCCTACAAGAACTGATGTGGTGTAAGAGAAGTTGCCATGGCCTGGCCAGACCTGCCAGCCCTCCACACAGCAGAAGGGCACAGGCATGCTCCGAGCACCTGGCAGGGTGCACAGCTGCAGCCAGGCACAAACCTGCAGAGCAGCTGCAGTGCTGACTCCAAAGGGAGCCTCTGCCAGGCCCTGTCAGCTCCTGACAAGCAGCACAATGATGCACCTTGGTAGGGTGGTTAAGGTTATTGCCCTCCTAAGGCTAAGATGCTTTCCTGCTTGGAAAAAGCTGCCAGTTCTTGGGCTCTTCTCCCAGGCTGCTTGTGCCAAGAGGAGAGGACACAGCCTGAAGCTGTGCCAGGTTCAGGTTGGAGGTTTAGGTTGGATGTTAGGAGGCACTTCCTTATGGGAAGGGTAATTAGACACTGGGATGGACTGCCCAGGGATGGGCACTGGGGTATGTAAGGAAAGCTTGGGTGTGGCACTCAGTGCCATGGTCTGGTCCATGTGGTGGGCATAGGGCATAGGCTGGACTCGATGGCCCACGAGGTCTGCTACAGCCTCAGTGGTTCTGTGCTTCTGTGTCTAGCAGAGTAGTTTGTTCTGATGATCAGGGATAAAAAGACAGAAGAAGCTCCACCTCTTCTTTTCCTGGCACCCAAGGGTGCCAACCTAGCACCCCCTTCCCTCTCACACCAGCCTGGCCCCTGGGCACTGATTCCACAGCTGAAGAGAGGAGATTCTGAAAGAAGAATTAAAACTTCCATCCAGAGGGGAAAACATCTCCTGAGGCTAGGGCTAGAAAGGGCAACACAGAAGTGGTCCCCTCTGGGCTGCAAGCTCAGTGGACCTGGGTTTGTCCCCGTGGGGGTGGGAGCCCTCAGCATGTCCTCTGCCAGCTGCTACAACTCAGGCAATGAGTTGTGCTTTGCATGGGTCTCAACCAGGTCAGCAGCTGTGGAGTTTGCCTGAGGCAGTGCAGTGAGCTGGGGTCCCACTCAGGCAGCTGCTTAAGATTCAGATCCTACTTGTTGGTGTTTGTGTAAAACCACAGAACCACAGAGTGGGCGGGGATGGAAGGCAGCTCCTGAGGTCTGGGAGGGGTTGGAAGGCACCTCCTGAGGTCTGGGAGGGGATGGAAGGCAGCTCCTGAGGTCTGGGAGGGGATGGAAGGCACCTCCTGAGGTCTAGGAGGGGTTGGAAGGCACCTCCTGAGGTCTGGGAGGGGTTGGAAGGCAGCTCCTGAGGTCTGGGAGGGGATGGAAGGCACCTCCTGAGGTCTGGGAGGGGTTGGAAGGCAGCTCCTGAGGTCTAGGAGGGGTTGGAAGGCAGCTCCTGAGGTCTGGGAGGGGATGGAAGGCACCTCCTGAGGTCTAGGAGGGGTTGGAAGGCAGCTCCTGAGGTCTGGGAGGGGTTGGAAGGCAGCTCCTGAGGTCTAGGAGAGGATGGAAGGCACCTCCTGAGGTCTGGGAGGGGATGGAAGGCAGCTCCTGAGGTCTAGGAGGGGTTGGAAGGCAGCTCCTGAGGTCTGGGAGGGGATGGAAGGCACCTCCTGAGGTCTAGGAGAGGATGGAAGGCACCTCCTGAGGTCTGGGAGGGGTTGGAAGGCAGCTCCTGAGGTCTAGGAGGGGTTGGAAGGCAGCTCCTGAGGTCTGGGAGGGGATGGAAGGCACCTCCTGAGGTCATCAGGTCCAACCCCCTGCCGAAGCAGGAATCCCATTCTGGAAGACGCTGAAATGGGGAAGGGAAGGGAAGGGAAGGGAAGGGAAGGGAAGGGAAGGGAAGGGAAGGGAAGGGAAGGGAAGGGAAGGGAAGGGAAGGGAAGGGAAGGGAAGGGAAGGGAAGGGAAGGGAAGGGAAGGGAAGGGAAGGGAAGGGAAGGGAAGGGAAGGGAAGGGAAGGGAAGGGAAGGGAAGGGAAGGGAAGGGAAGGGAAGGGAAGGGAAGGGAAGGGAAGGGAAGGGAAGGGAAGGGAAGGGAAGGGAAGGGAAGGGAAGATTCTTTCCCTATGTAACAGAAATGTAGAAGCTTGAAGGATGACACTGCCCAGCCATGGCCACGACCAAAAAGTCAACTGGATTAAAAAAAGTCAACTGTATTAAGCCTTGAGAGAGCTCACAGAGACACAGTGCCAGGATCATAGAGCCACAGTGCCAGGATCACAGAGCCACAGTGCCAGGATCACAGAGCCACAGTGTCAGGATCACAGAGCCACAGTGCCAGGATCACAGAGCCACAGTGCCAGGATTACAGAGCCACAGTGCCATGATCACAGAGCCAGTGTCAGGATCACAGAGCCACAGTGTCAGGATCACAGAGCCACAGTGCCAGGATCACAGAGCCAGTGTCAGGATCACAGAGCCACAGAGTGCCAGGATCACAGAGCCACAGTGTCAGGATCACAGAGCCACAGTGCCAGGATCACAGAGCCACAGTGCCAGGATCACAGAGCCACAGTGTCAGGATCACAGAGCCACAGAGTGTCAGGATCACAGAGCCACAGTGCCAGGATCACAGAGCCACAGTGCCAGGATTACAGAGCCACAGTGTCAGGATCACAGAGCCACAGTGTCAGGATCACAGAGCCATAGTGCTAGGATCATAGAGCCACAGTGTCAGGATCACAGAGCCACAGTGCCAGGATCACAGAGCCACAGTGTCAGGATCACAGAGCCACAGTGCCAGGATCACAGAGCCAGTGTCAGGATCACAGAGTCACAGTGCCAGGATCACAGAGCCACAGAGTGCCAGGATCACAGAGCCACAGTGTCAGGATCACAGAGCCACAGTGTCAGGATCACAGAGCCACAGAATGCCAGGATCACAGAGCCAGTGTCAGGATCACAGAGTCACAGTGCCAGGATCACAGAGCCACAGTGCCAGGATCACAGAGCCACAGTGTCAGGATCACAGTCACAGAGTGTCAGGGGCTGGAAGGGAGCTCCAAGGCTCATCCAGTCCAACCCCTGCCAGAGCAGCAGCACCCAGAGCAGGTCACACAGGAACACACCCAGGCAGGTTTGGAATATCTCCAGAGAGGGAGACTCCACAGCCCCCCTGGGCAGCCTGTGCCAGGGCTCTGTCACCCTCACAGGGAAAAATTCCTCCTCATGTTCCCATGGCACTTCCTATGCCTCACCTTCCACCCCTGCCCCTTGTGCTGCCATGGGCATCCCCCAGCAGAGCCTGGCTGCAGCCTCCTGGCACTCCCCTGCACATCTTTATCAGCATGAATGAGGTCACCTCTCAGGCTGCTGCTTTCCAGGCCCCCAGCCCCAGCTCCCTCAGGCTCTCCTCTGAGGAAGATGTTCACTGCCTGCAGTGCTTTTGTGGCTCTGCTCTGGACTGTCTCCAGCAATTCCCTGAGCTGCTTCTTGAACGGAGGGGCCCAGAGCTGGACACAAGGTGCCAGCTGTGGCCTCAGCAGGGCAGAGCAGAGGGGCAGGAGAACCTCTCTGACCTACTCACCACAGCCCTTCTAACCCAGCCCAGATGGCATTGCCCCTCCTGCCCACCAGGGCACATTGCTGGCTCATGCTCACCCTCCCACCCACCAGCACCCCCAGGTCCTTTCCCCCCTCACTGCTCTCCAGCAGGTCAGCCCCAACCTCTGCTGCTCCCTGGGGTTGCTCTTCCTCAGGTGCCAGACTCTGCCCTTGCCCTTGCTGACCTTCATTCTGCTTCTCCCCACCCTTCCCTCCAACCCAAGCCTTGCTGAATGGCAGCACAGCTTGAGGGCTGCCACCACTGCTCCCAGATTTGTGCCATCAGCAAACCTGCTGGCAGTGCCCTCTGTGCCCTCAGCCAGGGAGCTGATGAGTAGATTGAGTAGTGCTGGTCCCAGTACTAACCCCTGAGGGACTCCACTAGACACAGGCCTCCGAGGAGACTCCATCCCACTGACCACACCTCCCATGCAGCCCCTCCCTGGCCACCCAGCCCACTCTGCCTCAGCTTAGCTGCAAGGATGCCCAGTGCTTCCCTGAGCCAAGAGAGACCACATCTCACCTCCTCCTGCCTGCCTGAGGAGCAGAGAGCTCCAGAGGTCCTGCCCCACCTCAATCACTTTGAGTTCATGACTCCGAGCACTACAGATTGCTGCTGGGGAGTTTAAGTCCAGCTGCACCATGAGCTCTCCTGGCCCTGAGTTTGAGAGGCTGCACACAAGGCAGAGCTCTCCTGCCCGGCCAGCGTTCACTCTCCCCCCTGCAGAGCAGCTCTGGAGCCAGTGACTCTGATTTGCCCTCCCCTCCTGTTACTCTGAAGCCCTTTAACTTGGGCATGCTTGTGCTGAGTGCTGTAGCTGGCAGTGTGCTGTGAAAGGAAGGGCAGTGGGAGGACAAAGAGCAGTAAGGAGGTGGGAATGGAGCAACTGCTGAGAGCAAGAGTGGCATTCAGGTGCCAGCCTGTGGAGACCACGGCAGAGACAGGCTAAGGCACAACACCGAGGGGCAGGTTGTGTTCAGGCATCTCAGCTGCTCTGCTTGCTGTGTGGTCTCATGCAAGGGAGGTTGGAAATGGTTTCCCTTCCTCTGTGCACAGAGAGGGGCCTGGAAACAGCACAGACCCCCGAGCAGACTTCCTTACAAGTGAAACATTTCCCTTCTCACAGAGCTCCTTTGTTCTACCACTTAACAGAAATCATGTTCCAAACTGCATGGGGCTGGAAGGGACCCTCCCAGGGCATCTTGTGCAGCCCCTGCAGGCAGCAGGGACAGCTCCAGCTGGAGCAGGCTGCACAGGGACACAGCAAGGCTGAGCTGGAATGGCTGCAGGGATGGGGCCTCAAGCACAGCCCTGGGCAGCCTGTGCCAGGCTCTGCCCACCCTCACTCTGCACAACTCCCTCCTCATGCCCAACCTAACTCTGCCCTGCTCCACTGCCAAACCATTGCCCTCAGCCTGTCCCCACAGCCCCTTCTGAGCAGTCCCTCCCCAGCCTGCCTGCAGCTTCCCTGCAGATGGTGCCCTGCAGCTCTGAGCTCTCCCTGCAGCCTTCTCTCCTGCACACTGTTGTACCCACACTGCCCTCTCTGCTGCACTGCCACTGGGATGTGCAGCCTCCCAGCATCATCCAAAGCTGTTTTCTACTCGGATAACACAAACTATTTCTTTACTATAGTCACCAACAAGCTCCTGGTACCAGCTTCACTGGCAGTGTGGCCAGCAGAAGTGTGCTGCCAGTTTAAAGGCTTAGCCATAGGCTTGGCCACAGCAGCTTGGTCAAAGTGTAGCCTCATTTGGAAATGCCAAAAGGACAAAGTTGGTGTGAGGGGAATTTGCAGAGGGGGTGGGGGGCAAAGGCCCTCCTGGTCTGTAAAACTTGCTGCTGCCTCTACTCTGCCAACATCTCCCCGTGGTTCCTTGGGTCTGTTTGATTGTTTCACCACCACCTCCTTCCTCGTGCAGTAATGCAAATACATGGTTGGTGTTATCCAAAACAGTGTCCACTGCTTCCTCTTGCCTGTTGTGCTGCTTCTGCTTCTTTTGGGGAAGAAAAGCCAGGGGGGAGCCAAGGCTCAGCAGGCACAGCCCCACTGCTAATTGGGAGAGCTTTCAAAGGACTCCTGCCTCAGCCAGGGCCTGAGTGACCTCAGGAAGGGAGAAAGCTGCAGCAAGATGCTGGGTAAGAATCACAGAATCATGGAACCAACCAGGCTGGCAGAGAGCTCCAGGCTCAGCCAGCCCAGCCTAGCACCCAGCCCTGCCCAACCAACCAGACCATGGCACTCAGTGCCCCAGCCAGGCTTGGCTGCAACACCTCCAGCCACGGCCACTCCACCACCTCCCTGGGCAGCCCATTCCAGTGCCAATCACTCTCTCTGACAACAACTTCCTAACAACATCCAGCCTGAACCTGCCCTGGCACAGCTCCAGGCTGTGTCCCCTTCTTCTGCTGCTGGCTGCCTGGCAGCAGAGCCCAACCCCACCTGGCTACAGCCTCCCTGCAGGCAGCTGCAGGCAGCAATCAGCTCTGCCCTGAGCCTCCTCTGCTGCAGGCTGCACCCCCCCAGCTCCCTCAGCCTCCCCTCACAGGGCTGTGCTCCAGGTTGATGAAAGCCCAATTAGGAAATCCATTTTAACAGCAGCCATCCTGTCCCTTTGATCTTCCAAACCACTCAGGGTCTCAGCACAGCCCAGCAAATCCATGCTTGCAGATTGCCATGGAAATAGGATCTCTTCATCTTGAGTTCAGCTGCTTGGGGAAGAGCTGCTGAGCATCAGGGACTGTGAGCAGGCACGAGGCAGGACCAGCCTGGGCACAGCATGAGGGAGCTCTGGGTGTGTGACCCCCTGCTTCTCACAGTGAGGATTTTATCAAATGAGGCCTTGGGGGTGCCAGTTGGTGCCAAAGTGCCCAGCAGCCAGCACTGGTGGTTGCAGCCCAGAGCCAGCTGTGTGCTGGCTGCAGCCAGAGCAGGGAGAGCAGCAGCACAGGGAGGGGATTCTGCCCCTCCACTCTGCTCTGCTCAGCCCTCACCTGCAGCACTGCCTCCAGTGCTGGAGAACACAGCACAAGAACCACCTGGAGCTGCTGCAGAGGGGCCAGAGGAGCCCACCAAGGTGATCAGAGGCTGCAGAAGCTCTGCTGTGGGGACAGGCTGGGAGAGTTGGGGCTGTGGAGCCTGGAGAAGAGAAGGCTGCAGGGAGAGCTCAGAGCAGCCTTGCAGTGCCTGAAGGGGCTGCAGGAGAGCTGGGGAGGGACTTGTGACAAGGGCTGGGAGTGTCAGGCTGAGGGACAATGGCTTTGAGCTGGGAGAGGGGAGAGTGAGAGTGGAGAGGAGGAAGAGATTGTTGAGAGTGAGGGTGGGGAGAGACTGCCACAGGTTGCCCAGGGAGGCTGTGGAGCACAGAAGACCAAAGATCACATTCCATGCTCCACAGCCTCCCTGGAGGTGCTGCAGGCCAGGCTGGATGAGGCCTTGAACACCTCGGACTGGTGAGAGGTTAGGGTTGGGGATGACCTTTAAAGCCCCTCCTGTGGTTCTATAAAATCAAACCTGCTTTCAGCAGAGTTCTGGAAGGTCTTTTTCAAAGGGTTCCTCTCTTGCCTGAGCAGCTCAGTCCTTGGCACCCACTCAAAGCCTGTGACTCAACACCTTTCCATTCAGGCATTTTGGGTTTTTTTAATGGTTCTTTTAACTACTTCTGTGACTTTTATTCAATTTAGCATCATTTTATTTCCAGTGGTTGGTTCTCAGCCACAGGGATGAAGCCTCCTCCCCCTGGCACCCACTACTGGGAACACAGCAATCTCCACTTGGCTGCTTGAGTGCAGACTGTGAGGTCTGAGAGGCTCACACTGGTGTGGACCTAAGGGAATGCAGCTGTGAGATGCAACTGTCAGGGCACCTCCTGTGTCCTGTGGCTCTTAAGTCTGATCATAATCCCTGGGGGACCCTGCCAAGCGCAGAGCATTTGCTGAGCTGTGGTAGAGGTCTGGTGGAGCCAGTTCCTGTTTCCCAGGCTGTCACAGCATCACAGGATGCTCTGTGGGAGGGAACACAAAGCTCTAATCCAGTGCTGATCTCCCCTGCCATGGGCAGGGACACCTCCCACCAGCACAGCTTGCTCAAGGCTTCATCCAGCCTGGCCTGCAGCACCTCCAGGGAGGTTGCAGAGCACAGAAGCACAGAATGGGATCTTTGATTGGGGATCTTTGATCCCCTTCTGTGCTCTGCAACCTCCCTGGGCAGCCTGTGCCAATCTCTCCCCACCCTCACTCTCAACAATCTCTTCCTCCTCTCCACTCTCACTCTCCCCTCTCCCAGCTCAAAGCCATTGTCCCTCAGCCTGACACTCCCAGCCCTTGTCACAAGTCCCTCCCCAGTTCTGCTACAGCCTCCTTCAGGCATTGCAAGGCTGCTCTGAGCTCTCCCTGCAGCCTTCGCTTCTCCAAGCTGCACAGCCCCAACTCTCCCAGCCTGTCCCCACAGCAGAGCTTCTGCAGCCTCTGATCACCTTGGTGGGCTCCTCTGGCCCCTCTGCAGCAGCTCCAGGTGGTTCTTGTGCTGTGCTCCCCAGCACTGGAGGCAGTGCTGCAGGTGAGGGCAGAGCAGAGCAGATTGGAGGGGTTAGCATTCCCTCAGTCATCCTTTCCCTGCCTGTTCCCTCCACAGTGTGACTTCTCTGGGCAGCCTTCTGCAATTTTGGCCTGAGTGCAGGTGTGGGGACTGAGGGGATGACTTTTTGAAGTGCTGGGCTGTGCCTCTTCAAGCAGAGTGTGTGAGTGACCTGTGCTGCAGAGCAGAAGCTAAGTGCCAGCAGAACTGTGCACCAGAAAATGACTGGGGCAGGTAAATGAGTGCTGAGCTGCTCTCTGCTTGCATTTGTCACACTTACATCCAATTGGGGTAAAAGGATTTCAGGATCCTTGGTCATATCCAGCAGAGTTTTACATGAGTGAACTGTAGGGAAGGTAAAGGCTCATTAAAGGAGGCTGCAGGGAGCTGGGCTTGGGATCTGCCCCCCAGTCTCAGGTGATAGAAGCAGAGGAAATGGCCTGGAATTTTGCCAGGAGAGAGTCAGGTTGGAGAGGAGGCAAAATGTCTTTGGTGCCAGAGTGGTCAGGGACTGGCAGAGGCTGCCCAGGGAGGTGGTGCAGTCCCCATGGCTGGAGGTGTTCAGCAGCCTGTGGCCATGGCACCTGGGGCCATGGTTTGGTGGCCAGGGTGGGGTTGGGCTGAAGATTGGACTGGATGATCTCAGAGGGCATTTCCAGCCCAAAGAATGCTCTGATCCTCTGCTCTTGTTGGCTGTGGGACTGAACCCCAAAGGATTAGATCCTGGCCTCACTGCAGGCAGCAGCAGAGCCCTCACCCCCTTCAGAGCAGTGGTGCCAGCAGCCAGGTTTGTGGTCAGCAGAGGTGGTGGAGTCCCCACGTCTGGAGGTGTTCCAGAAACTGTGCCCGTGGGGCCTGGGGCCATGGCTTGGTGGCCACTGTGGGGCTGGGCTCAGTGGTGTAAAGGCTTTCCCAGCTGAAGCAGCTGTGGCATTCCACTGTGCTCCCTCGAGTCTGGCCCACAAGCAGCCGAGCAGAGCTTTTCACTCCCCAGTCAGTGATGTGCACAGCTCAGCTGGAAGCTGCAGCTGCTCACCCATAGAATCACAGAATCATTGAATCAAACAGGTTGGAAGAGACCTCCAGAGCTCACCCAGCCCAAATCCCTGCCAGAGCAGGGCACCCAGGGCTGGGCACACAGAACACATCCAGGGGGGCAGGAAAGGCTCCACAGAAGGAGACTCCACAGCCTCTCTGGGCAGCCTGCTCCAGGCTTCCAGCACCCTCACACTGACAAAGCTTCCCCTCCTCTTGCCCTGGTACCTCCTCTGCTCCAGCTGGCACCCAGTGCCCCTTGTGCTGCCCTTGGCCAGTCCTGGGCACAGCCTGGCTGCATCCTCCTGACACTGCCCTGCACATCTTCAGCCCAGCACTGAGGGCAGCCCTCAGGCTGCTCTGCTGCCAGCTGCCAGCCCCATCTGCCTCAGCCTGGCCTCCCAGGAGCTGTTCACTGCCTGCAGCAGCTTGGGGGCTCTGGGCTGGGCTCTCCCCAGCACTTCCCTGATGTCCTGCTTGTGCTGAGGGGCCCAGAGCTGGACACAGCATTCCAGAGAGGTTGGAGTGGTGGCACTTAGCCTGCAAAGCAGGACACAGTGCCAAGGCTCTTTCAGCTCCAGGAGGCTTCCTCCCTGGCACACAGTGGTTCACAGCCCCCTTCACAGAAGGAGCTCAGGCTCTGCCCATGGCACTCCTGCTGGCAGCAAAGCACTCCCTGTCGCTTCTGTTCTCCAGGCTGAGCAGCCCCAACTCTCCCAGCCTGTCCCACGGGGGGGTCTCCAGCCCTCTGATCATCTTGGTGGCCTCCTCTGGACTTGCTCCACGAGGTCCACGTCTGCCTTGTGTTGAGGGGACCTGCACTAGACAGAGGGAGGTCTCCCAGAGCAGAGCAGAGCAGAGGCACAATGACCTCTCTGTACCTGCTCCACAGGCTCCTTTGGATGGAGCCCTGGTGGGGCCGGTCCCTTGCATGCAGTGAGTGACAGGACAAGAGGAAGCAGCCTCGAGTTGTGTCAGGGGAGGTTTAGGTTGGATATTAGGGGACATGTCTTGCCAGAAAGCTTCTCAGGCAGTGGCACAGGCTGCCCAGGGAGGTGGTGGAGTCCCCATCTCTGGAGGGGTTTAGAAGCTGCATGGATGTGGTGCTGAGGGGCCCAGAACTGAGCACCAGATTCCAGCTGTGGGCTCAGCAGGGTAGAAATGAGCAGAAACGGCTCAGAAGCTTTGAGTGGGTGTCAAAATGAGCCTTGTGGCTGTGAACTCTTGGGCTGTGCACACTTCATCACTCCTGAGCTGCCTGAAAGTCGACCCAGATGTTTGCTGCTGATGCAGTGCCACTCCCTGCCCCTCGCACATCTGCAGAGCTGGTGCCCGCCGCGGTGCCTGCAGCCTGCCCAGCGCATCCCATCCCATCCCATGCCATGCAGGGCAGGGCAGGGCACTCTGCCATGGAGGTTGTTCCTCCCACTGCTGCTGCCTGCAGGCTCAGCTCTCCTCTTGCTGCCTGTGCTGCTGTCGCCCAGGTTTGACAGCTGTGGGGATCCGAGGGCTGCACTGGAGGCTTCCAGGCCTTGGCTGGGGACTGCAGAGGTGCATCAGAGCAGTGTGGGCAGCACTTCTGGGAAGATGATGGAAAAACAGGGGCATGGTTAATGGAGCTGAGCTCCTCTCTCCCCTTTTGGCAGTGGTTCACGGTGACACAAAGTAAGTATCGAGCCTGGTGCCAAAGCCTGGTGCCAAGACAAAATGGTCCTGATTTATGCTTGCTTTAAGAGCTCCTAAAGTCAGGAGGGATCCTTAAGAGCCTCCTTGAATCAATTCCTGTTTGAACTAAAGCACAAAGCTTAAGCCAGAGCTTGCAGGACCGCAGCTGCCTGCACTGTGGCTGTTGCACAGGGGAGCTGAGCTCACAGCCCACCCTTGTGGCAGGGCTTGGGTTCAGCTGGGCACAGGGGCAAGTCTGCCAGCAGGTGTGTGGGGTGGTTGGCATGTTCAGACCTGAGCAGGGGGAATGCTTGGCTGGATGAGGCTATGACAGTTGGGGCTCTGCAGCCTGGAGAGGAGAAGGCTTCCAGGAGACCTTGGAGTGGCCTTCCAGGATCTGAAGAGGGCTACAGGAGGGCTGGGGAGGGACTGTTGACAAGTTCTGGGAATGGCAGGAGGAGGAGGAATGGGTTTGAAGTGGCAGAGGGGAGGTTGGAACTGGACATTGTGAAGAAGTTGTTTACAGTGAAGGTGGTGAGAGACTGGCACAGGTTGAGGGTGGTGAAACAGTGGCACAAGTTGTCCAGGGAAGTTGTGGATCTTTGATCACATTGTGTGCTTCTGTGCTCCACAGCCCCCCTGGAGATGTTCAAGGCCAGGCTGGATGAGGCCATGAGCAACTTGTGCTGGAGGAAGGTGTTCCAGCCTGTGGCAGGAGGTTGGAGCTGGATGAGCTTTGAGGTCTCTTCCAACCTGAACCATTCTATGAGTCTATGATGAAGCTAGGAGGAGCAATCTCCAGGGCTGCCATGCATCTGCTAGCCTGCAGGCTCCACTGCTGGCCAGAGGAATGCCAGCCTGGTGTGTGCAGTTGAGCCTTGCTGAGCATCTGGAGGTTCCTCAGCCTCTGGTTGTGATGCTGTGGACAGCAATGAGCTCTGCCCTGAGCCTCCTCTGCTGCAGGCTGCACCCCCCCAGCTCCCTCAGCCTCTCCTCACAGGGCTGTGCTCCAGGCCCCTCCCCAGCCTTGCTGCCCATCTCTCAACACCTTCCAGCACCTCAGCATCTCTCTGCAATGGAGGAGCCCAGAACTGGACACAGCACTGCAGGGGTGACCTGAGCAGTGCTGAGCACAGGGGCACAAGAACCTCCCTTGCCCTGCTGCCCACACTGCTCCTGAGCCAGCCCAGGATGCCATTGGCTCTGCTGCCCACCTGGGCACTGCTGCCTCCTCTGCAGCTGCTCTCTCCCAGCACCCCCAGCTCCCTCTCTGCCTGTCTGCTCTCAGCCACTCTGGCCCCAGCCTGTAGTGCTGCTTGGGCTTGTTGTGGCCCAACTGTAGAACCCTGCCCTTGGCCTTGTTCAGTCTCATCCCATTGGCCTCTGGAGTGCTGGTTGGAGGTAATGTCAGAGGGGAAGTGCCTGTGGCACACAGCCAGAAGCAGTGCTTGCAGTGTTCTGCTCTCTGTTGAGTGGACTGCAGGCAAGAGGAAAAGGACAGAGGGCAAGGCTGAGGCTGTTGGAACTGCTGTGGGCTTAATGTGTTTGCTCTGCTTTACCTTAGAGGCAGAGGAACTGCTGCTTGGATGAGGCCCTTAGTGCCATGGTCTGGATGACTGTCTGGGGCTGGGTGCTGGGTTGGACTGGATGAGCCTGGAGCTCTCTGCCAACCTGCTTGATTTTATGATTCTGTGATTCTATTTTTTACACCCAGTTTAGTTGCAGCCCAGGGCCAGCTGCCACAGGATGAGAAATCAGAGTTAGAGTCATAGAACAGATCTGGTTGGCAGAGCCCTCCAAGCTCACCCAACCCAGCACTGCAGGCTCAGCACCAAACCATGTCCCTAAGCTCCACAGCTGCTGGAGCACCCCTCAGGGATGGTGACTCCAGCCCTGCCCTGGGCAGCCTGTGCCAAGGTTTGAGAGTGCAGAAACACTTCCTGAGCTCCAGTCTGAGTCTCCCCTGGGGCAGCTTGGAGCCATTCCCTCTGCTCCTGTCCCTTGCCACCAAGGAGCAGAGGCTGCTCCCTCCTCACTGCCCCCTCCCTGCAGGCAGCTGCAGAGAGCAATGAGCTCTGCCCTCAGCCTCCCCTTCCCCAGCCTGAGCACCCCCAGCTCCCTCTGCCCCTTCTCACTCCCAGCTGCTCCAGGCCCTTCTCCAGCCTCACTGCCAGAATTCAGGTGGTGGAGGAGATGATCTCTTGTTACCAGGCTGCAGAGCAGCTTCAGTGTTCACACTTTGCTCTCTGCTCTGCTGTCCTCTGCTTTCTTTCCCAAGAGTGCTGTACACAAATCTCCATATCCCAGATCAGCCCTGCTGAGTCCCAGCTGATGGGACTGCTGTTGTGCTCTCACCTTGGCTGTCTCCACTTGAATCAGCACATGGAAATGAGAAGGGTGGCAGCTTGATAATGTGCTCCTGCTCTGTGCTACTCTCAACTGCTCCAGAGTGTCCTCTGCACAGAATGCACTTCTGTGCTAAAACTGGGCTCTTGCTCATCACAAGGGTTGTGCTAAGTAGGCTGAGAGAGGTTCTTCTCACCTGCTGTGCCCTGCTCAGGCTGCATCTGGAATACTGTGTCCAGCCCTGGGCCTCTCAGTTCAAGAAGGACCTCAGGGACCCACTTGAGAGAGCCCAGCACAGGGACTGCCAGAACAGTAGCAGAAGAGCTCTGAGTGGCCTGTGCTGAGCACAGAGCTTCCCAAACCTGTGGCTGTGAAGCATCTCTGTCTGCCAAACCTGATCTTAAGAGAAGAGGTGAGGCGACAGAAGCCTGCACTTCACTGGCACAGCCCAGCTGGGGATGCCAGCAGAGAGGTGCTTGTGCCCAGAGCTGCCTCTTGTGCCCATGGCTGGCAGCGACAGGGAGTGCTTTGCTGCCAGCAGGAGTGCCATGGGCAGAGCCTGAGCTCCTTCTGTGAAGGGGGCTGTGAACCACTGTGTGCCAGGGAGGAAGCCTCCTGGAGCTGAAAGAGCCTTGGCACTGTGTCCTGCTTTGCAGGCTAAGTGCCACCACTCCAACCTCTCTGGAATGCTGTGTCCAGCTCTGGGCCCCTCAGCTCAAGCAGGAGCTCAGGGAAGTGCTGGGGAGAGCCCAGCCCAGAGCCCCCAAGCTGCTGCAGGCAGTGAACAGCTCCTGTGGGGCCAGGCTGAGGCAGCTGGGGCTGGCAGCTGGCAGCAGAGCAGTCTGAGGGCTGCCCTCAGTGCTGGGCTCAAGATGTGCAGGGCAGCGTCGGGAGGACACAGCCAGGCTGTGCCCAGGACTGGCCAAGGGCAGCACAAGGGGCACTGGGTGCCAGCTGGAGCAGAGGAGGTGCCAGGGCAAGAGGAGGGGAAGCTTTGTCAGTGTGAGGTTGCTGGAGGCCTGGAGCAGGCTGCCCAGAGAGGCTGTGGAGTCTCCTTCTGTGGAGCCTTTCCAGCCCCCCTGGATGTGTTCTGTGTGCCCTGCCCTGGGTGCCTGCTCTGGCAGGGATTTGGGCAGGATGAGCTCTGGAGGTCCCTTCCAGCCCCACTCATTCTCTGGTTCTGTGAAGGGGAAGCAGCTCCCAGAAAGCAAAGAGATGCTGCCAGCCATGGAACTCCCCTCAGAAGCTGAGAAGTCTTCTCTGAGCTCTCCCTGTTTGCAGAGCCCTCTGCACACACAAAATGCACTTCAGAATGCCTCCAACACAGCCACTCCCCAGCTGGCTCCCTGAGCAGCTTCTTAATTGGGCTCAGAAGTGGAATTATCATTCAGATGTTAGCACTTTTGCTGCTCAACCTCTAATTTATTTTGAAAGCTTAAACAAATTCTATAAATACTTAAATTTCCTATATGCTGCCACTTGCTAAGTGAGCTTCATTAAGGCTAAGCTGCAGCTCCCCCCTCGGTGTGTCGATGTTTGAAGTCAGCGCAGATCCTATCGGAGCCTGCCCCATCCTGTGCCCTTATTGACACAGTCCTCAGCACTGCAGGTCAGGAGCAGAGCTGTGCTGGGGTCGTTTCACCACTGCTCAGAAGCACCTTTTGGGAAAACACACACAAAAATCTGAACAGAAAAGGGAAAGCTCAGTTCTAAAGCAGCTGGGGCAGGGTGCTCAGAGCCACATCGAGACCTTGAGTGCCTCATGCAGCTGTAGCTCACACTGGGATCGAGGAGCTTGGTGGGACCATGGAACCAGGCAGGCTGGCAGAGAGCTCCAGGCTCAGCCAGCCCAGCCTAACACCCAGCCCTGCCCAACCAACCAGACCATGGCACTCAGTGCCCCAGCCAGGCTTGGCTGCAACACCTCCAGCCACGGCCACTCCACCACCTCCCTGGGCAGCCCATTCCAGTGCCAATCACTCTCTCTGCCAACAACTTCCTAACAACATCCAGCCTGAACCTGCCCTGGCACAGCTTGAGGCTGTGTCCCCTTCTTCTGCTGCTGGCTGCCTGGCAGCAGAGCCCAACCCCACCTGGCTACAGCCTCCCTGCAGGCAGCTGCAGGCAGCAATCAGCTCTGCCCTGAGCCTCCTCTGCTGCAGGCTGCACCCCCCCAGCTCCCTCAGCCTCTCCTCACAGGGCTCTGCTCCAGGCCCCTCCCCAGCCTTGCTGCCCTTCTCCAAACACCTTCCAGCACCTCAGCATCTCTCTGCAATGGAGGAGCCCAGAACTGGACACAGCACTGCAGGGGTGGCCTGAGCAGTGCTGAGCACAGGGGCACAAGAACCTCCCTTGTCCTGCTGCCCACACTGCTCCTCAGCCAGCCCAGGCTGCCATTGGCTCTGCTGCCCACCTGGGCACTGCTGCTTCCTCTGCAGCGCCTCTCTGCCAGCACCCCCTGGTCCCTCTCTGCCTGCCTGCTCTCAGCCACTCTGTTCCCAGCCTGTAGTGCTGCTTGGGCTTGTTGTGGCCAAAGTGCAGAACCCTGCCCTTGGCCTCTGCCCACCCATGCAGCCTGGCCAGGTCCCTCTGCAGGGCTCTGCTGCCCTCCCACAGCTCCACACTGCTCCTAGCTTGGTGTCATCTTGGTACCTGTGAAACCTTTCAGGGCTGGGTTTGAACCTTCTGCAAATCTCTTTGGCACTGCCTCACATTTTCCTGTGTGGTAAAAAGAGTTCCTGAGGTGCAGAGGTTGCCTTTGCCTCTCATGCAGAGGTTCCAGCAGTACCTCTGAATGTCCCTCATGATCCTTCCTGCAGCATGGAGTCTGTGAGAGCTGCAAGAACTTTTTCCTTTAACTATTTCTTTATTTCCTCCAATTCTTTATTTCCTTCACCTCTTTATTTCCTCTTGTTCTTTAATCCCTATATATGTCTCTTCCCCTTAGCTCTTTATTTCCTTTCTTTATTTCCTCTAGTTCTTTCTTCATTTGACCTCTATATTTCACCTGTGTTTCATTTATTGCTTTACTTTCCTTATTTATTTCCTCTATTTATTTACTTCTTCTATTCCTTTGTTTTCTCTTTACTTCCTCTCTTTATTCCCTTTTCTTTCTTTCTTTCTTTCTTTCTTTCTTTCTTTCTTTCTTTCTTTCTTTCTTTCTTTCTTTCTTTCTTTCTTTCTTTCTTTCTTTCTTTCTTTCTTTCTTTCTCTCTCTCTCTCTCTCTCTCTGTCCTTCCTCCATTCCTTTCTTTCCCCAGGTTAGTTCAGGTTGCCCAGGCTCAGGCAGAGGTAGTCAATGTGGCAGCAGTAGGCAAAGCCTGACTGCATTTCCCTGCCTTGGTTTTCTGCCTCAGCAGGCCCTGTGAGGGATGCAGACATCACTGGTGGTTTATTTTCACAGCAGTGATCTAATTCCTGTCCTTCAAACACTCCACTTAGCCTCAAACAGCACAGAGACCCTTCCCTGGGCTGGGCTGCTGTGCTCGGCTGCCTGCCCTTGTTGTGTCCCATGCAGAAGGCAGGGGCTCATGGCTATGATTCACTCTTGCAGAGGGCTCTGGTCTTGGAGAAATGAATTTGAGATCTGTGTAGGAAAAGAGCAGGGTGCAGGCTGCAGACTGGCATTTCTGCTCCTGGAATCCCTTCAGCCTGATTGCCACTTCATGCTGGTGTTGAGCAAAGTCTCTGGTGGTGCTGTAGGCTGTAAGCAGGGAAAACCAGGACAAGGGAGGTTCTTGTGCCCCTGTGCTCAGCACTGCTCAGGCCACCCCTGCAGTGCTGTGTCCAGCACTGGGCTCCTCCATTGCAGAGAGATGTTGAGGTGCTGGAAGGTGTTTGGAGAAGGGCAGCAAGGCTGGGGAGGGGCCTGGAGCACAGCCCTGTGAGGAGAGGCTGAGGGAGCTGGGGGGGTGCAGCCTGCAGCAGAGGAGGCTCAGGGCAGAGCTGATTGCTGCCTGCAGCTGCCTGCAGGGAGGCTGTAGCCAGGTGGGGTTGGGCTCTGCTGCCAGGCAGCCAGCAGCAGAAGAAGGGGACACAGCCTCAAGCTGTGCCAGGGCAGGTCTAGGCTGGATGTTGTTAGGAAGTTGTTGTCAGAGAGAGTGATTGGCACTGGAATGGGCTGCCCAGGGAGGTGGTGGAGTGGCCGTGGCTGGAGGTGTTGCAGCCAAGCCTGGCTGGGGCACTGAGTGCCATGGTCTGGTTGGTTGGGCAGGGCTGGGTGCTAGGTTGGGCTGGCTGAGCCTGGAGCTCTCTGCCAACCTGCTTGATTCTGTGATTCTGTGGCTCTATGAAAACAAGAGGAGTTGGACACCTGCCAAGTGTTGACTGCAATACTTAAGGACAGCATCCAAAGCCATGTGCACCGCAGCAACATTCCACTCTAGAGGTTTTGATTAATACATGTCTATGGTGAGGTTTAGTAGCTTTGTAATGACCTTTGGAATCTGTTTTTGTCTGATTCACACTGCTTACCTCAGGCTTGTGATGTCAGGCTGCTGCTGTGTCCTTTGAAAGCACACTGGTGACCGCAGGAGGTGGAACTCTTCCATCTGGCACAGAAATATGCCACTTGGGCAAACCAAAGCACACGTTCAGGCTGGGTGAGGAATGGCTCAAGAGCAGCCTGGAGGAGAAGGCCTTGGGGGTGCCAGCTGGTGCCAAGTGCCCAGCAGCCAGCACTGGTGGCTGCAGCCCAGAGCCAGCTGTGTGCTGGCTGCAGCCAGAGCAGGGAAAGCAGCAGCACAGGGAGGGGATTCTGCCCCTCCACTCTGCTCTGCTCAGCCCTCACCTGCAGCACTGCCTCCAGTGCTGGGGAACACAGCACAAGAACCACCTGGAGCTGCTGCAGAGGGGCCAGAGGAGGCCACCAAGGTGATCAGAGGCTGCAGAAGCTCTGCTGTGGGGACAGGCTGGGAGAGTTGGGGCTGTCCAGTCTGGAGAAGAGAAGGCTGCAGGAGAGCTCAGAGCAGCCTTGCAGTGCCTGAAGGGGCTGCAGGAGAGCTGGGGAGGGACTTGTGACAAGGGCTGGGAGTGGGAGGCTGAGGGACAATGGCTTTGAGCTGGGAGAGGGGAGAGTGAGAGTGGAGAGGAGGAAGAGATTGTTGAGAGTGAGGGTGGGGAGAGATTGGCACAGGCTGCCCAGGGAGGTTGCAGAGCACAGAAGCACAGAATGTGGTCAAAGATCCCATTCTGTTCTTCTGTACTCCACAACCTCCCTGGAGGTGCTACAGGCCAGGCTGGATGAAGCCTTGAGCAAGCTGTGCTGGTGGGAGGTGTCCCTGCCCATGGCAGGGGGCTGGCACTGGCTGAGCTTTAAGGTGCCTTCCACACTGTGGCTCTGTGCCATTCCCTTCTGCCAGGGTGCCAGGTGTGCTATTCTGAACGCCCAAAGTTCCTGCTTGCTGTCCTGCCTGCTGAAAACCTTTGCTGGCAGTTTCAGGCTTCCTGGCTGGAGCTGATCTGTGGTGCTTGCAGAGCCACAGTTGACAGGAGCAGAGAGTTTGATCTGCTGAACCCAGAGAAGCAGCTGGGCTGTGGAGCAGCCTGGGCAGAGAAGTGGAGCAGAGCAGCGCCCGGAGTGAGCTCTCCTGGTGCCTGCGGGCTGAAAGCTGCTTCCATTCAAAGCTCTTCATCGTGGGCAATTTTGGCTCAGTGCTCTGAGGTTTGCTGCCAAAACACTGAATCCACAACCCATCCCCAGCTGACCAACTCACTGATTAACAGCAGGGCACCGAGTGGACTCCCTCAGTGGTGGTGTTTGGAGTGTAGTGCATGGAAGCCACAGCAGGAGCTCAGTTTCAAGGCTGAACATCCTTCTTCACCCCTCCCTCTCTGTCTCTCTTTCCCCAGAGGTCTCCCTGGCATTTCTGAGCCTCCTCCTCGATGAGCAGCTCAGCTTGGTGGCATCCAGGAGTGCAAAGTGCTTCCAGAAGAGCCTGCTGAGTGCATGCCATGAGCCCCTGAGTCACACAGAGCAGCCTTCCCCTCTCGCCACCGACGCTGCCCTCACATCCTCCTTGGAGCAGCTGCCAGAGGGACTGAACTTTGCTGCTTCCAGCTGTGTGCCCAGGACCTTTCCCGTGTCATCAGAGGCTGCTGGAACCCTGTGCCTAGGTGGTGCCACGTGGAAGTGAGACACTCACCCTGCTCCCCCACAGCCTCTCCCTGCTTCCCTCCCTGCCAGCTGCTGCATCCCCACGTTCCAGATGTGCAGGCAGCTGCCAAGAGCTTCCCCCGCAGGGTGCAGGTCCTCTCTTGCCAGGATAAAGTAAGTGCTGCTCAGTGGGTGCTGGGCAAGTGCAGCCCTGTCTGGCCAGGCTCCTGGCAGTGGTGCCCTGTCGTAGGACAGGTGCACAGGGCACAGACTGCAAACCAGGAACCTCCACCTCAGCATCAGGAGAAACTTCTTTGGTGTGAGGCTGCTGGAGGCGTGGCACAGGCTGCCCAGAGAGGCTCTGGAGTCTCCTTCTCTGGAGCCTTTCCAGCCCCCCCCAGGATGTGCTCCTGTGTGCCCTGCCCTGGGTGCCCTGCTCTGGCAGGGGTTGGGCTGGATCTCTGGAGGTGCCTTCCAGCCCCTACTGTTCTGTGGCTCTGTGACTGGGTTAAAAGCAGATCGGTCCTTGGGAGCAGGAAGGGGAGGAGGTCACTCCACTGGCAGTCCACTGGCAAAGTGCCAGTGCCAACCCAGTGCCCTTAATTTGCCAGACAAGGCAGCTGGCCCCGAGCCTGGGGGAGGTGTGGAGCACCCCAGGGTCTTTGGGAAGATTTGCTTTGTTTAAAATGCTTTGTCAGCCAGTCCTGCCTCTGCCTTCTGGCCCCTCTCAGCCAGCCCCACCTCTGCCCTGCCTTCACACAGAGAGGGAGATCACCCAGCTACAGAGCTCAGTGCCAGGCAGGGTCATGGAACAGGTCACCTTGAGTGCCATCACAAAGCACCTACAGCATGGCCAAGGGATCAGGCCCAGCCAGCATGGTCCTGCCTGACCAACATGATCTCCTTTTATGATCAGGCTCCTGCCTGGTGAGTGTGGGGCAGGTGTGCATGGAGTCTGCCTGGACTGCAGCAAAGCCTCTGCCACAACAAGGTCCTGGCACAGCTGGCAGCTCATGGCTTGAATAGGCTCACTCTGATGTGGGTCAAGAACTGTCTGGAGGGCTGGGCCCAGAGAGTGGTGGTGAATGGTGCCACATCCAGCCACAACAAGCCCAAGCAGCACTACAGGCTGGGAACAGAGTGGCTGAGAGCAGGCAGGCAGAGAGGGACCAGGGGGTGCTGGGAGAGAGGAGCTGCAGAGGAGGCAGCAGTGCCCAGGTGGGCAGCAGAGCCAATGGCATCCTGGGCTGGCTCAGGAGCAGTGTGGGCAGCAGGACAAGGGAGGTTCTTGTGCCCCTGTGCTCAGCACTGCTCAGGCCACCCCTGCAGTGCTGTGTCCAGCTCTGGGCTCCTCCATTGCAGAGAGATGCTGAGGTGCTGGAAGGTGTTTGGAGAAGGGCAGCAAGGCTGGGGAGGGGCCTGGAGCAGAGCCCTGTGAGGAGAGGCTGAGGGAGCTGGGGGGGTGCAGCCTGCAGCAGAGGAGGCTCAGGGCAGAGCTGATTGCTGCCTGCAGCTGCCTGCAGGGAGGCTGTAGCCAGGTGGGGTTGGGCTCTGCTGCCAGGCAGCCAGCAGCAGAAGAAGGGGACACAGCCTCAAGCTGTGCCAGGGCAGGTCTAGGCTGGCTGTTAGGAGGAAGTTGTTGTCAGAGAGAGTGATTGGCACTGGAATGGGCTGCCCAGGGAGGTGGTGGAGTGGCCGTGGCTGGAGGTGTTGCAGCCAAGCCTGGCTGGGGCACTGAGTGCCATGGTCTGGTTGGTTGGGCAGGGCTGGGTGCTAGGTTGGGCTGGCTGAGCCTGGAGCTCTCCAAGCTTGATTCCATGATTCTGTGATTCTGTTTGTTTGCTGCACCCCACTGCCTGCCAGTCCATGCCTCAGCAGCACAGGTGGGCTGTGGGTGTCTCTGCAAACCCACCAGTGCTGCTGGGATGGCAGGGGGAGTTTCCTTCCCTGCCCTCCAGATGTGTTGGCTCTGGGTAACCTCAACCACACACAGGACATTCTCACTCTGGTGAAGTGTCAGTGGCTCGGTGTTCCTGTGAATTCTGCTGGTAGGTGGAGTGACCCCAGGACGTTTATCTGCTCCAGAATATTTGTTTGCAAACAGGAGAATCCTCCTCCTCTGCTCTGCTCTCTGCTCTGCTCTGCTCTGCCCTGCCCTGCCTTGCCCTGCCCTGCCCTGCTCTTCTCAGACCTCACCTGCAGCACTGCCTCCAAGTCCGAGACCCCTCAGCACAGCAGAGGTTCTGCAGCCTCTGAGCATCTTGGTGGCCTCCTCTGGACCCTCTCCAGCAGGTGCAGGTCTCTCTTGTGCTGGGGTCCCACAGCTGGCCCCAGCCCTGCAGCTGAGGTCTCCCCAGAGCAGAGCAGAGGGGCAGGATCCCCTCTCTCCACCTCTGCCCACACTGCTTTGGATGCAGCCCAGGCTGCCCTTGGCCTTCTGTGCTGCCAGTGCCCACTGCTGGCTCCTGCCCAGCTTCTCCCCCACCAGCACCCCCAAGGCCTTCTCTGCAGGGCTGCTCTCAGACTCATCCCCCCCTGCCTGCACAGCTATCCAGGGTTGCCCTGACCCAGGGGCAGGACCTTGCACTTTGCCTTGTTGAGCCTCATGAGGTTCTCAGCCACCTCTGCAGCCTGCCCTGGCCCCTCTGGGTGGCTCCATCCCATTCCTGGGGTGCACATCTCCCTGTGGTGGCTGCAGATCTGCTTTGTGCTTCTCTCTGGAGGGATAAAGCTCTCAGCTTCCTAGCATGCCCCACACCAATTCTGCATCTGCAGGGGCCACCAACTGCCCTGCTCATTGCCCAGTGGGAGTAGGTTGGGAAGTTCTGCCCTCACTGCTTGGAGCCCAGGAGGAGAGGAAGCAACCTCCAGCTGGTTTTGCACAGAGCTATTTGTCTCCAAAAGCTCCAGCAGATGAAATCACTGCTGCTGGTGCTGCCAACGAGCTCCTCCTGAGCCTTCTGCAGGGACTGAGGCTCTCAGAGCTGTTTCTCAGGGCAGCTACAGCCTCTGAACATCAGGGCTGCACCAAGGGCACACAGAATGAGTTGAGAGGTTCTGTGGGTAGGGCAATTCCTGCTGAGCCCACAGCTCTTGCTGCTGAAAGCATAACCTTGTCAGGTAGCTTCACCGTGCTTGGGGAGCTCAACAGCTCCTGCCTTTGAGGTGCAGCTGAACACATCCTTCAGAGTGGGGGTGAGGAGGCCCTGAAGAGGTTGCCCAGGGAGGCTGTGGAGCACAGCACTCTGAGATTCTCTGCTTCTGTGATCCATGGCCTCCCTGGGGGTGCTGCAGGCCAGGCTGGGTGAGGCCTTGAGCAAGCTGTGCTGGTGAGAGGTGTCTCTGCCCATGGCAGGGGGCTGGAACTGGTAGAGCTTTAAAGTCTCTTCTAACCCAACCCATTCTGTGACTCTGCTCTAAGGAGCTGCTGCTTGCTGCTTCTGCTGCTATCCAGAGGGATCTGGGCTAAGGAAACCCCATGGGGTCAATAAGGCACAGTGCAAGGTCCTGAACCTGAGTTTGGGCACTCCAAACTTGGGCTGCTGGTGGGGGAGAAGCTGGGCAGGAGCCAGCAGTGGGCACTGGCAGCACAGAAGGCCAAGGGCAGCCTGGGCTGCATCCAAAGCAGTGTGGGCAGAGGTGGAGAGAGGGGATCCTGCCCCTCTGCTCTGCTCTGGGGAGACCTCAGCTGCAGGGCTGGGGCCAGCTGTGGGACCCCAGCACAAGAGAGACCTGCACCTGCTGGAGAGGGCCCAGAGGAGGCCACCAACATGCTCATAGGGCTGCAGAACCTCTGCTGAGGGGACAGGCTGGGAGAGTTGGAGCTGTGCAGCCTGGAGAAGAGAAGGCTGCAGGGAGAGCTCAGAGCTGCAGTTCAGTGTCTGCAGGGGAGCTGCAGGCAGGCTGGGGAGGGACTGCTCAGAAGGGGCTGTGGGGACAGGCTGAGGGCAGTGGTTTGGCAGTGGAGCAGGGCAGAGTTAGGTTGGGCATCAGGAGAGAGCTGTGCAGAGTGAGAGTGGGCAGAGCCTGGCACAGGTGTGCTGAGGGAGACAGTCCCTGCTCTGCCCCTGCTGACCACACCACTGCTGATCCAGGCCAGACTGTTGGTGGCCACAGCACATCCAGATTTGGGGGAGGAGGAAGGGGGGGAGTGTAAAATGATGCCATGGGAATTACTGACCCCTGGCATGGGAGGACAGGTGGGGCAGGGCATCTGTTCCATCTGCTTCTGCAAGGCATTGGGAAGCCTCCCCCAGGCAACAGTTCAGGTGCAGCAAAGTGCTATGAGCTATGGCCTGGGTGCATTAGTGTTGTGGGGAGGCATTTGGTGTGCATTACTGATATAGAATCATAGAACCATTGAATGAGGCAGGCTGGCAGAGAGCTCCAGGCTCAGCCAGCCCAACCTAGCACCCAGCCCTGCCCAACCAACCAGACCATGGCACTCAGTGCCCCAGCCAGGCTTGGCTGCAACACCTCCAGCCACAGCCACTCCACCACCTCCCTGGGAAGCCCATTCCAGTGCCAATCACTCTCTCTGACAACAACTTCCTAACAACAGCCAGCCTGAGCCTGCCCTGGCACAGCTTGAGGCTGTGTCCCCTTCTTCTGGTGCTGCTTGCCTGGCAGCAGAGCCCAACCCCACCTGAGATGTGCAGAGCAAGCTTGCTACAAGGGCTGCAGCATGGCTAAGGTTGTCCTGGGCTTGCTGCCTCTCTCTCCAGGCACAATGGAATTCCAGTAAGACAACAAGTGAGAGACCAGGAGCAAGCTTGAGTAATAACTACCAAATGACATTTCATATCAATAATACCAAATGGCATCTCAAATAAATAATCAACACCAAGTGTCATGGCACATGAATAATGAATGCCAAATGCCTTGCACCAGCAATAATTAATACCAAATGGCAGGGCACAGCAATAATTAATGCCAAATGCCCTCTCATATCAATAATTCATGGCAAATGCCCTGTCAGTTCTGGGCTCCTCCATTGCAGAGAGCTGCTGAGGTGCTGGAAGGTGTTTGGAGAAGGGCAGCAAGGCTGGGGAGGGGCCTGGAGCACAGCCCTGTGAGGAGAGGCTGAGGGAGCTGGGGGGGTGCAGCCTGCAGCAGAGGAGACTCAGGGCAGAGCTCATTGCTGCCTGCAGCTGCCTGCAGGGAGGCTGTAGCCAGGTGGGGTTGGGCTCTGCTGCCAGGCAGCCAGCAGCAGAAGAAGGGGACACAGCCTCAAGCTGTGCCAGGGCAGGTCTAGGCTGGATGTTGTTAGGAAGTTGTTGTCAGAGAGAGTGATTGGCATTGGAATGGGCTGCCCAGGGAGGTGGTGGAGTGGCCGTGGCTGGAGGTGTTGCAGCCAAGCCTGGCTGGGGCACTGAGTGCCATGGTCTGGTTGGTTGGGCAGGGCTGGGTGCTGGGTTGGGCTGGCTGAGCCTGGAGCTCTCTGCCAGCCTGGTTGGTTCCATGGTTCTGTCACTCTCTGGAGATCCTGATGTGTGAGCACAGGTCAGTGACTAATTCTGCTGACAGACTGCCCCAAAGCTTCATCCTCCACTCAGGGGCTAAGCAGTGGTGCTGGCTCTCAGAAGCCTGGTGTCTGCAGAGCCACAGAGCTTGCTTGTGCAAGGAAATAGCTCAGGCTTGTTAACAAGGAAAAGGAGAAGCTTAAAGCCAAAGCACAAACCCAAGCTGGGTTCTTTTGGGTTTCCAGGGCTGATATTAGCCAGGAAATACACCTCAGAGACAGCAGCAGGAGGCCTGAGCTCACCCTCGAACAGCCATGGCTCTTCTGGCCTCTTTTTGCCTTCCTGTCTCCCTGATCAGCAGCATCTGATGATGTCCTCAGTGGCTGCTTTCCTCTGCATGACCTGCTCCACTTCTGAGCACAGCCACTGCTGGGCTGCTGCTCTGCTGCCTGTGCTGGCCAGTGGAGCTCTTGGGCCAGGGGAGGGGAGGGGAAGGGCTAGAGAAAGGAGGGAAAGAAAGCAAGGGAAAGGAGGGAGGGAGGGAAAGGAGGGAAAGAAGGAAAGGAGAAGGAAGAGGAGGGAAAGAAATGAAGGGAAGTGAAGGGAAGGGGAAGAGGCATAGAAGGGGAGGGAGAGAAAGGAGGTAGAGAAAGGAGGGAAAGAAGGCAAGGGAAAGGAGAGGAGGGAATGAAAGGAGGGAATTAAAAGAGGGAGAGAAAGGAGGGAATTAAAAGAGGGAGAGAAAGGAGGGAAAGAAGGGAAGGAGAAGGAAGGGGAGGGAAAAAAATGAAGGGAAGGGGCATAGAAGAGGAGGGAAAGAAAGGGCACAGAGAAAGGAGAGAAAAAAGGCAAGGGAAAGGAGGGGAGGGAGGGAGGGAGGGAAAGGAGGGAGGGAAAGGAGGAAAAGAAGGGAAGGAGAAGGCAGCGGAAGGAATGAAATGAAGGGAAAGGAAAGAAGAGAGGGAAACAAAGGAGGGGAGGGAGGGAAGGAATGGAGGGAAGGGAAGGAAGGAAGGAAGGAAGGAAGGAAGGAAGGAAGGAAGGAAGGAAGGAAGGAAGGAAGGAAGGAAGGAAGGGAGGGAGGGAGGAAGGAAGGAAGGAAGGAAGGAAGGAAGGAAGGAAGGAAGGAAGGAAGGAAGGAAGGAAGGAAGGAAGGAAGGAAGGAAGGAAGGAAGGAAGGAAGGAAGGAAGGAAGGAAGGAAGGAAGGAAGGAAGGAAGGAAGGAAGGAAGGAAGGAAGGAAGGAAGGAAGGAAGGAAGGAAGGAAGGAAGGAAGGAAGGAAGGAAGGGAGGGAGGAAGGGAGGGAGGGAGGAAGGGAGGGCGGGCAGGCAGGATCCGAGTTTCCCCAGCTGGTGGATGATACTCAGGGTTCCAAGTGCTGCAGTTCACTCTGTGACTCCTGCAACAAGCAGGAGAGGCTCCCAGGGATTTTCGTGGGCCCAGCAGCTCTGGAGTCTCCCCTGTGCAGAGGCTGTCACTGTGCTTCCTGACAGCCACTTTGCTCTGCTTGTCTCAGCGCCTCCTGGGCAGGCTGAAGAGCACTTGCAGTGGCAAGGTGTGATCAGAGCCCGCAGCCGTTCAGCCAGAGCTGCAGGAGGATGACTCCAGCTGAAGCCAGAGCATGCACACTGTGCTGGGACATATTTCTTACAGCTCACTTCTTAGCAGACCTTTCTGGAGGCCTTTCCTGGCTTGTTCTCAGCTGCTGCTGCCAGCCAGAGATGACTGCATGAGGAGGAGTTATCTCCTGGTGCCCCATCTCTCAGCACAGGACTCCCCTCGGCAGGCTGGCAGCAGCAGGGCGCCAGCGAACCCTCACCCCATCCTGTTCAAGTGCTGCTGCTGCCCCTTGGTGCCCTGTAGCCTCCTGGGGGCCTGTTCCCTGAGAGCAGTGCTCTGCCAGGAGCAGGTGTGGGTGGCAGGGGAGAAAAGGGCTTCAGCTGCTGTCACTTTTTGGCAAGCTGCTCTGACCCTCAGCCAAACACTCTACTGCCACTCTTCCCAGCCTGGGCACTGCCAGCCAAGAGAGGGCCCAGGGCAGCACCTGTGTGTGAGCATGCCAGGAGGCTGTTAGCTGCTTAGGCAGAGGAGAACTGCAGCATTTTCTTAACCACACTGCTTTGAACTGCTGCTCTGCACAGCCCAGGGGGCTGGGAGCAGGCTCTCCTCTGCCTCACCTCTCTCTGGGCTGGGGGCAATCTCTTGCACCTTGGCAGCAGGGTTCAGGCCTTGCCATTTCCACTTGTGAGTTTGGTGCAGCAGAGCAGAGGTTCTAAAGGGCTGCTCAGGACCAGGCTTGACGAGGCCTTGAGGGACCTGCTCTAGTGGGAGGTGTCCCTGCCTATGGCAGGGGGTTGGAGCTGGCCGAGCCTTGAGCTCCCTTCCCACCTAAAGCATTCTGTGATTTCAGACCCCTTGTGTCTGTTTAGCCCTGAGTGATGTATTTAACTATGAGGTTAGCTGTGCTCTGTGGTGGGGTCCTCTGCAGACAGCTCTTACCTCCAGCTTAGTGCTATTCTCTGTCCCTGAGCAGCACATTCTATTCCCCTGCCCAGAAAATGCATTACCTGCTTGCTTAGAATCATAGCTGAGGCCTTGATTCATCCCTGCTTTGATGCTGCTTCAAGCAGAACGAGCCAGTTTTGTCCTGGCTTGCTAAGTAATTATCTTCCTATAGATGCTTTGATTAATTAAAAGCTGCAGCTCAGCCCCAGTTTGCAGTACAAGATTGATTTTGATTGCCAGAGCCTGGAGCTGCTTTCCAGCAGAGCTCTTGTCCCTGCCCAGGCTCTGCTTCTTGCAGGATGGAGCCATGCAGGCAGTGCTGGTTCCCAAGGTGGGCTGGAGGACGCTGCCAGGTGCCTGTGGTGTGTGCACAGAGGTGGAGGAGAGGCAAAGGTCAGAGCTAGCAAATTATAGGCAGCAGGATCAAGCAGCAGCTTAGCAGAGCTAAGCCTCCTGACCTCACCTGGCCCTTTCTCCTTGCATAACCTGGGCAATTTAATCCTCTCTGGTTCCAGCCCAGGACCTCTTCCATTTGAGGTGCTGGCCCTGTGCCTGCCCTCTCTGCAGCACTGCTCTCAGTGCCCCAGCCCAGCTCCAGTGCATGCTGTGACATGGTAGTGCTCTGGGACTCTGCACCATGCTGCAAGCATCCAAGCCAAGCTGCTGACAGGCCTCAAGTGCTTGGGAGCAGGTGGATTTGGTAGGACATGCTCCTGCAGCCAGTCAGCTCTCCTGCCCTGGGCAGAGGTGCTCAGCCTGGGCTCTCCTGGCTGCTGCTTTTAGTTGGAGTTCAGTTATGAAGACTGAAGGAACTGTCTCAGACATCACAGCTGCCTTCAGCTCATGACACAAATGGTCCAGGAGCTGTTGTGTGGCCTCCAGATATCCTTGCTGAACTCAGTGAACTCACTGAGAGAAGGCCTTGGGGGTGTCAGTTGGTGCCAAGTGCCCAGCAGGCAGCACTGGTGGCTGCAGCCCAGAGCCAGCTGTGTGCTGGCTGCAGCCAGGGCAGGGAGAGCAGCAGCACAGGGAGGGGATTCTGCCCCTCCACTCTGCTCTGCTCAGCCCTCACCTGCAGCACTGCCTCCAGTGCTGGGGAACACAGCACAAGAACCACCTGGAGCTGCTGCAGAGGGGCCAGAGGAGGCCACCAAGGTGATCAGAGGCTGGGGAAGCTCTGCTGTGGGGACAGGCTGGGAGAGTTGGGGCTGTGCAGCCTGGAGAAGAGAAGGCTGCAGGGAGAGCTCAGAGCAGCCTTGCAGTGCCTGAAGGGGCTGCAGGATTGCTGGGGAGGGACTTGTGACAAGGGCTGGGAGTGTCAGGCTGAGGGACAATGGCTCTGAGCTGGGAGAGGGGAGAGTGAGAGTGGAGAGGAGGAAGAGACTGTTGAGAGTGAGGATGGGGAGAGACTGGCACAGGTTGCCCAGGTGGTGCTGAAGGTGCTGCAGGCCAGGCTGGATGAAGCCTTGAGCAAGCTGTGCTGGTGGGAGGTGTCCCTGCCCATGGCAGGGGCTGGAGCTGGATGAGCCTTAGGGTCCCTTCCAACCCAACCCAACCCATTCTGTGATTCTGTGAGCTGAGCTCCTCTGCTCCTGCAGCTGTTGAGCATCCACCTGCTCCTGGCAGGACTGATCCTGATCAGGCTTCCCCACCCTACCTTCACCTGGGGCTGTGTTCCCAGCACCTCCTTTGCCTTCAGCAAACCCACTGGTGAAGGAGCTCAACTGAGTAGAGAGTGAATATCCGAGCTGGGGGGGTGGGGAGGGAAGGAGAGGGGAGGAGAGTTGGGCTGGATGAGCTGTGGAGGTCCCTTCCAAGGCAGCCCATGCTGTGATCCCTGGTGCTGTGCTGGAGCAGCCCTGGAGCACAGCAGCTCTGTGCAGTGCATTCCTGACCAGCTTCATACTGTCCCCTCCCTCTGCTTCTGCCTTTCTCTTGCTGCCTCTGCTGCAGCAGGCAGAGCTGCAGCTGACCTCCCAGGCTGTTCTTTGCCCTGCTGGCCGAGCAGACAGCTCGGAGGGAGCAGAGGGCAGGCTTCCCGTGGAGAGAAACCAGGGCTGGGCTCAGCTGGGTGCCCTGCTTGCTCCACTGCCTCTCTCAGCTTCCATTTCCAAGCTGCTTGGTCTGGACTTGCCTGGCTGTGAGCTGAGGGTGAGTGTGGTGGCTGCTGCTGCACACACACAGCCTGCAGCTGCCCCATGGGTGGTGAGGTGCTGGCTTAGCTCAGCTCACCAGGCAGCCCTGCAGCACTTCTGCAGTGCACAGCCACTAACAGCTGGGCTGACATCTGCTCAGCTTCCTGCATCCCTGCTGGTGTGCCCAGCATGACCAGGGCAGGGATTGTCTCCCTGTGCTCAGCACTGGGGAGGCCAAACCTTCACCACTGGGTTCAGCTTGGGCCTCCTCACACCATGAAAGACATGGAGTGGCTGGAGCAGGTCCAGAGAAGGGCAGCAGAGCTGGGGAGGAGCAGCTGAGGGAACTGGGGGGGTTCAGCGTGGAGAAGAGGAGGCTGAGGGCAGAGCTCATTGCTCCTACAGAGGAGCTCCCTGAGAGGAGGCTGCAGTGAGATGGGCTTGGGCTCTGCTCCCTAGGCTCAGATGATAGGAAGAGAGGAGCATCTGGGGGAGCTGGGGGGGTAATGTGGAGGAGGCTGAGGGAGACTTCATTGCTCTCTACAGCTCTGTGGAAGCAGGTTGGAGTGGTCACTTCAGCTTCAGGTGACAGGAGGAGAGGAGAAGGCCTGGAATTGTGCCAGGGCAGGGTTAGGTTGGAGCTGAGGCAAAATGTCTTTGGTGCCAGAGTGGTCAGGGACTGGCAGAGGCTGCCCAGGGAGGTGGTGGAGTCCCCATGGCTGGAGGTGTTCAGCAACCTGTGGCCATGGCCCTTGGGGCCATGGTTTGGTGGCCCTGGTGGGGTTGGGCTGGTGTTGGACTGGGTGACCTCAGAGGACATTTCCAAGCCAACCAGTTCCATGATTCTGTGATATGAAAGAGCCCACCTGAAGCAAACACATCTCTAAATCACAGCCTGACTTCTTTCTGTCTGACACAAGCTGGTTTCTAAGACTGCACAGCCAGGAGAACCCCAGGCTGTGGTGTTCTCCATGGTCCTGCCCTCCCTCCACCTCTTGGCAGCTGCAGAGCTCCCAGCACCAGCCAGGCACTGAGTGGACCTGCTGCAGAGGATCTAGAGGAGGCCACCAAGAGGGTCAAAGTGCTGCAGAACCTCTGCTGAGGGGACAGGCTGGGAGAGTTGGGGCTCTTCAGCCTGGAGAAGAGAAGGCTGCAGGGAGACCTCAGAGCTGCAGTTCAGTACCTGCAGGGGAGCTGCAGGCAGGCTGGGGAGGGACTGCTCAGAAGGGACATGTTGGCTGGGGTGACACCAGCCTGTAGGTCCCGAGGCTGCTGGGAAGCAGCAGAGTTTGATGGAGCTGAGCTGATGAGTTTGTTGATTTACAGCCCTGCCTAAGTGATGGCAAACTCCTGGGTGCACTCTGGGCTTTGGGCCCTGCCTTTGTTTATGGCTCAGATGGGATGGCCTTTGGCTCACTGCTTGGCAGCAGATGAAGCAGCTGGACTGTCCTGGCTGTCCTCTGACAGCTCCTGACAAGGGTGCTGGGACGTGAGACAGGCATGAATCAATTAGCTTCTCAGAGAGCTGGCACTTGGCCACTCTGCCTGGGAGTGGGCCAGCAGCACTGGCATGGCTCCAGGCTCCTCCACCATGCTGAGCTCCCCAAAGACAGTGAGGTGCTAGAAGGTGCCCAGAGCAGGGCAGCAAGGCTGGGGAGGGGCCTGGAGCACAGCCCTGTGAGGAGAGGCTGAGGGAGCTGAGGGGGTGCAGCCTGCAGCAGAGGAGGCTCAGGGCAGAGCTGATTGCTGCCTGCAGCTGCCTGCAGGGAGGCTGTAGCCAGGTGGGGTTGGGCTCTGCTGCCAGGTAGCCAGGGCAGAAGAAGGGGACACAGCCTGAAGCTGTGCCAGGGCAGGTCTAGGCTGGATGTTGTTAGGAAGTTATTGTCAGAGAGAGTGATTGGCATTGGAATGGGCAACCTGTGGCCATGGCCCTTGTGGCTGTGGTTTCTTGGTCCTGGTGGGGTTGGGCTGGTGTTGGACTGGATGACCTCAGAGGCCTCTCCCCAGCACAGGATCCTCTGCTTCTGTGTCTCTCTGACAGCCAGTACAGCCTCAGCACTTACCACCTGCAGCCTCCCAGGGCAGCAGCTCCAAACCAGCAGCAGCCACAGAGACTTTCTGAGGGCTCCTCCATAGCTGAACTCTGAATACCTGCAGCACAGAAGGAGAAAGCAGAGAGCTGTCAGGCAGTTGCTGAGCAGAGTAGCTGGGCTGCAGAGCCAGGGGCTGTCAGTCATGGCTGTTGAGAAAGGCAGGGAGGGCTGAGGCTGTCTGTCAAGAGCTGTTTGTGAACCATGGAGCACTCCAGGAATTGTCATACTTGAATTTACCAAGTGCAGAAATATGCCTGTGGGTATCACATGAACCAAAGTAACTGTTGAGGGGGTTGGGTTGGAAGGGACCCTCAAGATCATCCTGTTCCAACCCCCTGCCGTGGGCAGGGACACCTCCTACCAGCACAGGCTGCTCAAGGTCTCATCCAGCCTGGTCCTGAACACCTCCAGGGAGGTTGTGGAGCACAGAAGCACAGAATGTGATCAAAGATCCCTGGGCAACCTGTGCCAGGCTCTCCCCACCCTCACTGCCAACAATGTCTTCCTCATCTCCACTCTCCCTCACCCCTCTCCCAGCTCAAAGCCATTGTCTCTCCTCCTGGCACTCCCAGCCCTTGTCCAAAGTCCATCCCCAGCATTCTTGGGTTTGGTTTTGCTTTCTCTTGTGTTTTGGTTGGTTTGGCTGCTTTGGGCTTTCGTTGGTTTGGGGTTTCTTTGGTTTGGAGTTAGTTTGCTTTGGGGTTTGGTTGTTTAGGGTCTGGTTGGTTGGCTTTGGTTGGTTGGGATTTGGTTGGTTTGGGGTTTGGTTGGTTGGGGTTTGGTTGTTTGATGTTTGCTTTGGGGGTTGATTGATTTGGAGTTAGTTTGGTTTGGTGTTTGGTTGTTTAGGGTTTGGTTGGTTGGCTTTGGTTGGTTGGGGTTTGGTTGGTTTGGGGTTTGGTTGGTTTGGGGTTTGGTTGTTTGGGGTTTGGTTGGTTTGGGGTTTAGTTGGTTTGGTGTTTGGTTGGTTTGGGGTTTGGTTGGTTTGGGGTTTGGTTGTTTGGGGTTTGGTTGGTTTGGGATTTAGTTGATTTGGTGTTTGGTTGGGAGTTAGTTTGGTTTAGGCTTTGACTTGGGGTTTGGTAGGTTTGGAGTTTGGTTGGAAGTTAGTTTGGTTTGGGCTTTGGTTTGGGGTTTGGTTGTTTGGGGGGTGTTTGCTTTGGGGTTTGGTTGTTTGGGGGTTGTTTGCTTTGAAGTTTGGTTTGGGGTTTGTTTGGGTTGGACTTTGGTTGCTTTGGGGTTTAGTTGGTTTGGGTTTGGTTGTTTGATGTTTGCTTTGGGGGTTGGTTGATTTGGAGTTAGTTTGGTTTGGGGTTTGGTTGATTTGGAGTTAGTTTGGTTTGGGGTTTGGTTGTTTGGGGATTGGTTGATTTGGAGTTAGTTTGGTTTGGGGTTTGGCTGTTTTGAGGTCTCTTTGGTTTGATTTGTTGTTATCATTATTGGCTTGGTTTGGGTTTGGTTTGGTCTGGTTTATAAATCATCTTGAAGAGCTTCAGAGGGAAAAGGTCTTTCTGCTCCATCTTCCTGCCTCTGCACCAAGGGAGGTTGCTGTGCTTTACAGCTCCCCACTGTGCCTTGGGAGCATCTGGATCTGCAAATCACTGCATGGTCAAGAGGCAGCTTGGGTCTGGGAGTTCAGACCCTGCAGTGCTCTTTGACAGCCTGCTCCTTATGGAGCTACCCATGGATGCCTGCTTCCTGGAAAGCCTTCCCTGCAGCTGTCAGGATTGCTCTCTACAGCTCCAGGAGGAGGTCACAATGAGGTGGGGGTTGGGCTCTTAAAATCATAGAATCAGGCAGGCTGGCAGAGAGCTCCAGGCTCAGACAGCCCAACCTAGCACCCAGCCCTGCCCAACCAACCAGACCATGGCACTAAGTGCCCCAGCCAGGCTTGGCTGCAACACCTCCAGCCACGGTCACTCCACCACCTCCCTGGGCAGCCCATTCCAGTGCCAATCACTCTCTCTGAAAACAACTTCCTCCTAACATCCAACCTAGACCTGCCCTGGCACAGCCTGAGGCTGTGTCCCCTTCTTCTGCTGCTGGCTGCCTGGCAGCAGTCATAGAATCATAGAGCCATAGAATGAGTCAGGGTTGGGAGGGACCACAAGGAGCAGCCAGTCCCAACCCCCTGCCATGCCCAGGGACACCCTACCCTAGAGCAGGCTGCACACAGCCTCAGCCAGCCTGGCCTTAAACACCTCCAGCCATGGGGCCTCAACCCCCTCCCTGGGCAACCCAGTCCAGCCTCTCACCACTCTCCTGCTCAACAACTTCCTCCTCACCTCCAGCCTCACTCTCCCCACCTCCACCTTTGCTCCATTCCCCCCACTCCTGCCACTCCCTCACAGCCTCAAAAGTCCCTCCCCAGCTTTTTTGGAGCCCCCTTCAGATGCTGGAAGCCCACAAGAAGGTCCCCTGGGAGCCTCCTCTGCTGCAGCCTACACAGCCCCAACTCTTTCAGGCTGTGCTCACAGCAGAGCTGCTGCAGCCTCTGAGCATCCTCCTGGCCCTGCTCTGGACACTCTCCAGCATCTCCACAGCCCTCTTGTCCCAGGGGCTCCAGAGCTGGATGCAGCACTCCAGGTGGGGTCTCAGCAGAGCAGAGCAGAGGGGCAGAATCCCCTCCCTGGCCCTGCTGGCCACACTGCTGCTGCTGCAGCCCAGGCTCTGCTTGGCTTTCTGGGCTGCAAGTGCACACTGCTGGCTCCTGCTGAGCTTCTCCTCCAGCAGCACCCTCAAGTCCCTCTGCTCAGGGCTGCTCTGCAGCCTGGCACTGCCCAGCCTGGATTGGTGCTTGGCATTGCCTTTACCCAGCTGCAGGACCTTGCCCTTGGTCTTGTTGAACCTCCTGAGCTTGGCTTGTGCCCACCTCTACAGCCTGGAGAGCAGGGTGTGGTGTGGGACAGTGCCAAAGGCCCTGCTCAGGTGCAGGTCACTGCCATCAGTTGCTCACCCCTCAGCTATGAATGCTGTGAGCTGTTCATAGAAGGCCACCAGGTTTGCCAGGCAGGATTTGCCTTGGTGCAGCCATGCTGGTTGCAGCCAATCACCTCTTCACTGTTCTCCTGTCTCAGCAGTGCCTCCAGCAGGATCTGCTCCATGATCTCCCTGGGCACAGAGGTGAGGCTGCCTGGCCTGGAGCTCCCTGGCTGGCTCCTCCTCCCTACCCTGTTTGACAACGGGAGTTATGTTTCCCTTTTCCAGTCAGTGAGGACTGCCCCAGACTGCCAGGACCTTTGGAATAGGATAGGGAAGGGTTTAGCAACCTCATCTGCTAGCTCCCTCAGCACCCCTGGGTGCATCCCCTCGGGTCCCATGGACTTGAACACCTTCAGGATCCTCAGGTGATCACGAACCTGCTCTTCACTTATGGTGGGCAGCTCCTTCTGCCAGCCCCTGCTGTTACCTTCCATGGCTCCAGCAGTGTGTCTGGAGGCCTTGGCAGTGCAGACTGAGCTAAAGAGGTCATTGAGCCTTTGCCATGCCACTGGTGACCATTTCACCTGTGTCCTTTCTGAGGGGGCCCAACCTTCCCTGGGCCCCTTTTGGCCAGCAGTGTACCTGCAGAGACTCCTGGTGTTCCCTCTGACCTCCCTGCCTAGGCTCAAGTCTAGCTCTGCCCTGGCTTCCCTAGGCAGGTCTCTGGCTGCTGGGGCAGCTTCCTTACATCCCCCCATTCCAGCTGTCCTCTCTTCCACTCCCTGTGGAGCGTGCCCAGGAGCTGCTTGCTCAGCCAGGCAGCCCCCTGGCATTCTGCCCTGCTTTGCTCTTTGTTGGGATGCACTGCTCCTGGGCACACAGGAGGGGATCCTTGAACTCTGCCCAGCTGTGCTGAGCCCCCCTTCCCTCTAGGGCTTCGTCCCATGGCACTTTGGCCAGCAGATCCCTGAAGCCATCCAAGTCTGCAGGCCTCCAGCCTAGGCTTGTAAGCTTGGGATACCTCCTCCTGGTTGCCCTGAGCATCTGAAATTCAACTATGTCATGGTCACTGCAGCCAAGGCTGTCCCTGAGCCTCACACCAGTCACCAGCCCCTCCCTGTTGGCCAGAACAAGGTCCAGCACAGCAGCTTTCATTGTGGGCTCCTCTACCACTTGGAAGAGGAAGTTATCATCTCTGCACTCCAGGCACACTCTGGACTGCTGCTGTGCTGTGCCTCCAGCAGATGTCAGGGGGGTTGAGATCCCCCATGAGGACAAGGCCTTGTGACCTGGAAGCTGCTTCTCTTTGCCTGTGAAGGGTCTTATCTGCTTAGTCCTGCTGGTCAGGTGCCTGCAGCAGACCCCCACAGTAACATCAACCTCCCCTGGCTTTCCTTTAACCCTTACCCTCTCAACCAGCTCAGCATCCTTCCCCAGGTGGAGCTCCACTGATTCCACCTGGTCACTGACAGAGGGCAACAACTCCTCCTCTCCTTCCCTGCCTGTCCTTCCTGAAGAGCTTGTTCCCATCTGTGCCTGCATTCCAGTCATGGGAACCATCCCACCAAGCTTCAGCAACAGCCCAACCCCACCTGGCCACAGCCTCCCTGCAGGGAGCTGCAGGCAGCAATGAGCTCTGCCCTGAGCCTCCTCTGCTGCAGGCTGCACCCCCCCAGCTCCCTCAGCCTCTCCTCACAGGGCTGTGCTCCAGGCCCCTCCCCAGCCTTGCTGCCCTGCTCCAAACACCTTCCAGCACCTCAACATCTCTCTGCAATGGAGGAGCCCAGAGCTGGACACAGCACTGCAGGGGTGGCCTGAGCAGTGCTGAGCACAGGGGCACAAGAACCTCCCTTGTCCTGCTGCCCACACTGCTCCTGAGCCAGCCCAGGATGCCATTGGCTCTGCTGCCCACCTGGGCACTGCTGCCTCCTCTGCAGCTCCTCTCTGCCAGCACTCCCAGATTCTTTTCTGCCCTCTCCCCAGTCTCAGGTGACAGAAGGAGAGGAAATGGCCTGGAATTTGCCAGGGGAGGGTTAGATTGGAGCTGAGGCAAAATGTCTTTGGTGCCAGAGTGGTCAGGGACTGGCAGAGGCTGCCCAAGGAGGTGGTGCAGTCCCCGTGGCTGGAGGTGTTCAGCAGCCTGTGGCCATGGCACCTGGGGCCATGGTTTGGTGGCCAGGGTGGGGTTGGGCTGAAGATTGGACTGGATGATCTCAGAGGGCATTTCCAGCCCAAAGAATGCTCTGATCCTCTGCTCTTGTTGGCTGTGGGACTGAACCCAAAAGGATTAGATCCTGGCCTCACTGCAGGCAGCAGCAGAGCCCTCACCCCCTTCAGAGCAGTGGTGCCAGCAGCCAGGTTTGTGGTGCTGCCAAAGGTCAGCAGAGAGAAGCAGAGGGCAGTGCTGACACTACCCTGCTGGAGCAGTTCCCTCCTGGGCAGGGCTCGTTGCTGCCAGAGGGTGCGTGGTTGGACTCAGGGATCTTGGAGATTTTCCCCCTCTGGAACACTTCTGACTCTGTGCTTCTGTGTTGGTGCATTTCTACCCCAGCAGAACAAGCACTTTAGCAGCTCTCTCGCTGCTCTGGGTCCTGTGGGAGCCTTCAGATGAGTAACCTGGCACAAAGCCTCCCCTAGAGCATGGATTTGTACCTTCATTGTGCCTCACCCTGGGAGCTTCCCCTTCCCAGCCACAACAGTGGCAGCAATAAGCAGCAGTGGCTGCACTCCCAGCTTAATCCAGAGGCTTTTCAGAGCAGTGTTAATAATTAAACTCAAGCAGCTAATGAATTTCCAGAGAAAAGATCAAATTATACTCTTCAAACAGCAGTTAGAGTTTTGCCTAATTAGAAGAAAAATGTTCTTCCCACGAGGGGCTGCTGCTGAAGTGACAGCTTGGAGCCTCTGTGCCAGCACTGGCAGAGATGGATGCCAGCCAGGGGCAGGGGAACTGCTTACACTGGAGAGTGCAGAGAGTGCTGGTCAGTGGTGCCAGGTCCAGCTGCAGAGCTGTACCCAGTGGAGCTCCCCAGGGATCAGTGCTGGGTCCAGTCCTGCTCAGCATCTTCATCAGTGCCATTGCTGAGGGCACAGACAGACAGAGTCTGCTCAGCAGCTTTGCTGCTGACACCAAACTGGGAGGCTTGGCTGAGACAGCTGCAGGCTGTGCTGCCATCCAGAGAGACCTGAGCAGACAGAGCTGGGCACAGAGGAACCAAGGGAGGTCCAACAAGGACAAGGGCAGAGTCCTGCACCTGGGGAGGAAGAATAAACTGCAGCAGGACAGGCTGGGAGGTGACTGCTGGAGAGCAGCCCTGTGGAGAGGGACCTGGGAGTGCTGGGGGAGAACATCCATGGCACAGCAATGTGCCCTGGTGGCCAGGAGGGCCAGTGGGGTCCTGGGGGGCATTAGGAAGAGTGTGGCCAGCAGATGGAAGGAGATTCTCCTGCCCCTCTGCTCTGCCCTGGTCAGGCCCCACCTAGAATATTGCATCCAGGTCTGGGCTCCCAAGGTCAAGAGGGACAGGGATCTGCTGGAGAGAGTCCAAGGGAGGGCTACAAGGATGCTGAAGGGACTGCAGAGGCTGAGAGCCCTGGGGCTGTTTGGACTGATGAAGAGAAGACTTAGAGGGGATCTGATCAATGTCTGTAAATAGCTGAGGGCTGGGGGTCAGGAAGGGACAGGGACAGGGACAGGCTCTGCTCACTTGTGCCCTGGCACAGGACAAGGGCAGTGGATGGAAGCTGCAGCACAGGAGGTTCCAGCTCAGCACAAGGGGCAACTTCTTGCCTGGAAGGGTCCCAGAGCCCTGGCACAGGCTGCCCAGAGAGGCTGTGGAGTCTCCTTCTGTGGAGCCTTTCCAGGCCTGTCTGGATGTGTTCCTGTGTGCCCTGAGCTGGATTCTGTGGTCTTGCTCTGGTAAGGGGTTGGATCTGAAGCTCTCCAGAGGTCCCTTCCCACCCCTCACATGCTGGGATGCTGTGACCCAGAGGTCATTAGGAGAGGGAAAGCACAGGACTTGCATCCCCTGTGCTTGATGCTCGCAGGGCTCCATCCCAGCAGGGCCCCAGGTGGTGGCTCTGCCTCCCCTCCCCTGCTAGCCTAACACCACCACCAGTGCCAGGTGCCAAACAGCTCTCCCAGCCCACTGCTGTTATGCAGGAGGCTTCCTCCTCCCAGTCTGAAATCTCCACAAGTGTAAACACACCAACAGGCAGAGAAAGACCTCCCCAGGGAGCAGAAGTGCTGCAGCCTGGGTCAATTTGGCACCCTGAAGTCTCTGGCTTCCACATCAGCTTCAGTGTGGCTTCTTGAGGGGTTTTTGCTGTTCCTTTGTTGAAGTAACAAATACTCAGATCTGGGTTCAGGTTGGGGGCCCTCGCTCCGTGAAGGACACTGAGGGGCTGGAGCAGGTCCAGAGAAGGGCACAGAGCTGGGGAAGGGGCTGGAGAGCAGGGCTGGGGAGCAGCTGCTGAGGGAGCTGGGGGAGAAGAGGTCGAGAGCAGAGCTCATTGCTCTCTACAGCTCCCTGAGAGGAGGCTGCAGGGAGCTGGGCTTGGGCTCTGCTCCCTAGGCTCAGATGATAGGAGAGGAACTGTCCTGGAATGATGCCAGGGCAGGGTTAGGTTGGAGCTGAGGCAAAATGTCTTTGGTGCCAGAGTGGTCAGGGACTGGCAGAGGCTGCCCAGGGTGGGGTGGAGGTGTTCCAGCAGCCTGTGGCCATGGTTTGGTGGCCCTGGTGGGGTTGGGCTGGTGTTGGCCTGGGTGACCCTGGAGGCCTTTCCCAAGCCCAACAGTTCTGTGATTCTACCAACACCAAATGCCAGAGCAGTCTCAGCTTTCAGGAGTGGTTTTGTTTCCAAGCTGTAGAGAAATGGCATTTCTCCAGGATTTTCCCCTCTGGAGGGCTGCATCCAAGCTGCTTCCCATCAGGAGCTGACTTCACATATTTATTATTATTATTTGGTTGGTTTTTTTTTCCAAGAGGAGAAAGTTTGGTGGAATCATTCCCAACCAGCTCCACTCATAAATATTCTGTTCATTACATCTTTACCCTTTGCAAGCAAAGCAAAGCAGGATTGCTACAGAGGCAGAATTTATCAGAGGTGTCAAGATAAAGCAGATTCATTTTCGTGGAGCACTCAGGAGGCAGCTTTTATGGCACAAGAGCATAGGAGAGAAGAATCAATCTTTACAGTCATTAACCAGACACAGCAGAACTGAGCCTCCTCAGACTCCCAGAAGCCAGCAATTACTTTTCCACACCTCTGCTTTAGTCCATTTGCACAAAGGAGAAGCCCAAATAAATGCATCCCCATACCTATAACCTGCCTGATACCAACACAGCCTCTGGAGCTCCTTACCAATGGTTTCAGGCCCATTACTGCTTAGTGACCACCATGAGCTGCCCTGAGGCATGGGGAAATTAGATCCATGCCCTGGGAGTGCAGGATCCAGTGTGGGTGATCTCCTCAGGTGGAGAGAAGGTGATCAGTAGCAGCAAACACCAGCCCTAGGGGGAGGAGATGTCCCAGCTGGTGAGACACAGCTCAGGCTGCACAACGAAGTCCTGGGCCCCTCACTTTAAGAAGGATGTTGAGGTGCTTGAATGTGTCCAGAGAAGGGCAACAAGGCTGGGGAGGGAGCTGGAATGGGCTGCCCAGGGAGGTGGTGGAGTGGCCGTGGCTGGAGGTGTTGCAGCCAAGCCTGGCTGGGGCACTTAGTGCCATGGTCTGGTTGGTTGGGCAGGGCTGGGTGCTAGGCTGGGCTGGCTGAGCCTGGAGCTCTCTGCCAGCCTGCCTGGTTCTGTGATCCTGTGATCTTCTAAATAACACAGATCCAGGCAAAAGAGGCAAGAGGATGATTATAAAAGCCTTTGGTGCCCCTGTCTCAGCCAGAAGAGCAGCTCAGGATGAGAGCTTTGCTCCTGTGTTATTTATGTACCCGCGGAGCTGTGGAGAGCCTCTGTTTAACCTCTTCACAGAGCAGGCAGGGAAACAAACGATGCCATCAGCTGCTCACCATGGTCAGGCACCAGAGCATGCAACCACAGAGTCATTTTGGCTGGAAAAGACCTTTAAGATCATTGAGTTGAGCAGCCCTGCAGAAAAAGCCCTGGGGGTGCTGGGTGCTGAGCAGCTGAGTGCTGGCTGCAGCCAGAGCAGTGTGGGCAGCAGGGCAGCAGAGGGGATTCTGCCCCTGGGCTCTGCTCTGCTCAGACCTCACCTCCAACCCTGCCTCCAGGGCTGCTGTCCCCAGCAGGAGGAGGGCACAGAGTTGCTGGAGAGAGGCCAGAGGAGGGCACAAAGATGCTGCCAGTGCTGGAGCAGCTCTGCTGTGAGCACTGCTGAGGGAGCTGGGGGGGGGCAGCCTGCAGAGGAGAAGGCTCCAGGGGCACCTCAGAGCTGCTGCCAGAGCCTGAAGGGATCCTGCAGGAAGGCTGCAGAGAGACTTTGGCTGAGGGTGTCTGAGCCAGGCCAAGGGCAATGGTTTGGAGCTGAGGCAGAGCAGGGTGAGAGTGGAGCTGAGGCAGAAGTTGCTGAGTGCAAGGGTGGTGAGAGCCTGGCACAGGCTGCCCAGGGAGGCTGTGGCTGCCTCCTGCCTGGGGGTGCTGAAGGCCAGGCTGGATGAGGCCTTGGGCACCCAAGGAGAATGATATGTTTTGTGAAAAAGAAGATTGCACATTTTGCAGTGCCACTGGCACTGGCCCAGGCAGCTCTCTCAGGACAGAATGTCCCCCCAGGCTGAGCTGGCCCTTGTCACAAGTTCCTCCTCAGCTCTCTTGGAGCCCCTTCAGGCACTGGAAGGCAGCTCTAGGGTGTCCTTGGAACCTTCTCTTCTCCAGGCTCAACAGCCCCGACTCTGCCAGCCTGTCCCCACAGCAGAGCTTCTCCAGTCCTCTGAGCATCTTCATGGTCTCCCCTGGACTCACTCCCGCAGTTTGATGTCCTTCAGGTGTTGGGGGCCCCAGAACTAGAGGCAGTGCTACAGGTGAGGTTGTCTTCTGATTTAGAAGCCTTTGGGAGGTGCATTTTCCATCTCTGCCTGCAGCTGTGAGCCCTGCTGTCCCAAAGGGCTGGGCCACAGGGTGCTGCCAGGCTCTGGATGGATACCTGTGGCAGCTGCCAACACCTGGGCTGGTTTACTGTCTCCCACAGCAGCAGCAAAGCAGGAATCTGAGTGCCTCACACTGCTGTCACCTCTCACACCTGCCAGAGAAATGGAGGAGGACAGAAACCATTTGCTATCAAACAGCAGCAAGTGGGAGCAAGAAGTATTTTAAGATGTTTATCAGGGTTCTTTATGTTGTTGTTTAAAACCTCCCCTTGGAGATGGCAGTTCCAGCTCTGTGCTGTGGCTCAGGCACTCCTTGCTAAAAGCTTCTTCCCTCCTGCTGCTGCTGCGTGTTGAGATGCAGATCTGTGAGGTGCTGGCTGCTTCCCTCCTGGGGTGATGTAAGCTCTTGTTTGTCTCGTTGGTCTTCAATCTGCATGTTAGTCTGAGGAGCAGCCACCAGAACAGCTCCAGCTCTCCAGAGCAGAGCCCTCTTCTTCCAGCGGCTCCTGCTCTCACTCACACCCCTGGGTGCTGCACTGGAGCCTCACAGCTTTCCTGGAGCAGGCTGCAGAGTGAGCCCTTTCTGTAAGCTGTGGGGTGCACCAAGAGGAGTGTGGCCAGCAGGGCTGGGGAGGTTCTGCTCCCCCTCTGCTCTGCCCTGCTGAGACCACAGCTGCAGTACTGTGCCCAGTTCTGGACTCCCCAGCTCAGGAGGGACAGGGACCTGCTGGAGAGAGCCCAGTGCAGAGCCAGGAGGATGAGTGGGTGTTGAGGAGAGGGGAAAGTTTATTTGGGTTTTGGGGAATGAAATGGAAGGCCGAATTTGAAAGAATTTAAGAGATTTATTACTATAAACACTAAAAATCCCCTGCCCCAAACTTAGTTATAACTACCCCACCTAAGTTCTTGGTCTGTGGTTGCAAATTAAAATACAGGATGACTGAAATGAAGAGAGTCTGTGATTGGAGAGAGTTCCCTGGAAGCTTGAGAGATCATTGTCATAAATAACAGGCACAAAGTGGTGTTCATGCAAGTTAAGGCTTTAATAGAGTTGCAGGAATCAAGCAATCAGGCCTGGGCACGAGGGGAGAGTGCTCTACCCCAACACACAGCCTTTGCCTTCAGCTCTCTCTTTTTATCCCCTATTCTATTCCATATTTACTAAGTTCTAAGAAAAGGTTGGGTTTTCTTTATCAGTTCTTAGGAATGGGAGATGTCTCTTCCACACAGCTCTCCTTTTATCCGGTGCTCCCTCTGGTAATGTTTGATGAAGTAAGGGGTCTTGCTTAAGTGTCTTCCTCATGAACTTCAAAGTCCTGGTTCTTCTATTTGCTCATACAGGAAAGGTGGCACCAGGAGGAGTGCATTGCCATTTAAATATGCAAAAGACAATCTCTTCCACATGCCTCCCTCCTTCGCCAATCTAATTACTCTTATCTTTAATCTTATTGAGATGGTGGTGCAAGCAGGGATGCAGTTTCGTTCAACCCCCCCCTTCCTCCTTGTCTGTGACCTCCTGCCACGAATTGAGCGGATCAAACATATGATTCTAGATATTTCTCACAATTCAGTCTTTAGATTAAGTTTTGTCAGTTCCTCACTGTCCGGATTCAGTTCTGAGAAGCCTTAGATCACTCCGGATCGAGGCGCGCTGGCCGAGCCTCCGCTGGCCCCGCGGCTGGCAGGGACCGCAGCGCTGCCGGTGACCGTATGGTCCCGAGCCCGCCCTAGCCTCGATGCTGCGGTGCGAGTGCCGAGCGAGCGCCGATGCGTGCGTGTGAGCAAGGGTACCAGTCAGGAGAGCGAGCAGGGCAGGGTAACAAGCAAAAGAGGGGATGAAATGAAGGCAAACTAAGGCAAATCCTATGAGGAGAGGCTGAGGGAGCTGGGGGTGTGCAGCCTGGAGAAGAGGAGGCTCAGGGGTGATCTTATTACTGTCTACAACTACCTGAAGGGGCATTGTAGCCAGGTGGGGGGTGGCCTCTTCTCCCAGGTGATCAGCAACAGAACAAGGGGACACAGTCTCAAGTTGTGCCAGGGTAGGTATAGGCTGGATGTTAGGAAGAAGTTCTTCACAGAGAGAGTGATTGGCATTGGAATGGGCTGCCCAGAGAGGTGGTGGAGGCACCGTCCCTGGGGGTCTTCAAGCAAAGCCTGGATGAGGCACTTAGTGCCATGGTCTGGTTGATTGGTTAGGGCTGGGTGCTAGGTTGGGCTGGGTGATCTTGGAGGTCTCTTCCAACCTGGTTGATTCTATGATTCTATGATTTCTATAGAGGTGTGTGAGCCAGAAGAGGTGTGTGAGCCAGAAGAGGTGTGTGAGCCACCTCAAGCGGACTTAGGGGAACTTCACAGACTGGTACAACGTTACAATTAATTCATACCTTGGCTAATTTTCACCAAACCAACCTGTGGCAGCACCCAGGGGTCAGCCCCCAGCAGGTGTCCATCGGGTGCTCACAAGGTCCCTTTTCCAAAACAACAGCCTATGTTTGCATTTTTGCCCCTCTGGGGGAGAGCTCTTCCCAGAGGCTGCCTGGCTGCTGGCACAGCAGCTGCCCTCATGCAAGCAGAGGAAAGCAATGTTTTGACTTCTCGATGGAAGGCCTTTGAGCCATAATTCTTTGTATAAATGAGGGTTTTGCAAGAGGCCTCTGCTACCCTTCACGACAGTGGGGGACTTGAGCATCTCCCTGTGGAGAGAGCCTGAGAGCCCTGGGGCTGGTTAGTGTGGAGAGGAGAAGGCTGAGAGCAGATCTGATCAGTGAGCACAAATAGCTGAGGGGTGGGGGTCAGTGCCTGGGGCCAAGCTCTTTTCAGTGGTGCACAACAGTAAGCCAAGAAGCAGTGGATGAAAACTGGAACCCAGGAGGTACCACCCCAACATGAGGAGGAACTTCTTTGGTGTGAGGGTGCTGGAGCCCTGGAGCAGGCTCCCAGAGAGGCAGTGGAGTCTCCTGCTCTGCAGACTATCAAAGCCTGCCTGGATGCATCTCCATGCAGACTGCCCTGGGTGCCCCTGCTGTGGCAGGAGGGTTGCACTGGATGGTCTCTGGAGGTGCCTTCCTTCCAACCTAATGTTCTGTGGTTCTGTGAAGCAAGTGGCCTTATCCCACCTGCCAGATAAGCAGCAGAACCTTGTTCTTAGTGTCATGTGTCTTGAGGCTTCAGTGTCATGGTGAGAGGGATCAGGGGGACAAGTGCAGCACCCTTTGGAATGAATCAGGCAGCTGCTTTGATTCAGAGCTGGGCTTCACCTTCCAGAGCTGCTGTGTGCTGCAGCCTGGCGCAGGGGAAAGCCCTGCATGAAGAAGTTCTTCACCATCAGGGTGGTGAGACCCTGGAATGAGTTGCCCAAGGAGGTGGTGGAAGCCTCATCCCTGGAGGTGTTTAAGGCCAGGCTGGATGAGGCTCTGGGCAGCCTGATCTAGTGTGAGGTGTCCCTGGGCATGGCAGGGGGGTTGGAACTGGCAGATCTTTGTGGTCCCTTCCAGCCCTGACTGATTCTATGGTTCTATGATTCTATCTCAATCTGTTTTGCTCTAGTTTGAAGCCAGACCTGGGACCTTTTAGTCTGGAGAAGAGAAGACTGAGAGGGAATCTAATCAATGTCTATAACTCTCTGAGGGCTGGGGGTCGGGGGGGGGGGGGGGGGGACAGGCTCTGCTCACTGCTGCCTGGGATGGGACAAGGAGCAATGGATGGAAGCTGCAGCTTGTGGTCCCTTCCAACCCTGACTGGTTCTATGATTCCATACTGCAGTGCTGCTTTGGTCTAGACCATGCAGTGCTGTGTCTTTTGCTCTTCTCCTGTGGTGCTGCAGAGGCAGCACACAGCCAACACTTGCTTGCTGCAGTTCTGCCCTGTGAACCCCCAGGGAAATTAACCACCTCTGGGTTTTGGGGCTTGGCTTTTTGCTGCTTCCTTCCTCGGTCCTGTACGTGATCATTGCCTGTCCTCCCACCCAGCTTTGCTGGGGAAGGAAAGCAGGAGGAAGCTCACAGTTCCTTGCTTTGAGAGCTCCTCTCTCCTGTTGCCTGCTGGCTTTGTGGGGCTCAGATCCCTCACAGTTAGTGGAATTTCTGTGCCTCAGCCCAGTAGCATGGCAGTGTTACACTGTGCCTTGCCCCTCAGCAGATGGGAAGCTGTGCAACCTGGCTGGGGAGAGGAGCCTGGAGATTGAAAGAGGCTTTACTTGCCCCTGCCGTTGCCTCAGCTGCCATCCTCTGTGTTAACTGCTTCTGGATTGATACAGACTGTCAGAGGATCATTAAGGCTGGAAAAGACCTTTAAGGTTATCAAGTCCAATCTATCTGCCATGGCCAAAACTGCCACAGCTGCAAGTTTTCCCCTCTGCTCTGCTGACAGGAGCCAGCAGTGGGCACTGGCAGCACAGGAGGCCAAGGGCAGCCTGGGCTGCATCCAAAGCAGTGTGAGCAGAGGTGGAGAGAGGGGATCCTGCCCCTCTGCTCTGCTCTGGGGAGACCTCAGCTGCAGGGCTGGGGCCAGCTGTGGGACCCCAGCACAGGAGAGACCTGCACCTGCTGGAGAGGGTCTCTCCAGCCTGGAGAAGAGAAGGCTGCAGGGAGAGCTCAGAGCTGCATTTCAGTGTCTGCAGGGGAGCTGCAGGCAGGCTGGAGAGGGACTGCTCAGAAGGGGCTGTGGGGACAGGCTGAGGGCAGTGGTTTGGCAGTGGAGCAGGGCAAAGTTAGGTTGGGCATCAGGAGGGAGTTGTGCAGAGTGAGGGTGGGCAGAGCCTGGCACAAGCTGCCCAGGGAGGTTGTGGAGTCTCCTTCTCTGGAGACTTTCCAAACCCATCTGGATGTGTTGCTGTGTGCCCTGCCCTGAGTGACCCTGCTCTGGCAGGGGAGTTGGACTGGGTGATCTCTGGAGGTCCCTTCCAACCACCAATGCTCTCTAGTTCACTGATTCCCTATCAGCAGAAGTTAATCCAATTTTTCTTGAGGACTTCCTGAGAGAGCTGCTCCCAGGCCTGTGAGCTGCAGGGATGAGTTCAGAGCCATGTGCCTCACGGAGCAGAGAGAGTGCCCGACCTGGTGCCTTCCTCCCCACGGCAAGGACACAGCAAGTCATGGGGACAGAGGGTTTGTGCCATACCATCTAGTCTGAAGGTCACAACTGCAGTCATGAGGACTGACTGTGCCAGCAGGATCACAGAGCCACAGAATGTCAGGGGCTGGAAGGGAGCTCCCAAACTCACCCAGTCCAACCCCTGACAGAGCAGGAGCAGCCAGAGCAGGTCACACAGGAACACATCCAGGCAGGTCTTGAATATCTCCATAGAGGGAGACTACACAGCTCCCTTGGGCAAGCAGTTCTATGTCCCTCTTGAACTGGAGGGCCCAGAACTGGGCACAGCAGGGTGGGAGCTGCTGCTGTTGAAGGTGAGGGTGAAGCTGGCTCCAGCCTCCTTGGGCAGTCAGTGTCTCTAAGGGCTGTGTGTACAGCTGGGGGCTGAGCAATGTGTTTGCTGCTTCTGTCACCTTTGTATGCCAATCTGCCTTGAGGGTCACCTGCGTGTGCGAGGGGAAGATGATGCCAGTGTAATTTAGGAAAGAGATGGTGACATTCTTTAGCCCTTCTGCAAGCTTATTGCCTCTTAATTAATGGAAGCAACATAATTGTTTCATTTCCAGAGTGCTGCCATTCATCAAAGTGTGTTTGTAATGGGTTCTGTCGCCCTGTGTCCAGCTGCTTCCCACACAAGGTTATCTGCCTGATGCTGCTTGCTCTGAAGCTGCCCCATGGGCATTTCCCTGAATTCCTTGCTGATCCCTCAGCAATTGTGCAGATGGCACCAAGCTGTGTGGCACAGTCGACTTGCTAGAGGGCAGGGATACATCCAAAGGGACCTGCACAGGCTGCAGAGCTGTGCCCAGGCCAACCTCATGACAGTCAACAAGGCCAAGTGTAAGGTCCTGCACCTGGGAGGGTTCAGTCTCAAGCACAGCTCCAGGCTGTGTGGGGAGTGGCTGAGAGCAGCCCTGAGGAACAGGACCTGGGGGTCTGGGATGCTGAAAAGCTCAACATGAGCCTGCAGTGTGAGTGCAGCCCAGACACAACCCTGTGCTGGGCTGCAGCAAGAGCAGTGTGGGCACAGGGCAAGGGAGGGGATTCTGCCCCTTGGCTCTGCTCTCCTCAGACTCCACCTGCAGTCCTGGGGGCACTTCTGGAGCCCCCAGCACAAGAAGGACAGGGAACTGGAGTGGCCTTCCAGGATGTGAAGGGGGCTCCAAGAGGGCTGGGGAGGGACTACTGACAAGGTTGTGTAATGTCAGCAGAAGGAGGAATGGGTTTGAACTGACAGAGGGGAGATTGAAACTGGATGTTAGGAAGAAGTTATTTACAGTGAGGGTGATGAGAGACTGGCACAGGTTGCCAGCAGTGCTGAGCCAGCAGTGTGCCCAGGTGGGCAGCAGAGCCAATGGCATCCTGGGCTGGCTCAGGAGCAGTGTGGGCAGCAGGACAAGGGAGGTTCTTGTGCCCCTGTGCTCAGCACTGCTCAGGCCACCCCTGCAGTGCTGTGTCCAGTTCTGGGCTCCTGAATTGCAGAGAGATGTTGAGGTGCTGGAAGGTGTTTGGAGCAGGGCAGCAAGGCTGGGGAGGGGCCTGGAGCACAGCCCTGTGAGGAGAGGCTGAGGGAGCTGGGGGGGTGCAGCCTGCAGCAGAGGAGGCTCAGGGCAGAGCTGATTGCTGCCTGCAGCTGCCTGCAGGGAGGCTGTAGCCAGGTGGGGTTGGGCTCTGCTGCCAGGCAGGCAGCAGCAGAAGAAGGGGACACAGCCTGAAGCTGTGCCAGGGCAGGTGTAGGCTGGATGTTGTTAGGAAGTTGTTGTCAGAGAGAGTGATTGGCACTGGAATGGGCTGCCCAGGGAGGCAGCCCTCTGCCAGCCTGCCTGGTTCTGTGATCTGCCTCATCTCCAATCCCCTGGGTGGTCTCTGCTGGACTCGTTGCGTTCTCACCATTTCAAATGGATCTGAGAACTTCAGTGACTGAGCCACACATCAGCACAGGAGGGACATGCAAGTGACAAATGTCATGAAGATGTGTATACATATGTCAAATACTGACAGACATTGATATACAGACACAGACCCAGCAAGGGACTTCTTGGAAAGATGAGGAGGACTTAATGCCACCACCACCACCAGCAGGCACTTCAGTTCTGACACTTGTGGTTTTATTCACTCAAGGGAGGTGGTGGAGTGGCCATGGCTGGAGGTGTTGCAGCCAAGCCTGGCTGGGGCACTGAGTGCCATGGTCTGGTTGGTTGGGCAGGGCTGGGTGCTAGGTTGGGCTGGCTGAGCCTGGAGCTCTCTGCCAACCTGCTCGAGTCTGTGGTTCTATGACATCACACTGGCTAAGTGAGCCTATCATATGAAGGCAATGGAAGTCTATTCCCCAGGGCATCTAAGGCACAGCAGGTTTCTAGGCAGACAAACCCAAAGTATCAGAGTTTGTTATTATGCAGCACAGACAGCTTAATGCATGGCATAGCACAGCATGTCATGGCATAGCATTGCATAGCGTTGTGTGGCGCAGCCTAGCATAGCATAGCATGGCATGGCACAGCGGTGTGTAGCACAGCAGAGCATGGCATGGCATGGCACAGCGTTGTGTAGCACAGCATGGCATGGCATGGCATGGCACAGCGGTGTGTAGCACAGCAGAGCATGGCATGACACAGCGTTGTGTAGCACAGCAGAGCATGGCATGGCATGGCACAGCGTTGTGTAGCACAGCATGGCATGGCATGGCATGGCACAGCGTTGTGTAGCACAGCATGGCATGGCATGACACAGGGTTGTGTAGCACAGCATGGCATGGCATGGCATGGCACAGCGTTGTGTAGCACAGCATGGCATGGCATGGCATGGCACAGCGGTGTGTAGCACAGCATGGCATGGCATGGCACAGCGTTGTGTAGCACAGCAGAGCATGGCATGGCATGGCACAGTGTTGTGTAGCACAGCATGGCATGGCATGGCATGGCATGGAACAGCGGTGTGTAGCACAGCATGGCATGGCATGGCACAGCGTTGTGTAGCACAGCAGAGCATGGCATGGCATGGCACAGTGTTGTGTAGCACAGCATGGCATGGCATGGCACAGCGTTGTGTAGCACAGCAGAGCATGGCATGGCATGGCACAGCGTTGTGTAGCACAGCAGAGCATGGCATGGCACAGTGTTGTGTAGCACAGGAGAGCATGGCATGGAACAGCATGGCATGGCATGGCACAGCGTTGTGTAGCACAGCAGAGCATGGCATGGCACAGCATAGCATGGCATGGCACAGCGTTGTGTAGCACGCTCAGGTGTTTGCGAGTCTGAAAGAGAGAAGGAGACTCTAAGGCTCCAGAGGCCTTTTGGTTTCCTTTCAAGCAGTTGCTTCCCCCAGCAGCAGCAGGAGGGAGAGCTAAAACCATGTCTGGGCAAGGCAGGGCATGTTCAGGCCTATTGTGGCCTTCCATGACAGACAAAGTGGGCAGCAGAGTGCTGGACCAGAGCCCTGAGAGGTTGTGGAGCCTCCATCTCTGGAGGCATTCCAAACCCGCCTGGATGTGTTCCTGCCCCAGGGGGTGCTTAGGTTGGACATTAGAAGAGACTTCCCTGAAAGGTTTCTCAGAGGCTGGCAGGGGACACCCAGGGAGGTGGAGGTGTGCCCAGCCCCGGAGGTGTTCCGGAGGCAGAGATGTGGTGCTACCAGAGCTGATCGAGTTAGAGAATGGTTGGAGTGGTCTGAAAGGTCTTTGTGTGGTTCTCTGACCCTAGCTGGGAGCTCTGAGGGGCAGGAGGCAGCCAAGCTCAGCTGCAGCAGCTCTCTGTGCTCCTGGAACTGCTGCTGCACTGAAGCTGCTGTCTCCCCCAGCCGCCAGCCTTCACGGTGTCGATGCCACCGAAGGACTCAATCCTTTAGCTCACTCTGCCCGCACAAAGGAGCAACCTGGGAGGCTGTCTGCTGGCAGGCACAGGCTGTGCCTCTGCGGGCCCTAAAAGCCCAAGGCAGCCAGCAGCCTGCAGGCAGCACTGTGCCAGGCAAGGACGAAAGACATCATCCTTGCCAGGGGAAGAACAACCCAAACCCTCTGGCTGCTGCAAGTCAGCGTTGTGTGGTGTGAAGGGTGAGCTGAGCAGTGCTCTGCACAGCCACAGCAGGCTCCCAGCAGCAGGCTCACTCTGAATCACTGCTCTGCTGGCAGGCATTTAGCAGCACTTCAGAAGTGTCCTGCACCTGTCACAGTCACACAATGGGTTGGCTTGGGAGGGACCTCCAGAGGCATCCAGCTGCACCCCCTGCCACGGGCAGGGGCACTGAACGAGCTCTTCACAGCAAGAGAGATTGGCATTGGAATGGGCTGCCCAGGGAGGTGGTGGAGTGCCCATCCCTGGAGGTGTTTAAAGGGAGGCTGTGTCAGGCACTAACGTTCATTAGAAGGTGTTGGGTGCTAGGTTGGACCGGATGATGTCAGAGGGCTTTTCCAACCTGCTTAATTCTGTGATTCTGTCATTGTCTCCCGTTTCCATTTCCTGCTCATTTGTGTTTTGGTGCCCTGAGCACTCTGTTAAAGGGAGCCAGGTGTCTGCCTGCCCCCTCCAGACTGCCTGCCCTCAGCGTGCCTCACTCTGGCAGAGGAGCTGCGCCAGGCGCTCATCTCCTGTGCATGCTGGCAGTGAGAGCTGGGCTGTTCCAACCTGCACCAGCTTACAGGCCCCTCCTCTGCCTTCCACGTCAGGCAGGGAACTGAAGTATTTCCCATTATGTTTGGTCTCCTCCATCTCGTTTTCCCTGACTCATTTACTGATGTCAGAGATGAGAGCTTGTGTCAGTGCAATTTGCTCCCATGGCGATGGCTGCTGCAGCATCCAGCTCCCCGCGCTCGGCGCCTTACATAATGCGGGAGCTGTCAGAGCTCTACCCCAACCTGCCCATCTGTCTGTTCTCTCAGAGCTAATGAGCCTTTTCCTTCTTGCTTCAGGCGTGTGACACACCCTGGCTTGCTCAGAGGTGATGTCTATTAAGATTGTCAAACGCCTCGAAAAGCAAATTAATTCCCCAAATGAGGAGCCTGCTGCTGGTGCCGTGGAAGTGGCTCAACACAACTGGCCTGCCGCCAGCTACAGCTCCACAGTGACTATGCTGAGGTCAGGCAAGACCAGAGAGACAACTGAGCCTTCTTCTCTAATTGCAGATAATTGTGATTTGCTCTAGTGGAAGAGCTCGCAGCCTGCCCCTGGCTTAGGCTGGGAGCGGCAGCTGAAGGCAGAACCTGGCGTAAGTAAGGGAGATGGAAGTGAGCAGTGGAGTTCATAGAATCAGAGTGGCTTTGGCTGGAAGGGGCCCTAAGGGAAGGGCCAGTCTAGGCATTTCTAGGGAAAACGGATGTGGACCATTGGTTGCAGCACTCTTGCTCAGCATTCCATACCATTCACTTCTCCCTTTGGCCAGCGTGCTGGGCAGGGCAGAGAATGCTGTGAGACTGGCATGGGCAGCCAGAGGGAAGCTCCTGCTGCTGGTGCTCACACAATCCCTGTCCTGTCTTCAAGACAGAGGCACCTGGGAACTCATCTGTGAAGCACAGGGATGCATAGGGAACAGACTGGGAATAGACTCACTGAATAGGTTGGGTTGGAAGGGACCTTCAAGACCATCCAGTGCCAACCTCCTGCCATGGGCAGGGACACCTCCCACCAGCACAGCTTGCTCAAGGCCTCATCCAGCCTGGCCTTCAGCACCCCCAGGGAGGTTGTGGAGCACAGAAGCACAGAATATGATCAAAGATCCCATTCTGTGCTCCACAGCCTCCCTGAGCAACCTGTGCCAGTGTCTCACCACCCTCACTCTCAACAATTTCTTCCTCATTTCCACTCTCACTCTCCCCTCTCCCAGCTCAAAGCCATTATCCCTTGTCCTGGCATTCCCAGCCCTTGTCACAAGTCCCTCCCCAGCTCTTCTGGAGCCTACTTTAGGTACTGGAAGGCTTCTCTAAGATCTCCCTGCAGCCTTCTCCTCTCCGACTGATCATCCCCAAACTCTTGCAGCCAGTCCCCTATTTTTCTACAAAATGTAAGGGAAGGAGAAGGAAAAACCCTACAGTTAATAAGAGGTTTGCTACATCAACCTAAGGAGCATTAGCAGCACGTTGTGAGTATGAAGTAGGCATTACTGAGGGGAGATAACAACAAGAAAAGTAGGGGGGAAGCTCAAATTTGTATCACTGTGTTAAGAAAATCAGCAGTGGATTTAGCTCACACTGAAGAGTGCTTTCCTTAGAGCAATGCTTGGCAGGGGGGAAAGAAACAGAAGTTAAAATGTCTAACAGCCTCTGCTACAGGCTGGGGGCAGAGTGGCTGAGAGCAGCCAGGCAGAGAGGGAGCTGGGGGTGCTGGCAGAGAGGAGCTGCAGAGGAGGCAGCAGTGCCCAGGTGGGCAGCAGAGCCAATGGCATCCTGGGCTGGCTCAGGAGCAGTGTGGGCAGCAGGACAAGGGAGCAGGCAGGTAGAAATGGAGCAGGGCAGAGTTAGGTTGGGCATCAGGAGGGAGTTGTGCAGATTGAGGGTGGGCAGAGCCTGGCACAGGCTGCCCAGGGCTGTGCTTGAGGCCCCATCCCTGCAGCCATTCCAGCTCAGCCTTGCTGTGTCCCTGTGCAGCCTGCTCTGCTTGGAGCTGTCCCTGCTGCCTGCAGGGAAGTTGGCCAAGATGCCCCTTAAATCTTTACTCCAACCTGCTGTGCTCCATGAGTCTCTGAATTGAGTGCCCTGCTGGTTCAAACCCGGGATGCAACACCCACAGCACACGAGGGAGGCTGAATGGCTCTGGGGACTGAGCTGATTGCATAACTAATGATGAGAGGAGATCACTGTGAACAAGAGAACTTGTCTGTAAGCTGAGAACTGCAGTGACTGAGCCACACATCAGCACAGGAGGGACATGCAAGTGACAAATGTCATGAAGATGTGTATACATATGTCAAATACTGACAGACATTGATATACAGACACAGACCCAGCAAGGGACTTCTTGGAAAGATGAGGAGGACTTAATGCCACCACCACCAGCAGGCACTTCAGTTCTGACACTTGTGGTTTTATTCACTCAAGGGAGGTGGTGGAGTGGCTGTGGCTGGAGGTGTTGCAGCCAAGCCTGGCTGGGGCACTGAGTGCCATGGTCTGGTTGGTTGGGCAGGGCTGGGTGCTAGGCTGGGCTGGCTGAGCTTGGAGCTCTCTTCCAGCCTGGCTGATTCTATGATTCAAGGTCAACCTTGCTGTGTCCCTGGGCAGCCTGCTCTGGTTGGAGGTGTCCCTGCTGCCTGCAGGGGCTTGTGGAAGTTGCCCTTGGAGGGTCCCTTCCAGCCCAAGCTGTGAACCTGCAAATTCAGTTCTGAGTTCATTCATGAGCAGACCAAAGCCAAGGAGTTGTTACAGATCAAACACATCTTTAAGTGCACAGCTTCTCCTTCAGCCAGGGGCTGGTTGTTAGACCTCCATAAACCTCGAGTGCAGTAAGCTGAGGCACCAGGGCTGCAGCTCTGGACAAGAAGCAGTTGCAGAGAGCTCCCAGGCAGGGGAGGCAGCTGACGCTGACGTAAAACCTTACAGCTCCCTGAAGCCCTTTAAGAAATGTCAAATCATTTTAAATTATAATAAGCTGCACAGTTTAAGCTCAAGAAGGCAGATTTAAGGCTTCATCCTTCACTCTAAACTCCACATTTCCTGCTATCTGCTTCTCTCCCAATTTATTTTGTGTTAAAGGCACTACCAGATCACTTCCCTTCCTCTCTGGCACAGGAGGTTGCTCTGAAATGCAGTGCCTCTCTCCGTGGCTCCCTGGCAAGGGCTCCCTGTGCTCTGCTGCCTGCAGAAAGCTGAGATGTTGTACTTACAGAGCTCTCTGCCTTAGGCACTTGCAACTCATCTCTCTCCTTTCTGTAGCAGCACCAAGAATGCATCCCTGGCTTGGGGCAGATCCATTTGAAATGGTGAGAACACAACGAGTCCAGCAGAGACCACCCAGGGGATTGGAGATGAGGCAGATCACAGAACCAGGCAGGCTGGCAGAGAGCTCCAGGCTCAGCCAGCCCAACCTAGCACCCAGCCCTGCCCAACCAACCAGACCATGGCACTCAGTGCCCCAGCCAGGCTTGGCTGCAGCACCTCCAGCCACGGCCACTCCACCACCTCTCTGGGCAGCCCATTCCAGTGCCAATCACTCTCTCTGACAACAACTTCCTCCTAACAGCCAGCCTGAACCTGCCCTGGCACAGCTTCAGGCTGCTGGCTGCCTGGCAGCAGAGCCCAACCCCACCTGGCTACAGCCTCCCTGCAGGCAGCTGCAGGCAGCAATCAGCTCTGCCCTGAGTCTCCTCTGCTGCAGGCTGCACCCCCCCAGCTCCCTCAGCCTCTCCTCACAGGGCTGTGCTCCAGGCCCCTCCCCAGATGAAGTGTTTGGGTTGTTTCAGCCCAGAGGAAAGGCATTGAATGGGGAGATAGCTGCTGTCTGATGGCCTGGAACACATTCACAGATGGCACTGAGTTAGAAGCCTTCTGAGCATCTTGGTGGCCTCCTCTGGACCCTCTCCAGCAGGTGCAGGTCTCTCTTGTGCTGGGGTCCCACAGCTGGACCCAGCCCTGCAGCTGAGGTCTCCCCAGAGCAGAGCAGAGGGGCAGGATCCCCTCTCTCCACCTCTGCCCACACTGCTTTGGATGCAGCCCAGGCTGCCCTTGGCCTTCGGTGCTGCCAGTGCCCACTGCTGGCTCCTGCCCAGCTTCTCCCCCACCAGCACCCCCAAAGCCTTCTCTGCAGGGCTGCTCTCAGTCTCATCACTTCCAGCCTGGACTGATCTCTAGGGCTGCCCTGACCCAGGAGCAGGACCTTGCACTGTGCCTTGTTGAACCTCATGAGGTTCTCCTCAGCCACCTCTCCTCTCCTTCAGTTTATCACCACAGCACTCAGTTTGGCAGCACACAGAATGCAGCTGAGAGAAGAGGGCAGGAGGAGGAGGAGGAGAAATGTGTGGAGGTTTTTTTAATTATTTAAGGGTTTTTTTGTGGTTTTTTTTTTCCACCATTATAGTCTTGGATAAAATCCAGTCCACTTTTGGAAATCTTCCTGAAACTGCTGTCCTCTCCAAGGTGTTCCTGCTGCTAGACATCCTGATGCTATTCTGGGATGGAAAACAATGATTTCTCCAGGCAGTGAAAGCTGAAAATAGATCAGTGAATAGAAGCTGTGTGGAAATGAATGGGGGTCAGGGAGGCTGGGTAAGGACAGCCCAGAGTTTTTCACAGAACATGGTGCAATGGAGGCAGGAGCCTTGGCTCACACCCAAGACTCACCTCTCTTCCATGGAATATTCTTCTCTCATGAGGTGAGGGGCACAGGTTCAGCAATGCTTATGCCAGACCTGCTGCTGTCCGACTTAGGGTTGTCCAAGCAAGTGGTGATGCTGTTCTGCTCTGAGAGCATGGATCCTCCTGCCTCCTGCTCAGTGTCCTTACTGATGAGCTGTGGAGCTGTTGGAGGGCAGCAGAGCCCTACAGAGGGACCTGGCCAGGCTGGATGGGTGGGCAGAGGCCAAGGGGATGAGACTGAACAAGGCCAAGGGCAGGGTTCTGCACTTTGGCCATAACAAGCCCAAGCAGCACTACAGGCTGGGGCCAGAGTGGCTGAGAGCAGGCAGGCAGAGAGGGAGCTGGGGGTGCTGGCAGAGAGGAGCTGCAGAGGAGGCAGCAGTGCCCAGGTGGGCAGCAGAGCCAATGGCATCCTGGGCTGGCTCAGGAGCAGTGTGGGCAGCAGGACAAGGGAGGTTCTTGTGCCCCTGTGCTCAGCACTGCTCAGGCCACCCCTGCAGTGCTGTGTCCAGCTCTGGGCTCCTGAATTGCAGAGAGATGTTGAGGTGCTGGAAGGTGTTTGGAGCAGGGCAGCAAGGCTGGGGAGGGGCCTGGAGCAGAGCCCTGTGAGGAGAGGCTGAGGGAGCTGGGGGGGTGCAGCCTGCAGCAGAGGAGGCTCAGGGCAGAGCTGATTGCTGCCTGCAGCTGCCTGCAGGGAGGCTGTAGCCAGGTGGGGTTGGGCTCTGCTGCCAGGCAGCCAGCAGCAGAAGAAGGGGACACAGCCTGAAGCTGTGCCAGGGCAGGTCTAGGCTGGATGTTAGGAGGAAGTTGTTGTCAGAGAGAGTGATTGGCACTGGAATGGGCTGCCCAGGGAGGTGGTGGAGTGGCCGTGGCTGGAGGTGTTGCAGCCAAGCCTGGCTGGGGCACTGAGTGCCATGGTCTGGTTGGTTGGGCAGGGCTGGGTGCTAGGCTGGGCTGGCTGAGCCTGGAGCTCTCTGCCAGCCTGCCTGGTTCTGTGATTCTAAGTCAGTATCAGCAGATATCTCAAATCACAGAACCACAGTTAGGGCTGGAAGGGACCTTGAAAGCTCATCCAGTCCAAGTCCCTTGCCCAAGCAGGACACCAGATTACACAGGAAGGCCTCCAGGTTGCACCCAGGGCTGGCTGTTGGTGGCAGGAGGAACAAAGTTTGCCAGCTTCTCCTGGCCACTGCCATGGACAAGGTGACACAGGGCAATGCTGAGGCCTTTGAGCTCTCTACAGCTGGGATCTGGGGGCTGTGGGATAAGCAGGGCCCTGGCAGTGCCATCGATCCTGCTCCACTCCTCTCTCCTCCACATGTGCCCAGCTATTTCGGGCACTGTGTTCCTTAAGTGACCCTGCTGAGGGCTTTTCTTAGGCACTTCTGTGATTTCCTTCACTTTTGCTAGCTGTGCCTTGGCATAAAAATAGCAACAGCTCCATCCATGAGTCACCCTGAGGAACAGGCAGGTGAAGGGGCCAGCTTTGCAAAGCAGTCATCACAGTCCCTTCCAGGAGCAGAGGTGGAAGCTGAAGACTCCTTTTTACCATTCTAGTCCCAAGTTAAGAAGAAAGAAAACAAACAAACAAACAAGCAAAGCTAACCCGAACAAGCCCCCGGATTGATTTGGTTCCTCAAGGAGCTGGTTCTAACCCTGGCTGTGGGCCATGTGCCACTGCTGGCAGCACTGGGGACAGGCTTGCATTCAGAGAGGCTCTTGCTGAGGAGGCAGTGGTGCAGATCTGCAGCACCTGCTTGGTGGAGAAAGGACTTGCAGAGAGTCTCAGAGCAGCTCAGGGCGGAAGGGACCCCCAGAGGGCATCGATTCCAGTGCCTCAACTTGGGTGCCCCAAGATGTCATCCAGCCTGGTCCTGAACACCTCCAGGGAGGTTGTGGAGCACAGAAGCACAGAATGTGATCTTTGATCACATTCTGTGCTTCTGTGCTCCACAACCTCCCTGGGTAACCTGTGCCAGTGTCTCACCACCCTCACTGCAAACGACTTCTTCCTAACATCCAGTTCCAACCTCCCCTCTGCCCCTTCAAACCCATTCCTCCTCCTCCTGCCATTCCCAGACCTTGTCAATGGTCCCTCCCCAGCCCTCCTGCAGCCCCCTGCAGATCCTGCAAGGCCACTCCAGTGTCTCCTGGAAGCCTTCTCCTCTCCAGGCTGCACAGCCCCAACTCTCTCAGCCTGTGCTCAGAGCAGAGCTGCTGCAGCCCTCTCAGCATCTTGGTGGCCTCCTCTGCACTGGCTCCAACACTTCCATGTCCTGCTTGTGCTGGGGGCTCCAGAACTGCCCCCAGGACTGCAGGTGGGGTCTGAGGGGAGCAGAGCAAAGGGGCAGGATCCCCTCCCTTGCTCTCTGGCCATGCTGCTCTTGCTGCAGCCCAGCACACCACAGCTGTCCTCAGAGCAGAGCTACTCGAGCCCTTGCATCATCTGCTCAAAGTCTGTCTCTTGTGTGTGTTTAAGAACTGCTCCTTTGGAGCAAGGACATGGATCTGGCAGCCTGCCTCTCCTGGCCCTCCCTGGCAGACCTGCTTTTTCTCCCGAGGGCAATTTCCTTCCCAGCACTCTGTGTTTGCTGACTGGCAGCAATTTGCAGCCCCATGCTTTGCAGTGCCTAAGTAGCCAAACAAACATCTATCTGATTCTCAGCAGCAAAACTGCTGAAGGAGTCAGAATTCTACCTGCTGATTATTGGGGTTTTTTTTTCAGCCCCATGCTCTGATGCTGCAGCACCACTCAGGCAAGAAGCTGTTGCTGCACAGGCAGTGATGAAATGCAAGAGGGGATGGCCCTGCTGACCCTTTCAGACCTCAGTCCTCAGCAGTTATGGAATTAGACATTTCTAGCTCAGAGCTCTTATCCTGCAGTGAGGTTGGGGTTAGGTTGTGGCTTTGGGTTTCTTTTAGGATCTCGACTTGAGTCATCTTCAGGGACAGAGGCACTGAGTGCAGCCTCAGCAGGTTTGCTGCCCACACCAAGCAGAGGGACCTGGGCAGGCTGCAGAGGTGGGCACAAGCCAAGCTCAGGAGGTTCAACAAGACCAAGGGCAAGGTCCTGCAGCTGGGTCAAGGCAATGCCAAGCACCAATCCAGGCTGGGCAGTGCCAGGCTGCAGAGCAGCCCAGAGCAGAGGGACTTGGGGGTGCTGCTGGAGGAGAAGCTCAGCAGGAGCCAGCAGTGTGCACTTGCAGCCCAGAAAGCCAAGCAGAGCCTGGGCTGCAGCAGCAGCAGTGTGGCCAGCAGGGCCAGGGAGGGGATTCTGCCCCTCTGCTCTGCTCTGCTGAGACCCCACCTGGAGTGCTGCATCCAGCTCTGGAGCCCCTGGGACAAGAGGGCTGTGGAGATGCTGGAGAGTGTCCAGAGCAGGGCCAGGAGGATGCTCAGAGGCTGCAGCAGCTCTGCTGTGAGCACAGCCTGAAAGAGTTGGGGCTGTGCAGGCTGCAGCAGAGGAGGCTCCCAGGTGACCTTCTTGTGCCCTTCCAGCATCTGAAGGGGACTCCAAAAAAGCTGGGGAGGGACTTTTGAGGCTGTGAGGGAGTGGCAGGAGTGGGGGGAATGGAGCAAAGCTGGAGGTGGGGAGAGTGAGGCTGGAGGGGAGGAGGAAGTTGTTGAGCAGGAGAGTGGTGAGAGGCTGGAATGGGCTCCCCAGGGAGGGGGTTGAGGCCCCATGGCTGGAGGTGTTTGAGGCCAGGCTGGCTGAGGCTGTGTGCAGCCTGCTCTAGGGTAGGGTGTCCCTGGGCATGGCAGGGGGTTGGGACTGGCTGTTCCTTGTGGTCCCTTCCCACCCTGACTGATTCTGGGATTCTAGGGTCTCTCCCTGCCCATGTTCCTTCTGCAAGCCCCAGCAAGCACAGGGCAGGGACATTAATGTCAATCACAGAATCGTGGAATAGTTCAGGTTGGAAGGGACCTCAAAGCTCAGCTCAGACCCTGGAGGGCCACTCCAAGATCTCCTTGAAGCTTTCTATTCTCCAGGCTGAAGAGCCCTCTGAGATCATTCAGTCCAACCAGCAACCCAACACCACCAAGGCCACTAAACCATGGCCCCAGGTGCTGTGGCCACATGGCCCAGAAGGCAAATTGCAGCCTGGGCTCCAGCAAGAGAAGCATAGATGGAGAGAGGGGATTCTGCCACTCTGCTCTCCTGAGACCTCACCTGCAGTACTACATCCAGCTCCAGAGCCCTCAATATAGGAAGGACATGGCCCTGACGGAGAGGGTTCAGAGGAGGGCCACAAAAATGATTAAGGGGTCGGAGCAGCTCTGCTATGGGGACAGGCTGAGGGAGCCTGGAGAAGAGAAGGCTCTAGGGAGACCTGAAAGTGACCTTCCAGGACACGAAGAACTTCCTTACTGCAAGGGACACAGAGCACTGGCACAGGCTGCCCAGATAGGTTATGGAGTCTCCTTCTCTGGAGACTTCCAAGACCCATCTGGATGTTCTCCTGTGCAACCTCCACTGGATTCTATGGTCGTGCTCTGGCAGGGGGAGTGGACTCCAAGATCTCCAGAGCTTCCTTCCTGCCTCTAACATTCTGCACCAGGGGCTGCAAGCAGGCTGCAGAGGGACTGTTCCCAAAGGCCTGCAGGGACAGGATGAGGGCAGTGGTTTGAAATGAGAGCAGAGCAGATGAGATTGGATGTGAGGAACAAGTTCTGCACCAGGAGGCTGCTGGAACATTGAAACAGGCTGCCCAGGGAGGTGGTTGAGGCCCCATGCCTGGAGATACTGAAGGTGAGGCTGGACAGGGCTGTGGACAGCCTGCTCTAGTGGAGGATGTCCCTGCTGAGTGCAGGGGCTTGGACTGGGTGAGCTTTGGAGGTCACTTCCAGCCCATTCAATCACTCTATGGTTCTATCATTCTAAGGTTCTTTCATTCTATCAATCTGTGGCTCTATCATTCTATCACTCTATGGCTCTATCATTCTATCACTCTATGTTTCTATCATTCTATCACTCTATGTTTCTATCATTCTATCACTCTATGGTTCTATCACTCTATGGCTCTATGGCTCTATCATTCTATCACTCTATGGTTCTATCATTCTATCACTCTATGGTTCTATCACTCTATGGCTCTATCATTCTATCACTCTATGGTTCTATCATTCTATCACTCTATGGTTCTACCACTCTATGGCTCTATCATTCTATTACTTATGGCTCTATCATTCTATCACTCTATGGTTCTATCACTCTGTGGCTCTATCATTCTATCACTCTATGGTTCTATCATTCTGTGGTTCATTCATTCTATCCCTCTACAGCTCTATCATTCTATGGCTCCATCATTCTATCACTCTATAGTTCTTTCATTCTATCACTCTGTGGCTCTATCATTCTATCATTCTGTCTATCTGGAACACCCCCAGGAGTGGTGACTCCACCACCTCCCTGGCTAAGCTATCCAGTGCCCAGAGTGGTGCCAGTGGTAGCATCACCTTCTCCAAAACCTCCCTCAGCTCAGACCTGGGAAGAAGCAAGACCAAGGTTGGACATCCTGCTCCTTGAACACGGCCTCATGCTTGGGCATGAGGTTGCTTTCTTGCCCTGCCCAAGTATTACAGCAGCAAGATCAAGAGAGACCACGAGCCCCAGAGCCAAAGGGCCACTGGCTATGGTGGGGATGTCCCCCCCAGCGCAGCTCACGTGCCACAAAGCTGCAGTCAGGTTAAAAAGGGGAGCTGTGAACCTGGGTAAAGCTCTTCCCAGCTTTAAAGTGAAGCCTGGGCTCAGAGGCAAATGCTCTGCAGTTCACAGGGAGGCTGTTTGCCTGGCGTGGTTTGCAGAGCAGCTGAGCTGCAGTAACAAATGGTCGAGTGGCTGCCTGCTAATTCATCTGCCTCTGCAGCTGCAGGATTACTTTCTCTGCACATACTGTGGAGCTTCTCCCTAAATAGGAAGTTTGGAGACCCTTTGGGAGCAATTAGCTACGATGCCGGAGCAGAGGTGCGGCTTTGTGCGCCGCTCGGCTCGGAGCTGCCTCTGTGCACAGAGCCCCTCAGTAAGGGTCCAAAACCTGCATGGATGCTAAAGGGTTTTTTTCTACTACAGGGCTCTGAGCACTTTTTACTTGTCAGGAAAGCTAATGTAAGCCCCTGCACTGCATTTAGCCTCTGATCCCTGCGCAGCAAACAGCTGTGCCACACACATGCCAGGGGGCAGCCAAGGGGCAGGCTCTGCCTCTGCCTTGGTTATTTATGTCAGGGAGACAGAACAGCTCCGTTCCTGCACACTGCACAAAGGGGCCCAGGGAATGCTGGAAGGGAATTCACAACAGCCCCAAGCAGCACTACAGGCTGGGGCCAGAGTGGCTGAGAGCAGGCAGGCAGAGAGGGAGCTGGGGGTGCTGGCAGAGAGGAGCTGCAGAGGAGGCAGCAGTGCCCAGGTGGGCAGCAGAGCCAATGGCATCCTGGGCTGGCTGAGGAGCAGTGTGGGCAGCAGGACAAGGGAGGTTCTTGTGCCCCTGTGCTCAGCACTGCTCAGGACACCCCTGCAGTGCTGTGTCCAGTTCTGGGCTCCTCCACTGCAGAGAGATGCTGAGGTGCTGGAAGGTGTTTGGAGCAGGGCAGCAAGGCTGGGGAGGGGCCTGGAGCACAGCCCTGTGAGGAGAGGCTGAGGGAGCTGGGAGGGTGCAGCCTGCAGCAGAGGAGGCTCAGGGCAGAGCTGATTGCTGCCTGCAGCTGCCTGCAGGGAGGCTGTAGCCAGGTGGGGTTGGCCTCTGCTGCCAGGCAGCCAGCAGCAGAAGAAGGGGACACAGCCTCAAGCTGTGCCAGGGCAGGTCTAGGCTGGCTGTTGTTAGGAAGTTGTTGGCAGAGAGAGTGATTGGCACTGGAATGGGCTGCCCAGGGAGGTGGTGGAGTGGCCGTGGCTGGAGGTGTTGCAGCCAAGCCTGGCTGGGGCACTGAGTGCCATGGTCTGGTTGGTTGGGCAGGGCTGGGTGCTAGGTTGGGCTGCCTGAGCCTGGAGCTCTCTGCCCGTCTGGTTGGTTCTGTGATTCATAGATTCATTGAATAGGGTTGGGTTGGAAGGGAACTGAATGATCATGCAGTTCTAACCCCCTTGCCCATCATTCCATGCAGTTCAGCTCTCCCTTTGGCCAGTGCCATGGGCATTGTGCCCCAAAGGGCTGCTTACACAACTCTCGTCCTGCTGTCAGGAGAGAGGACACACAGGCAGCTAGGAAGTTACCTGTGAAAAACAGGGATGCATAGGGAACAGATATGGAATAGACTCACATGATGGGTTGGGTTGGAGGAGACCTTCAAGTTCATCCAGTTCCAACCCCCTGCCATGGGCAGGGACACCTCCCACCAGCACCCAGGTTACTCAAGGCCTCATCTGACCTGGCACTGAGCACCTCCAGGGAGGTTGGGGACCACAGAAGCACTGAGTGTGATCTTCTGTGGAATGTGATCCACAACCTCCCTGGGCAACCTGTGTCAGTGTCTCTTCTTCTGGCATCCACAACCTCCTTGGGCAGCCTGTGCCAGTGTCTCTTCTTCTGGCATCCACAACCTTCCTGGGCAACCTGTGTCAGTGTCTCTTCTTCTGGCATCCACAACCTTCCTGGGCAACCTGTGCCAGTGTCTCTTCTTCTGGCATCCACAACCTTCCTGGGCAACCTGTGTCAGTGTCTCTTCTTCTGGCATCCACAACCTCCCTGGACAGCCTGTGCCAATCTCTCCCCATCCCCACTCTCAACAATCTCTTCCTCCTCTCCACTCTCACTCTCCCCTCTCCCAGCTCAAAGCCACTGTCCTTCAGCCTGCTACTCCCAGCCCTTGTCCAAAGTCCCTCCCCAGCTCTCCTTGAGCCCCTTCAGGTACTCTAAGGTCTCCCTGGAGCCTTCTCTTCTCCAGGCTGCACAGCCCCAACTCTCCTACCTGCACACTGTTGAAGTTAATTCTACTTCTCGGTTGACTTCCCTACTGCTGGTGGAGGCTGTGTTGGTGTTGTGCTGCCTGCCTTCCTCCTGTGCTTTTCACCCCCTGTTGTACATGGACACAGACACAAAGCAGTTGTAAGCTGCTGCCTTCACCAGTTGTAGTTGTTGGCAGCCAAACCCATTCTGCTCCTGAGAACACAACCCAGCTGGGGCTGGGAATGCAGCCCCTGGAGCCATGTGCCTGGAGTTCAGAGCCTGTGGGACTTGCTGGCTGAGGTCAGTGCATGAGGATGGTGCAGTCCTGCAGAGGTAGCAGGGTGCTGCTCTCCTGCCTGTCCCACATGGGCAGGGAGGGGCTGTAACCTGACTTGTCCTCACTTTGTGCTCCCAGGAGATGCTCAAGAAATGTATGGACACAGCACTTTGGGACACAGTGTGATGGGTGTGGTGGTGGTGGGCTCCATCTTGGAGGTCTTCTCCAACCAAGATAATCCTGTCATTGCCTGCAGCATGTGAGGCTCTCTGAGGAAATCTATCCTATGGACATGGAACTGCTGGAGCCAGCCCAGAGGAGGCCACCAAGATGCTGAGAGGGCTGCAGCAGCTCTGCTCTGAGCACAGGCTGAGAGAGTTGGGGCTCTGCAGCCTGGAGGGGAGAAGGCTTGGGGGGGACCTTGGAGTGGCCTTGCAGGATCTGCAGGGGGCTGCAGGAGGGCTGGGGAGGGACTATTGACAAGGTCTGGGAATGGCAGGAGGAGGAGGAATGGGTTTGAAGTGGCAGAGGGCAGGTTGGAACTGGATGTTAGGAAGAAGTTGCAGTGAGGGTGGTGAGACACTGGCACAGGTTGAGGGTGGTGAGAGACTGGCACAGGTTGAGGGTGGTGAGAGACTGGCACAGGTTTCCCAGGGAGATTGTGGAGCACAGAAGCACCCAATGTGATCGAAGGCCAACACCCCCAGGTCCTTCTCTGCTGAGCAGCTCTGCAGCAACTCTGCCCCCAGCCAGTGACATTGCCCAGGGTCCTTGTGGCCCAAGGGCAGCACTCAGCAGTTGATCTCTTGGTGTAGCTGTGTGTACCTAAGGCATATTGCATCTCTGCACCACTGATCTCCCAGTAAAACCCACCCTAGGCTGCTCCTTGTTCTGGGGCAGTTCAGCAGTTTTAGTTTGAGGAAGAGGAGGCTGAGGGCAGAGCTCATTGCTGTCTACAACTACCTGAAGGGACATTGTGGAGAGGCTGCTGCTGGGCTCTGCTCACAGGCAAGGGGAAAGGCCTCAAGCTGAGCCTGGGGAGGTTTAGACTGGACATTAGGAAAAAGTTTTTCACAGAGAGAGTGGTCAGGGAGTGGAATGAGCTGCCCAGGGAGGTGCTGGAGTCCCCCTCCCTGGCTGTGTTTGGATGTGGTGCTTGGGGACACAGTTTAAGGTGGGTGTTGCAGAGCAGGGTGCTCCCGAGGGGCTTTGCCAGCCTGCCTGTTGCTGCGGCTCTGTGCTGCTCAGCACCTGAGGGTTCTGACCACGACTGCTGTGCTCTGTTTTGGAAGGTGCAAACCGTACCCAAATGCTTCTCCCGTGGGAGATGCTGCTCTGCAGCTGTGCTCCAGCAGTGCTGCCTGCACGGGTTGGAGCTCCTGCAGCGGCCGTCTCCCGCGGCAGCAGAGGCTCTCTGAAGTGGCTATCAGTTGCCACATGCTTCTGCTCTTTGGGCTTGCTGCTGCTCGTCTCCCCAAAGCTTTAATTAGCCACAATCAGCTGCTCCCCAGCCAGAGCCCACCGGTGCGCTCCTCTCCTCCGGAGCTGGAGGCATAGTCTGTACCCGTAAGATAAGTTGGTTGCAGCCCGGAGGAGATCCCAGCCAGCAGGGAGGCAGCGCACGGGAATGTCATTTGCATGGGCGTGAAGAAGGTGCTGTGCAGGCTGCCATCGCAGTGACAGTGCTCTCCTCTCCTTCCAGAGCCATGGACCTGGCAGCCGCCCGGCGCCCGCAGAGCCTCCTTGCCCGCAAGGCTGTCGCCCAGAGGTCGTCTCGCAGCGCGCCCCGGGCCACTAGGAGAGGTCGGCAGTGACTCCTGCGAGGCTGCTCTGTCGCTATGGGAGAGCGAGCGAGTGTCTGGCTCGGCATCTGCGGAGTTGGGCCCCGGCCCCGCCGCTCGGCACAGGGCTCGGCAGCCAGGCAGGGCTAGGAGCCAGCCGCGCCCGCCGACCATGAGCCGCTCCGGCAGCACCGGGCTGCTGCTCAGCATCGCCGCGCTGGCGGCCGCGCCGCACCTGGGGCCGCACGGCGGAACCGGGGCTTGGGCCCTCGGCACCGATCTGACTCTGAACCAGAGCCTGCCCACGGCTGAGCCTCTCAACGCCTCTGAGAGGGACGCAGCCGCCCGGCCGGCGGCGAGGGAGAAGAACTGGCCAGCCCTGCTGATCCTGGTGGTCATCCTGCTGACCATCGGCGGCAACATTCTGGTCATTATGGCAGTCTCCTTGGAGAAGAAGCTGCAGAACGCCACCAACTTCTTCCTCATGTCCCTGGCAGTGGCAGACATGCTGGTGGGTATCCTGGTCATGCCCGTGTCACTCATTACAGTCCTCTATGGTAAGTGGCTTCCCTTCTTCTTCGGCTCTGTGGTTTCAGGGGAACCTCCTCGGGCTGCAGGCTCCCTGCCTCTTAGCTTCAGGACTGCCACTGTGCACTTGGCCATGGCATGCCTCAAGCTCTGCTGGGTGAGGGCAATGGTCTGCTGGCAGCTCAGCTGCCCTCCGTGCTGCTGGGGCTGGCCCTTGAGTGCTGTCAGCACCATGGCGGCTGTTTCCACTGCTGAGGCCCCCCTGGAGGAGCTGCTGCAAGGAGACAGCTTCTGTCCCTAGAGGAGCTGCCCCAGGAGACAGCTTCTGTCCCTAGAGGAACTGCCCCAGGAGACAGCTTCTGTCCCTAGAGGAACTGCCCCAGGAGACAGCTTCTGTCCCTAGAGGAACTGCCAGAGGAGACAGCTTCTGTCCCTAGAGGATCTACCCCAGGGAATCAGCTTCTGTCCCTAGAGGAACTGCCCCAGGAGACAGCTTCTGTCCCTAGAGGAACTGCCCCAGGAGACAGCTTCTGTCCCTAGAGGAACTGCCCCAGGGAAGCAGCTTCTGTCCCTAGAGGAACTGCCCCAGGAGACAGCTTCTGTCCCTAGAGGAACTGCCCCAGGAGACAGCTTCTGTCCCTAGAGGAACTGCCCCAGGAGACAGCTTCTGTCCCTAGAGGAGCTGCCCCAGGAGACAGCTTCTGTCCCTAGAGGAACTGCCACAGGAGACAGCTTCTGTCCCTAGAGGAACTGCCCCAGGAGACAGCTTCTGTCCCTAGAGGGAATGCCACAGGAGACAGCTTCTGTCCCTAGAGGAACTGCCCCAGGAGACAGCTTCTGTCCCTAGAGGAACTGCCCCAGGGAAGCAGATTCTGTCCCTAGAGGAGCTGCCCCAGGAGACAGCTTCTGTCCCTAGAGGAACTGCCAGAGGGGACAGCTTCTGTCCCTAGAGGGAATGCCACAGGGAAGCAGCTTCTCCTGTCTGGGTTGGACTGCCCCAGGGGTTGCCAGCACAGCAGAGCCTGTGGGGAAGCTGAGCAGTGTGCTCGGGGCTGCTGCACCTCTAAGGCAGGTCAGAACCAGTCTTTGAGCTCCCTTCTGGGGCAGTAGGATTGGAGCAGCACCGTGGCTAAGAGAGGAGCTGTGCACTAGGGGATAGCCTCTCCTGATGGCATTTAACCTGAGCTTGCCTCGGGTCTCTCTGCAGGGCGTTTAGCCTGTCTGTGCCTCTGTTTCCCCCCCTTCACCTGAGGAGATGCCTCTTGTGAAGGCAGTTGTGATCTGCGTGGGTCTGCTTCTCCTCTGCTCTCCCAGGAGCGCCTGCACCGCAGTGGGGCACTGCTCCTCCACCCCTGTGCAAAAGCCACTGCTGGCACTTCAGAGCAGTGCAAAGCCTGAGGCTTAGGCTCTGGCTGCTCAGTGTGACGCTGGGACTCCATCCCTTGATGTTACAAGGGGGCTTGGCCTTCCCCCTCCCCCACTGCCCAGGGCTGCTCTGCTCCCCTTTCACTGCAGCGCTCTGCTCTTCACAGGCCACAATGAATCACTTCTGAAGGCTGCTTCCAGATTTCCTCTGAGGAAATATTTGGGTGTTGCCATTCCTGGGGAACAAATAATGCTGTTTACTCACAGATTTGATTAGGTATTGGTTTGCTGTCCTCCAAAGTAAAAAGCAGGGATATTTATGGGGCACCTTCCCCTCCCCCAATGATTAGGTCAGACACAGATTGATTTCTGCAAGGCACTGGTCAAGCATCCATCACGCCAGGGCTTACAGCACTTGTCTAGAGGGGGTTAAATGGCTCTGTGATTTAGGTCCAGGCCTAGGCACTGAGATTTCCTCCAGAAAGCCTTTCATTTGAGGCTGTCACTGTAGCTCCATCTCTAAATCTTCTGCATATTCCAACACCTCTGCTTTATTTTTGGTCTTTTACTCCTGTTCCCCGCAGCTTGAAAGGGGAAGTAAGTCACAGTGCTCCAGGCTGGGGCCAGAGTGGCTGAGAGCAGCCAGGCAGAGAGGGAGGTGCTGTAGAGAGGAGCTGAAGAGGAGGCAGAAGTGTGCCCAAGTGGGCAGCAGAGCCAATGGCATCCTGGGCTGGCTGAGGAGCAGTGTGGGCAGCAGGACAAGGGAGGTTCTTGTGCCCCTGTGCTCAGCACTGCTCAGGCCACCCCTGCAGTGCTGTGTCCAGTTCTGGGCTCCTCCATTGCAGAGAGCTGCTGAGGTGCTGGAAGGTGTTTGGAGAAGGGCAGCAAGGCTGGGGAGGGGCCTGGAGCAGAGCCCTGTGAGGAGAGGCTGAGGGAGCTGGGGGGGTGCAGCCTGCAGCAGAGGAGGCTCAGGGCAGAGCTGATTGCTGCCTGCAGCTGCCTGCAGGGAGGCTGTAGCCAGGTGGGGTTGGCCTCTGCTGCCAGGCAGCCAGCAGCAGAAGAAGGGGACACAGCCTGAAGCTGTGGCTGTGGCTGGAGGTGTTGCAGCCAAGCCTGGCTGGGGCACTTAGTGCCATGGTCTGGTTGGTTGGGCAGGGCTGGATGCCAGGTTGGGCTGGCTGAGCTTGGAGCTCTCTCTCAGCCTGGTTGGTTCTGTGACTCTATGATTTGGCTGACCTGCACTTACATAGATTCTGGGTTCCCCAGCAGCTCTAAAGAGGTGAGTTTATGGCTGTGGCCTTCCTGCAGAGAGACTGTTCTGAGGCTTTGGGAGCTGATGGAAATGGATTTTCTCGTTTGCCTGCAGAACAATGACTTACAGGGGACTAAAGGTGTAAAACATGCTACATACTTAGAGGCAGTTAAGTGTCATGGATCCAAGGAGGGACTGCTGGTACTCCTCTTTAATTTGCAGAGCAGCAGAACTGTCCGCTGGGGGCCCTCAGCACAGGCAACTGGCACTGAAGAGGTCTGTGGTTGAAGTGCTTGTTTTGGAGCGGGCATGGGAAACCTGTGCCAATGGCTGCTCTTGTGTCTAGGGGGGCTGCAGGATCCCTGCTGCCACTGCTGCCCTGGGCTGGCCCAAAGTGGGCACAGAGCTTCAGGCTTTGTGAGGGAAGGAGGAAAAGTGCCAGCTAGGGAAAGCAGAGCATCAGAAGAACTGAGCTGGCAGCAGAGCAGCCTGAGGGCTGCAGCCCCTCAGTGCTGTGCTAAAGCTGCTCAGGGCAGTGTCAGGATGACACAGCCAGGCTGTGCCCAGGGCTGGCCAAGGGCAGCACAAGGGGCACTGGGTGCCAGCTGGAGCAGAGGAGGTGCCAGGGCAACAGGAGGGGAACCTTTGTGAGTGTGAGGGTGCTGGAGGCCTGGAGCAGGCTGCCCAGAGAGGCTGTGGAGCCTTTTCAGCCCCCCTGGATGTGTTCTGTGTGCCCTGCCCTGGCAGGGGGGTTGGGCTCAATGATCTCTGGAGGTCCCTTCCAATCCCTACCATTCCATGATCCTGTGTTAATAGGACCTCTGTGAAATCACTTTTCCATGTTATTTAAGCTGCTAAAGATGGAAGAAAGCAGCCAGGGCTGTGCCTCCCTAGCAAGGGGAGAAGGCTGCCAGAGGGAGTAGAGGAGTTGTCTCCTCTCACAATGATTATTTGCTCATGAATCCTGAAAACAAACACTTGGCTTGGCACCCAGAAGCTCCAGGCCATGAGTATGTCAGAAAGAGGTCCAAAGGCAGAAGGCAGGGATGATGCTGAGGGCATCTCTGCCCTTTAAACCACTGCACCACGCAGGTGCCCCTGTCTGGGCAGACCTCGCAGGACCTACCAGTAAGAGGGCACATCAGCAGCCTCAGGATCAGCACCTAAATCAGAATGGTAGAACCAGTCGGGGCTAAAGGTGTGTGCAGGAGCACAGAGGGCAGAGGGGAGCGCCCCCGAGCTGCTCAGTGCCGCCCAGGCTGCCGGCAGGTTTCTTGTGTTCCAGACTCTCACGGCAACAAGAGCCTGCGGCTGGAAGGGCTCTTGGCAGAGCAACAACGTTAGCAAATGCTCTTGTAACTGAGAGCCTCCAGGGATGCATCACTCACTTTTCCTGAGGCTGCTTCCTCTGCCGCGCTAAGGAGCAGCTCCTCAGCCCTCCACACACTGGGCACAGGATCACAGAAGCGTCAGGGACGGAAGGGATCTTAAGGATCATCCAGCTCCAACCCCCCTGCCCCGGGCAGGGACACCTCACACTAAGCAAGGCTGCTCAAAGTCACATCCAGCCTGGCCTTAAACACCTCCAGGGATGAGGCTTCCACCACCGCCCTGGGCAGCCTGTGCCAGTGTCTCACCACCCTCATGGTGAAGAGCTTCTTCCTAATAGCCAATTTGAATCTCCCCTCCTCTAGCTTCAATCCATCCCCTCCAGTCCTATCACTACCTGACATCCTAAAAAGTCCTTCCCCAGCTATCCTGTAGCCCCCTTCAGACACTGGAAGGCCACAATAAAGTCTCCTGGGAGCCTTCTCCTCTCCAAACTGAACAGAGAGGGAGGCTGTAGCCAGGTGGGGTTGGGCTCTGCTGCCAGGCAAGCAGCACCAGAAGAAGGGGACACAGCCTCAAGCTGTGCCAGGACAGGTCTAGGCTGGATGTTGTTAGGAAGTTGTTGTCAGAGAGAGTGATTGGCACTGGAATGGGCTGCCCAGGGAGGTGTGGAGTGGCCATGGCTGGAGGTGTTGCAGCCAAGCCTGGCTGGGGCACTTATTGCCATGGTCTGGTTGGTTGGGCAGGGCTGGGTGCTGGGTTGGGCTGGCTGAGCCTGGAGCTCTCTGCCAGCCTGGTTGGTTCTGTGACTCTAAGTCACTTTTACTTAATGGAATCACAAAGGAACCTTAAAAAAACAAACCCAAACCAGGCAGAGAAAGCTGAAGCTGCTGTTTGGTTTGTGCCTTTGTCCTTCAGCTTCCTGAGCCCCACTGTTAAAGTGAGGTTGTGGAGCATGTCCCTGTGCTTACTGTTTTGCCTAATGAGGTAGAGAGAATCATAGGCTCAGAGAAGTGTTTTGGGTGGAGAAGACCTTTAAGATCATTGAATCTAACCAGCAACCTAATGCCAGCATGGGCCACAAGGGCCACAGTCACAGGTTTCTGGAACACCTCCAGGCGTGGGGACTTCACCAGCCTCCTGAGCAGCCTGTGCCAATCCCTGACCACTCTTGCAGCAGAATCATTTTCCTCATCTCCAGCCTATCCCTCCCCTGCTGCAGCTCAAAGCCATTTCATTTCATCCTATCGCTTGTTGCTGGGGAGCAGAGCCCAATCCCCACCCCACTCCACAGAACCACAGAATCAACCAGGCTGGAAGAGACCTCCAGGCTCAGCCAGACCAGCCTAGCACCTATCCCCTGCAGCCCTGCCCAATCAGCCCAGCCTAGCACCTATCCCCTGCAGCCCTGCCCAATCAGCCCAGCCTAGCACCTATCCCCTGCAGCCCTGCCCAATCAGCCCAGCCTAGCACCTATCCCCTGCAGCCCTGCCCAATCAGCCCTGCCCAATCAGCCCAGCCTAGCACCTATCCCCCAGCCCTGCCCAATCAGCCCAGCCTAGCACCTATCCCCCAGCCCTGCCCAATCAGCCCAGCCTAGCACCTATCCCCTGCAGCTCTGCCCAATCAGCCCAGCCTAGCACCTATCCCCTGCAGCCCTGCCCAATCAGCCCAGCCTAGCACCTATCCCCCCCAGCCCTGCCCAATCAGCCCAGCCTAGCACCTATCCCCTGCAGCTCTGCCCAATCAGCCCAGCCTAGCACCTATCCCCTGCAGCCCTGCCCAATCAGCCCAGCCTAGCACCTATCCCCCAGCCCTGCCCAGCCAACCAGACCATGGCACTAAGTGCCTCAGCTAGGCTCTGCTTAACGCCTCCAGGGCTGGCGACTCCACCACCTCTCTGGGCAGCTCATTCCAGTGCCACTCACTCTCACCTCCTCTCAGGGAGCTGTAGAGAGCAATGAGGCCTCCCCTAAACCTCCTCTTCACACTAACCCCCCCCAGCTCCTTCAGCTGCTCCTCCTCAATCCTGTTCTCCAGACCCTTCCCCAGCTTTGTTGCCCTTCTCTGGACCTGCTTCGCCCCTCAGTGTCCTTCTGGTAGTGAGTGCCCCAAAACTGAAGGCAGGGCTCCAGCTGTGGCCTCCCCAGAACAGATGAAGCAGAGTTCAATTCAGACATATCCAGCAGATTGCATAGAAGCCCTCCACAGAGAGCTTTGGCTTGCCTGGAGAAAGGGAGGAGAGGGCAGTTTGCCAGTGACTGGCAGGAGGCTCTGGAGGCGCGGGCAGGGCTGCAGGGTGGGTGTTTCACCAGTCAGCACCGGGGTGGATCTATCAATTAGTCTTTTGTAGATGCCTTGGACTAATCAGGGAGTTCCCTTTGAGCCCCTGGAGCACTTTCCATGGCATGCAGCTCCTACAGAACCAACCAATTACCGTGCTAGTTAATAACCAGGTGTGGGAGAGCAAAGGAGGCATTAGCACTGTCTCAGTCTCAGGGGAGAGCCTTCTGGTGACTGAAGCAGTCGTGTGGCAGGGCAGCAGCTGTGCCGCAGGGAAGGCAGCGGCTGGCAGCCTGTGCAGCCTCACCCTGCAGCGCTGCAGGGGCCAGTGGGGGCAGGCTGCAGCTCCAGGCTCAGCCAGCCCAACCTAGCACCCAGCCCTGCCCAACCAACCAGACCATGGCACTCAGTGCCCCAGCCAGGCTTGGCTGCAACACCTCCAGCCACAGCCACTCCACCACCTCCCTGGGCAGCCCATTCCAGTGCCAATCACTCTCTCTGACAACAACTTCCTAACAACAGCCAGCCTAGACCTGCCCTGGCACAGCTTGAGGCTGTGTCCCCTTCTTCTGTTGCTGGCTGCCTGGCAGCAGAGCCCAACCCCACCTGGCTACAGCCTCCCTGCAGGCAGCTGCAGACAGCAATGAGCTCTGCCCTGAGCCTCCTCTTCTGGAGGCCTGAAATTGTGCCAGGGGAGGGTTAGGTTGGAGAGTAAGAAAAACGTCTCTGCTGCCAGAGTGTCAGGGGCTGGCAGAGGCTGCCCAGGCAGGCGGTGGAGTCCCCACACCTGCAGGCGTTCAGATATGTGTGGCCATGGCCCCTGGGGACAGGGTGCAGTGGCCATGGGGGCCCTAGGTCGCAGTTGGGCTCAGTGATCTGAGAAGGCTTTTCCAGCCTCAGTGGTTCTCTGATCCTCCCAGAAAGCCATGGGCATGCTGGCAGCCGGCTGCAGCTGCCAGGAAGGCTGCAATTAGATGCAGCATTCATTATCCCCAGCTGCTGGAGTGGCTTTGCAGCAGATTATTGTTATTACTGCTAATTATCCTCCTAATTATGTGGTGGCAGAGATGGGCTGAGCACTCACCGCAGCCTGCGCCGTGTGCTCCCCTGCAGAAGGAGCTGTCACTCCAGCAGCTCTGGCTGCAGCCTCCTTTTGCCTGGCCCTGCTTTTCCCACCCAGGGTGACCTTTCTATCAGCAGAGAAAGTCCTGCAGAGACACCTGAGCAGGTGACATGAAGCTCTGCAAGGCCAAGCTCAAGGGCCTTTTGGGAGTGTCAGCTGGTGCCAAGGTGCCCAGCAGCCAGCACTGGTGGCTGGCAGCCCAGAGCCAGCTGTGTGCTGGCTGCAGCCAGAGCAGGGAGAGCAGCAGCACAGGGAGGGGATTCTGCCCTCACCTGCAGCACTGCCCTGGAGGTGCTGCAGCCAAGCCTGGCTGGGGCACTGAGTGCCATGGTCTGGTTGGTTGGGCAGGGCTGGGTGCTAGGTTGGGCTGGCTGAGCCTGGAGCTCTCTGCCAGCCTGCTTGAGTCTGTGATTCTGTGATACCAGTGCTGGGGAACACAGCACAAGAACCACCTGGAGCTGCTGCAGAGGAGCCAGAGGAGGCCACCAAGGTGATCAGAGGCTGCAGAAGCTCTGCTGTGGGGACAGGCTGGGAGAGTTGGGGCTGTGCAGCCTGGAGAAGAGAAGGCTGCAGGGAGACCTCAGAGCAGCCTTGCAGTGCCTGAAGGGGCTGCAGGAGAGCTGGGGAGGGACTTGTGACAAGGGCTGGGAGTGGGAGGCTGAGGGACAATGGCTTTGAGCTGGGAGAGGGGAGAGTGAGAGTGCAGAGGAGGAAGGAATTGTTGAGAGTGAGGGTAGGGAGAGACTGGCACAGGCTGCCCAGGGAGGCTGTGGAGCACAGAAGCACAGAATGGGATCTTTGATCTTTGATCACATTGGGTGCTTCTGTGTTCTGCAACCTCCCTGGAGGTGCTGCAGGCCAGGCTGGATGAGGCCTTGAGCAAGCTGTGCTGGTGGGAGGTGTCCCTGCCCATGGCAGAGGGTTGGAGCTGGATGAGCCTTAGGGTCCCTGCAGGAGCCTGTGTGGGAAGGACACAAGGAGCTGAGTGCAGCTCTTCATTCTCAACACAGCATGAAGGCCTCTAGGGTACTGGTCCTGTTCTTGTGCTCAGCACTAAGGAGGCCACAGCCTGAGTCCTGAATTCATTTTTGGGCCCCTCACTGCCAGAAGGACATTGAGATGGGCAAGAAGAGCCTCCACTCCTTACTGGACCAGGAGGGGAACACTATAACTGATGATGAAGCAAAGGCAGAGGTCCTGAATGCCTTCTTCGCCTCAGTTTTCAACAGTAAGGAGGGAGGAGGAGGAGGCAAGTGGCCTCTTGAACTGGGGGATGGGGTCGGGGAGCAGTGTGTTCCCCTGGAAATTCATGAGGAATTAGTTCAGGACCTGCTGAGCCATCTGGACACCCACAAGTGCATGGGACCAGATGGGATCCATCCCAGGGTGCTGAGAGAGCTGGCAGCTGAGCTGGCCAAGCTGCTCTCCATCATTTTCCAGCAGTCCTGGCTCACCAGAGAGGTCCCAGGAGACTGGAAACTGCCAATGTGGTCCCCATCCACAGGAAGGGTCGGATGGAGGAACCTGGGAACTACAGACCTGTCAGCCTGACCTCAGTGCCAGGGAAACTGATGGAGCAGGTTCTCTTGGGGCCAATAACTGCGCACCTGAGGGATGGCAAAGGGCTCAGGTCCAGCCAGCATGGGTTTAGGAAGGGCAGATCCTGCCTCTCCAACCTGATCTCCTTCTATGATCAGGTGACTGCTTGGTGGATGTGGGGAGGCCTGTGGATGTGCTCTGTCTGGACTTCAGCAAGGCCTTTGACACTGTCCCCCACAGCAGACTGCTGGCTAAGCTGTCAGCCCATGGCTTGGATGGCAACACTCTGTGCTGGGTTAGGAACTGGCTGGAGGGCTGAGCCCAGAGAGTGGTGGTGAATGGTGCCACATCCAGCTGGCAGCTGTCACTAGTGGTGTCCCTCAGGGATCTGTGCTGGGCCCCATCCTCTTTAACATCTTCATAGATGATCTGGATGAGGGCATGGAGTCAGTCATCAGCAAGTGTGCAGATGACACCAAGCTGGGGGCAGATGTGGCTGGGTTGGAAGGCAGAAGGGCTCTGCAGCAGGACCTTGACCACCTGCACAGATGGGCAGAGTCCAAGGGGATGGCTTCAACAGCTCCAAGTGCAGGGTGCTGCACTTTGGCCACAGCAACCCCATGGAGAGATACAGGCTGGGGTCGGAGTGGCTGAGAGCAGCCAGACAGAGAGGGATCTGGGGGTGCTGATTGATACCCACCTGAACATGAGCCAGCAGTGTGCCCAGGTAGCCAAGAGAGCCAGTGGCATCCTGGCCTGCATCAGGAATGGTGTGGCCAGCAGGAGCAGGGAGGTCATTCTGCCCCTGTACTCTGCACTGGTCAGACCACACCTTGAGTGCTGTGTTCAGTTCTGGGCCCCCCAGTTTAGGAGGGACATTGAGATGCTTGAGTGTGTCCAGAGAAGGGCAACGAGGCTGGGGAGAGGCCTTGAGCACAGCCCTATGAGGAGAGGCTGAGGGAGCTGGGATTGGTTAGCCTGGAGAAGAGGAGGCTCAGGGGAGACCTTATTGCTGTCTACAACTACCTGAGGGGTGGTTGTGGCCAGGAGGAGGTTGCTCTCTTCTCTCAGGTGGCCAGCACCAGAACAAGAGGACACAGCCTCAGGCTGTGCCAGGGGAGATTTAGGCTGGAGGTGAGGAGAAAGTTCTTCCCTGAGAGAGTCATTGGACACTGGAATGGGCTGCCCGGGGAGGTGGTGGAGTCGCCGTCCCTGGAGCTGTTCAAGGCAGGACTGGACGTGGCACTTGGTGCCATGGTCTGGCCTTGAGCTCTGTGGTAAAGGGTTGGACTTGATGATCTGTGAGGTCTCTTCCAACCTTGGTGATACTGTGAGACTGTGATACTGTGAGATGCTGGAGCAGGTCCAGAAAAGCACCACAAAGCTGGGGAAGGGTCTGGAGAACAGGGCTGGGGAGGAGCAGCTGAGGGAGCTGAGAGGGGGTTTAGTGAGGAGAGGAGGCTGAAGGCAGAGTTCATTGCTCTCTGCAGCTCCCTGAGAGGAGGCTGCAGGGACAGGGACAGATTCTAAGAAAGAAACACAGACATCTTAGAATGGTTTGGGCTGGAAATGACCTCCAAAGCATCCCACCCCTGCACTCAGCAGGGACATCTCCACTAGGGCAGTTGCTCACAGCCCTGCCCAGCCTCACCTTCAGTATCTCCAGGCATTGAGCCTCAACCACCTCCCTGGCAACCTGCTGCAGTGTTCCAGCAGCCTCCTGGGGCAGAACTTGTTCCTAGCAGCCAGTTTCAATCTGCTCTGCTCCAGTTTGAGGCCACTGCCCTTGTCCTGTCCCTGCAGGCCTTTGGGAACAGTCCCTCTGCAGCCTGCTTGGAGCCCCTTCAGGTACTGAAGGCTGCTCTGAGGTCACCAATGTCTCATGCAGCCTCCTTTTAAACACCTCCAGCCACGGCCACTCCACCACCTCCCTGGGCAGCCCATTCCAGTGTCAATCACTCTCTCTGCTAAGTGTTTCAAAGGGGCAGAGCTGTGGTGCTGAGGGCCATGGCTTAGCCCCAGCCTTGGCAGACTGAGAGAAGGGTTGGACTGGATGATGGAATCATAGAACAGGTTAGGTTGGAAGAGACCTCAAGGATCAGCCAGTTCCAAACCCCTACCATAGGCAGAGACATCTCCCACTAGAACAGGTTGCTCAAGGCCTCATCTAACCTGGCCCTGAACACCCCCAGGGAGGTTGTGGAGCACAGAAGTGCTTCTGTGCTCCACAGCCTCCCTGGGCAACCTGTGCCAGTGTCTCACCACCCTCACTGCAAACAACTTCTTCCTAACATCCAGTCTCAGTCTCCCCTCTGCCACTTCAAACCCATTCCTCCTCCTCCTGCCATTCCCAGACCTTGCCAATAGTCCCTCCCCAGCCCTCCTGCAGCCCCCTGCAGATCCTGCAAGGCCACTCCAAGCTCTCCTGGAAGCCTTCTCCTCTCCAGGCTGCACAGCCCCAACTCTCTCAGCCTGTGCTCACAGCAGAGCTGCTGCAGCCCTCTCAGCATCTTGGTGGCCTCCTCTGCACTGCCTCCAACACTTCCATGTCCTGCTTGTGCTGGGGGCTCCAGAACTGCCCCCAGGACTGCAGGTGGGGTCTGAGGAGATCAGAGCCAAGGGACAGAATCCCCTCCCTTGCCCTGCTGCCCACACTGCTCTGGCTGCAGCCCAGCACAGGGTTGTGTCTGGGCTGCACTCACCCTGCAGGCTCCTGCTGAGCTTTGCATCAACCCAGACCCCCAGGGCCTGTTCCTCAGGGCTGCTCTCAGCCATTCCCCACCCAGCCTGGAGCTGTGCTTGGCATTGCACCCACCCAGGTGCAGGACCTTACACTTGGCCTTGTTGAATGCCATGAGCTTGGCCTGGGCACAGCTCTGCAGCCTGTGCAGGTCCTTCTGGATGGATCCCTGCCCTCTGGCAAGTCAACTGTGCCACACAGCTTGGTGCCATCTGCACCCTTGCTGAGGGGGCACTGATTGCTCTGCCCATGGCACTGACAGAGATGTCACACAGCACTGGTGCCAGCACTGGGTCCTGAAGGAGCCACTTGGCACTGCTCTCCAGGTTGCCTTTGTGCCCTTGCTCCCCACCCTCTGGGTGCCACCATCCAGCCAGTTCCTTCCCCAGCAGTGCTCCACCCATCCACTCTGTGCTTTCCCAGCTTGGTGACCAGGATGTCCTGTGGGACAGAGTCCAGTGCCTCACTCAGGGCCAGGTAGATGATGTCACTTGTCCTGCCCTTGCCCACTGCTGCTCTGACTTCATCATTCAAATCTTAGACCCTAGAGGTCCCCTCCAGCTGCAAGGCTGCTCTGTGCCTGTGGTGTTCCCATTAGCCTTCCAGGGCAGCCATGGCTGTGAGTGCAGTCCCACCTGTGTGTGGCTGAGTCACTTCACCTGGGCTCACTCACAGCCTTCCCTTCTGCAAGCCTCTGGCCTGGCCTTCAGCTCACTGCTCCTAGCCTGCTTGGTGGCCTGTGCCCAAGGCAGTGCCCTGGTGGCATCACCCTGCCCTACCTGAGCAGGAAAAGGTGTCCTTGAAGCCCATCAGTGGCCTGCACAACTGCTGAGCTGAGCACCCACACTGGCACTGCCCATGTCCATCACCTGTGACCCACCCTGCTGCTTTGGCATTGTCCTCCCTTTGCCACCTTGCCCCAGGGGCCTCCCTCTGCCAGGGCAGCATCACCCCAGCAGTTCTGGGATGCAGGATGTGCACCTGCATACCCCAGGGAGCCTGCTTGCTGCTGCCTATCCTCTGCCAGCTGCTTTCCCTTGCTGCTGCCTATCCTCTCCCAGCTGCTTTCCCTTGCTGCTGCCTATCCTCTCCCAGCTGCTTTCCCTTGCTGCTGCCTATCCTCTCCCTGGCTTGAGCTGCCAGTAGTAACTGCTGCTCCGTGCTCGGCTCTGCTGGTGGAGTCAGGTGAAGCGTTTGGGTGCTCTGGGAATCTGGAGCCCTCTCAGCTTGGCTGAGAGCAGCAGAGTGGTACCTGAGGGGCAGGGTGGTGCCTGGAGGGAGGCCCAGCAGCATGGCAGTAAGGAGCAGCAGCTCTCTGTTGAGAAAAGGAGTGCAGAGAGGCCCAGCACCACCAAGGCTTCATCCCCAGGCAGCAGCAGCAGCTCCTTCCAGCACAGTGCAAGCTGGAGGAGCTCTTGGCTATGAATATTTATCAGGCTTAGTGCTGGGGCCCTCCTAGGGCCACGCAGCTACTTGCTAATTGCCTCTCCCAGCACCACAGGGAGGCTTTAAATATTTACATGATTGGCATAAGCCATTAAGGTGATTACTGGCAGGAGAAAGGTGGAATCTCACCTCGTGCAAACAAGGCCCTTACAAATGGTGCCAGAGGTACCACACCTGCCCTCCAGAGCACTTCCCACGAGCTGCCTCTGATCAGTGAGCTGGGCTGGTGGGAAGGAGCAGAGAGAAAAGCAGGGGCTTATGGCTCCAGCATCCTTGGACAGCAGCAAAACCCTTGGGGGCTGCCAGCCCAGCCCGTGGAGCAAGGCAGTGCCAGCTGAGCCAGCCAGAGCCTGGGCTTAGGGGGCTGCAGCAGGGCTGGGGAGGGACTATTGTCAAGGGCTTGGAAGGACAGGAGGAGGAGGAATGGGTTGGAACTGGCAGAGAGGAGACTGAAACTGGATGTTAGGAATCAGTTCTGTGCAGTGAGGGTGGTGAGACACTGGCACAGGCTGAAGGTGGTGAGACACTGGCACAGGTTGCCCAGGGAGGTTGTGGAGCACAGAAGCACAGAGTGGGATCTGGGCACAGACTGAACATAGGAAGTTGCATCTGAGCATGAGCTTCTCGACCATGAGTGTGGCAGAGCCCTGGAGCAGGCTGCCCAGAGAGTCTGTGGAGCCTCCTGCTCTGGAGACTTCCAAGGCTCCCCTGGATGTGTTGCTGTGTGCCCTGTTTGAGGGTGGGCAAGCTGCAGGTGGGGCTCAGTCTTCAGAGGCCCCTTCCAAGCCCTCCCACTCCGTGGTGCTGTGAGGAGCAGCAAATGTGTCACTTTACCACCACAGCACTTTTCTTCTTCTAAGTAACAACTCTGCCTCCCTCCCTTCTTGTTCCCCTTCTGGCTGTGCCACACAGCACTGCCCTCTGGATTGCTTCTCCATTAACTCACTCCAGTCAGCCAGGCTGGGACAGGCTGAGGGCTGGGCAGGGACAAATCCAATGGGACTCAGCAGGGGCAGGGGCAGAGGCTGGCACCTGGGAAAAACAGCCCCAGGGAGCAGGAGGGGTTGGGAACTGAGCTGCTGGAAGGCAGTGAAGGGGAAAAAAAGGACCTGGGGGTGCTGGTGGGTTAGGAGGGCTGTGGTGAGTAGGTCAGAGAGGTTCTCCTGCCCCTCTGCTCTGCCCTGCTGAGGCTGCATCTGGAGTACTGTATGGAGAAAAACCATTTGGTGGAGCACTGTGGGAAGATGACTCTTTGGTCACCACTATGGTTAGATGGTCAAATCCACTTCATTTCCATGATACAGTCACTTATGTGCACTTCTAGCAAGAGGCTGCTCCACCAAGATTGGTTACAGTCAGAGGGTCCAGAGTTACATGTAAGGCATGGATAGGTCAGCATCCCATAACAATCTGAGGGTCAGCCTATGGGGCTGGCTAAACTCTGCCCACCTGCAGCTGCATGTGGGGGGAAGCCACCCTGTGCCTGCTATCTAAACTCCCAAGATGGATTCAAGGACATTCCCAGCATGGGTTGCTCATGTTTATAATTCTTGTGTGCTCTGCTAACAAGAATTTCTCCAGCAGTACTGTGTCCAGCTCTGGGCTGCCCAGTTCAAGAGGGACACAGAACTGCTGGAGAGAGCCCAGCAGAGAGCCACAAAGAGGATGAAGGGAATGGAACAGCTCTGCTAGGAGGAGAGCCTGAGGGAGCTGGGGCTGGGAGCGTGGAAAGAGGAGCCTGAGAGGTGACCTCAGCAGTGTTGATAAAGATGTGCAGGTGAGTGGCAGGAGGCTCCAGCCAGGCTCTGCTGGGTGATGCCAGTGCCAGCACAAGGGGCACTTCTGGAAGCTGAGGCATAGGAAGTGCCATGGGAACACGAGGAGGAATTTTTCCCTGTGAGGGTGACAGAAGCCTGGCACAGGCTGCCCAGGAGGGCTGTGGAGTCTCCCTCTGGAGATATTCAAACTCTGCCTGGATGTGTTCCTGTGTGACCTGCTCTGGGTGCTGCTGCTCTGGCAGGGGTTGCACTGGATGAGCCTTGGAGCTCCCTTCCAGCCCCTGACAATCTGTGATGCTGTGATTAGTTACCAAGGAGGAGGCAAGGCACCTGCAAAGCTGCTCCTGCACCAGACAGGGCTGCTGGCAGAAAAAGTGAAAGAGGATTCATGCATTTAAAGCACCTTTAGCTTCCCTGATCTAAAAGCAAACTGAGCATGAGAAGGTGGCACTGGCAGCACTCAAACTGCTGCTGTGGCCAAGCTGGCATCAGTCCTGTAACACAGCCGTGGAACAGCTCACACTGCAGCAGTTCCGAGGGGCTGAGAGCCCTCCTGCACCTTCCACAGTGCTGGAGCTAAAGCATGAGACAAACCCCAGGGGAACCCAAGCCCTCATCTGCATTACTGCCAGCGTCCTAAGTGCCTGCTCCTCACACTCGGCCTCAGCACCACACCTGAAGACAAAAGGTTTGCTTTGGGTGGGTGATTGTCAGTGAGGTTGGGCAGGCAAGAGCTGCCCTGCCAGCTGAAAACAGGACAAAGAGCTCCTGGGCTGGGGGCAGCACACAGGCTGTGGGCAGAGTAAGGCCATTCCCTGTGAGGACACACATCACAGAACCACAGACTCGAGCAGGCTGGCAGAGAGCTCCAGGCTCAGCCAGCCCAACCTAGCACCCAGCCCTGCCCAACCAACCAGACCATGGCACTCAGTGCCCCAGCCAGGCTTGGCTGCAACACCTCCAGCCACGGCCACTCCACCACCTCCCTGGGCAGCCCATTCCAGTGCCAATCACTCTCTCTGCCAGGAACTTCCTCCTCACAGCCAGCCTAGACCTGCCCTGGCACAGCCTGAGGCTGTGTCCCCTTCTTCTGCTGCTGGCTGCCTGGCAGCAGAGCCCAACCCCACCTGGCCACAGCCTCCCTGCAGGCAGCTGCAGGCAGCAATGAGCTCTGCCCTGAGCCTCCTCTTCTGCAGGCTGCACCCCCCCAGCTCCCTCAGCCTCTCCTCACAGGGCTGTGCTCCAGGCCCCTCCCCAGCCTTGCTGCCCTTCTCCAAACACCTTCCAGCACCTCAGCATCTCTCTGCAATGGAGGAGCCCAGAACTGGACACAGCACTGCAGGGGTGGCCTGAGCAGTGCTGAGCACAGGGGCACAAGAACCTCCCTTGTCCTGCTGCCCACACTGCTCCTGAGCCCACTTTATGCTGCAGTGCTGCCAGGGCTGGGAGCACATCTCAGCACCCAGATGGACCTTTCCCACCAGGCAGCATCAGCTCATCTTAGCCCAGTGCCAGCTCACTTCTCTTTCCCCATAGCTGCCATAAAGCCCTGTTAGGAGTGGCTCCTGCTTTGGGGGTGGGAGAAACCTAAGGGGCAGCAGGGTCACAAAGAGAGCTGCATTGCAGCACCAGAAGAGGTTTCCTTAGACTGAGAGGAGAGCAGGAAAACAGCTGGGAACCTTCTAGATGAAGGCTGCTGCCATGGTCATGCCAAGAGCTACAGTCATAAGCAGGCAGGAGGAGTGTGAAGAGGGCTGGAGGAGAAGGAAGGGCTCCAGCAAAACCTGCCAGGGCTTGCTGCCAACCTTCCCTCTCCCTTAGCACCGTCAGGATCTGCCCTGCAGTGCTGTGGGGGAAGCCATTCCCTAGGTCCACCTTTAAGCACAGTGGGAAGAAGGCTGCAGAGGGACTGTTTGCAAAGGCCTGCAGGGACAGGATGAGAGACAGGATTGAATGAGAGCAGAGCAGGCTGAGGTTGGCTGTGAGGAACAAGTTCTGCACCAGGAGGCTGCTGGAACACTGCAGCAGGTTGCCAGGGAGGTGGTTGAGGCTCCATGCCTGGGGATATTGAAGGGGAGGCTGGACAGGGCTGTGGGCAACCTGCTCTAGTGGGGATGTCCCTGCTGAGTGCAGGGGCTTGGACTGGGTGAGCTTTGGAGGTCCAAAGCATTCTGTGATCCTAACTGGAGACTTTAATTTCAGGTTCCTTTAATGTCTTGGCAAAGACTCAGAGCAGTTGCTTATCTTTTCTGCTCTGCTCTTCCATGGGATTTTCTCCTCCCCCTTTCCTGCCCCCCTCCTTTCTTTCTTATTGGCCAATTCCACTGGTGACAGACATCAGGAGAAGCCCCAAATGGCAGTTCACAGGCAGCTCCCTGGCTTGCTGAGGAGATGCTTCCCCAGCTCCACATTCATGATGTGGCAGGAAAGGCAGTGACCATTCTCAGAGATGCACAGAATGGGCTGGGTTGGAAGGGACCTTGAAGATGACCCAGAGCCATCCAGCTTGGTCCTGAACACCTGGGTCGAAGGTGATCCAGGTCAGGCTGCTGGTGCCCTCCTTGGCCACCTGGGCACATGGTGTCTGTCAGTCAGCAACCCCCAGGTCTGCTGTTAAGGACAGCGTTTTGTGGGAGTGAGGAGGAGTGGAATGGGCTGCCCAGGGAGGTGGTGGAGTGGCTGTGGCTGGAGGTGTTGCAGCCAAGCCTGGCTGGGGCACTGAGTGCCATGGTCTGGTTGGTTGGGCAGGACTGGGTGCTAGGCTGGGCTGGAGGAGCCTGGAGCTCTCTGCCAGCCTGCTTGGGTCTGTGGTTCTATGATTTCAGTGTTCCATGCTCTTTAGGGTCAGCATTTCCTGCCTAAGGGTTCAACCTGAGTGGTGGTGACAGGGAAGACTCCAGGAACAGGCCACTGCTTTCTTAGAGGTGGAACTGGAGGTGTTTGGTCTGGAGAAGAGGAGGCTGAGGAGGCTCATTGCTCTCTACAGCTCCCTGAGAGGAGGCTGCAGTGAGCTGGGGTTGAGCTCTGCTGCCTAGGTTCAGGTGATAGAAGGAGAGGAAATGTCCTGGAATTGTGCCAGGGCAGGGTTAGGTTGGAGCTGAGGGAAAATGTCTTTGGTGCCAGAGTGGTCAGGGATTGGCAGAGGCTGCCCAGGGAGGTGGTGGAGTCCTCATGGCTGGAGGTGTGGCACCTGGGGCAATGGTTTGCCTCCATGGTGGGGTTGGGTTGGTGTTGGCCTGGGTGGTTCTGGAGGTCTTTTGGACCTGAGGCAGTTCTGTGAGTCTGTGAGACCTGGGACAGGCCAAGAGGCAGGTTTTGAGCTCAAAAGCATAGAAAAGATCCCTGCCCTTGTGCCAGTCCATACCTGTACACCTGCTCCACTCAGCCTGGGAGGAAGACAGAGCAGCAAGGGGAAGCCTCTGAGGTACCTTGGCTGCAGCCCAAGACAAATGGGCTGAGTGTGCAGGACTGGCTCACTTAGCTCACAACTAATCCACATCCTTCTTCCCCTTCCTCTCACATCTGCCTGTGGACTGCTACGGTTGAGCTCCTCTCAGCAGACAATGGTCTTCATGTCTCTGCCCAGTGCACCTGGCATGCTCCTTGTGGCTGCTTCTAGAGGTGTCTGATGTTCAGCACACCCTCTGCAAACACCCTCCTGGCTCAGTCCACTCGCCCCACACCTAATCCTTAGAGCATCTCTGAGCTCCCCCCCTGTGCTTTAGCTGCAGGTGCTGGGAAGGAGGCTGTGCTGCCACTGATCTGCTTGCATGGCACTAGAATGGGAATGGCACTGCTGGCAGGGAGGCACAGGCCCCTTAGCCCCAGGCTGCCTGCTGCCTGCTGCCTGCTCACTGCCCTGCAGCCCTGCTCTGAGCAGACACCCAGCAAGAGAAAGAGAGTCACAGAGGGGCTCCGGCTGGAAAGGAGCTCAGAGCTCAGCTGCTCCACTGCCTGCCACAGGCAGGGACTCAACTACCCCAGGTTGCCCAAGACCTCATCCAAACTGGCCCTGAACACCCCCAGGCAGGGGCAGCCACAGCCTCCCTGGGCAGCCTGTGCCAGGCTCTCACCACCCTCACACTCAGCAACTTCTGCCTCAGCTCCACTCTCAGCCTGCTCTGCCTCAGCTCCAAACCATTGCCCTTGGCCTGGCTCAGACACCCTCAGCCAAAGTCTCTCTGCAGCCTTCCTGCAGGATCCCTTCAGGCTCTGCCAGCAGCTCTGAGGTGCCCCTGGAGCCTTCTCTTCTGCAGGCTGCCCCCCCCCAGCTCCCTCAGCCTGTGCTCACAGCAGAGCTGCTCCAGCCCTGGCAGCATCTTTGTGGCCTCCTCTGGCCTCTCTCCAGCAGCTCTGTGCCCTCCTTCTGCTGGGGACAGCAGCACTGGAGGCAGGGCTGGAGGTGAGGTCTGAGCAGAGCAGAGCCCAGGGGCAGAATCCCCTCTCCTGCCCTGCTGCCCACACTGCTCTGGCTGCAGCCAGCACTCAGCTGCCTGCTGGATCTTGTCTCTTCTGTCTAGATCCTGATTAAAGATGCTAATGAGCTGAGGGGAATTTGTACAGGAGCCTGTCACAGAGCCTAGGCTGTGCCTACCCCTTTGTGCTGTGAACATTTGGGTTTCCTGCATTCATTTCCAGGGCATATTCTGTTTTTTCAGCCTCCTCCAAGTTTTCTACTTGCACCAAGTCTCTGTTGGGAAGCTTCACCATTCCCCAAGGGACTCTGACAGGCACAGTGGCAGCAGTGTGATTAGTGAGAGAATCTCTCCTCTGAGATGCTGCCTCACTCCCTTGTCTGAAAACAACCAGGGCTACAAGACAGCCAGAGCCAGCTGTGTGCTGGCTGCAGCCAGAGCAGGGAGAGCAGCAGCACAGGGAGGGGATTCTGCCCCTCCACTCTGCTCTGCTCAGCCCTCACCTGCAGCACTGCCTCCAGTGCTGGGGAACTGGGGAACACAGCACAAGAACCACCTGGAGCTGCTGCAGAGGGGCCAGAGGAGGCCACCAAGGTGATCAGAGGCTGCAGAAGCTCTGCTGTGGGGACAGGCTGGGAGAGTTGGGGCTGTGCAGCCTGGAGAAGAGAAGGCTGCAGGGAGAGCTCAGAACAGCCTTGCAGTGCCTGAAGGGGCTGCAGGAGAGCTGGGGACAAGGGCTGGGAGTGTCAGGCTGAGGGACAATGGCTTTGAGCTGGGAGAGGGGAGAGTGAGAGTGGAGAGGAGGAAGAAATTGTTGAGAGTGAGGATGGGGAGAGACTGGCACAGGTTGCCCAGGGAGGTCGCAGGGGGCTGGAACTGGATGATCTTAAAGGTTCCTTCAAAGCCAAAACATTCTGTGGTTGGAGGAGTACAGATCCATGAGCAGCCTTGTTCCTCTGTCAGCTGCAGGGAAGAGAGGCTGTGGCACAGCAGAGCCTGTTGGTTCCCTGCTCCTTCACAGGCAGTTTGATTCAGGAAGAAGAGCAATGAGCTCTGCCCTGAGCCTCCTCTGCTGCAGGCTGCACCCCCCCAGCTCCCTCAGCCTCTCCTCACAGGGCTCTGCTCCAGGCCCCTCCCCAGCCTTGCTGCCCTTCTCCAAACACCTTCCAGCACCTCAGCATCTCTCTGCAATGGAGGAGCCCAGAACTGGACACAGCACTGCAGGGGTGGCCTGAGCAGTGCTGAGCACAGGGGCACAAGAACCTCCCTTGTCCTGCTGCCCACACTGCTCCTCAGCCAGCCCAGGATGCCAGTGGCTCTGCTGCCCACCTGGGCACTGCTGCCTCCTCTGCAGCTCCTCTCTGCCAGCACCCCCAGGGCCCTCTCTGCCTGCCTGCTCTCAGACACTCTGGCCCCAGCCTGTAGTGCTGCTTGGGCTTGTTGTGGCCAAAGTGCAGAACCCTGCCCTTGGCCTTGTTCAGTCTCATCCCCTTGGCCTCTGCCCACCCATCCAGCCTGGCCAGGTCCCTCTGCAGGGCTCTGCTGCCCTCCAACACGTAGATATCTGCAGGGATGAGGCCCTCAGCACCTCCCTGGGCAGCTTTGCTCTGTTCTGTTCTGCTGGGTGATTATGTTAAGCTGTTACTTTATTAGCTCAGCTTTCTCTGGGTGTGATTGGCAATCAAGTCCAAGAGTGCACTCTAATAGTGGTGTAGCCATGACAATAGAACCACATCATCTTGCAGCTGAGCACAAAGCAAACCCAGGCCTACCAAAGCCCCCCAGTGGTACAATGTAGCTAAATGGAATCTCTTCAGCTTCCTTTCCCACCTCCTGAGACCACTGCAGTTTTCTGGGCAGCAGCCTCCTGAGCTCTCAGCACACCCACACCTCACCCAGCCAGACCAAGGAGGGAAGCAACTCAATAGGAGCCAGCAGAGTGCCCAGGTGGCACAGAAGGCCAAGGGCATCCTGGCTGGGATCAGAAGTGCTGTGCCCAGCAGGAGCAGGGAGGGCACTGTCCCCTTGGACCCTGCTCTGCTGAGGCCACAGCTCCAGTGCTGAGCTCAGTTTGGGGCACTCAGTGCAAGAGAGATGTGGAGGTGCTGGAGCCAGAGCAGAGGAGGGCAAGGAAGGGCCTGGAGAGTAAATGTGCTGAGGAGAGGCTGAGGGAGCTGGGGCTGGTGAGTGTGAAAGAGAGGAGGCTGAGGGCAGAGCTCATGGCTGGCTGCAGCCACCTGAGAGGAGGCTGTGCAGAGGCTGCTGCTGGGCTCTGCTCACAGGTGAGTGGGGACAGAACAAGGGGGAATGGCCTCAAGCTGAGGCTGGGCAGGTTTGGGCTGGCCATCAGGAGATGTTTTGTTCATGGAAAGAGTGGCCAGGGACTGGGATGAGCTGCCCAGGGAGGTGCTGGAGTCACCCACCCTGGCTGTGTTTAGAGGTCATTTGGCTGCAGTGCTTAGGGACATGGTTAGGGTGAGCCTTGCAGAGCAGGGGTCTGGGATGGGCTTGGTGACCCTGAGGGGCTTTGCCAAGCTGAATGTTTCTGTGATTCTGGGAAAAAATCTCCTGCTTCCTGCTCATGGAGCTTGCAATGAGCCTCCAGCCACTGCCCAGCTCCAAAGCCACACAGTGCAGCTCTACCCAGCTGTGACACACCTGAAGCTCCACCTTCATCTGATGGTAGCTACCTGGAGTGCACTGCACATGCTGAGGGACACAGGGTGACTGTGGCCTGCACTGCTGTGCTTAACACAGGTCACAGACTGGCCTGCCCAACCCCCCTGCAGGGACACCCCCAGCTGGAGCAGGCTGCAGAGGGACACAGCAAGGCTGAGCTTGACTGGCTCCAGGGCCTGCACCCCTGCATCTTCTCTCAGAACAGGAGGTGAAGGCAGGGAGCAGGCAGAGAATCAGCTTCTGGCTGGGGAGCCCCTGCTGGGGCACAGCTCAGCTGCTGCTGGAGCAGGTCCAGAGGGGAGCAAGAGAGCTGGGGCAGGGTCTGGAGAGCAGGGCTGGGGAGGGGCAGCTGAGGGAGCTGGGGGAGGTTAGTGTGGGGAAGAGGAGGCTGAGGGCAGAGCTCATTGCTGTCTGCAGCTCCCTGAGAGAAGGCTGCAGTGAGCTGGAGTTGGGCTCTGCTGCCTAGGCTCAGGCAACAGAAGGAGAGGAAAGGCCTGGAATTGTGCCAGGGGAGGCTTAGGTGAGATGAAGGAAAATGTCTTTGGTGCCAGAGTGGTCACCTGGAAATGCCCTCCAAGGTCATCTAAGCCAACCCCACCGTGGCCACCTGGAACACCTTCAGGCATGGGAACTCCACTGCCCCCCTGGGCAGCCTGTCCCTGTCCCTGACCACAGAGGCTGACACAAACCCCCTGGCTTCTCCCCAAAGCTTTGAGGGCAGCTTAATGAGCTCAGCCCAGCAGCTGGAGCAGGCAGGAGCTGTGTGTGCAGCTGCAGAGTGGCCTGGCTCAGGCTGCCACACTGAGAAGAAACAGAGAAGCAGAGAATCACAGAATCATAGACTCAAGCAGGCTGGAAGAGAGCTCCAGGCTCAGCCAGCCCAACCTAGCACCCAGCCCTGCCCAACCAACCAGACCATGGCACTCAGTGCCCCAGCCAGGCTTGGCTGCAACACCTCCAGCCACGGCCACTCCACCACCTCCCTGGGCAGCCCATTCCAGTGCCAATCACTCTCTCTGACAACAACTTCCTAACAACATCCAGCCTAGACCTGCCCTGGCACAGCTTGAGGCTGTGTCCCCTTCTGCTGCTGGCTGCCTGGCAGCAGAGCCCAACCCCACCTGGCTACAGCCTCCCTGCAGGCAGCTGCAGGCAGCAATGAGCTCTGCCCTGAGCCTCCTCTGCTGCAGGCTGCACACCCCCAGCTCCCTCAGCCTCTCCTCACAGGGCTCTGCTCCAGGCCCCTCCCCAGCCTTGCTGCCCTTCTCCAAACACCTTCCAGCACCTCAGCATCTCTCTGCAATGGAGGAGCCCTGAGCTGGACACAGCACTGCAGGGGTGGCCTGAGCAGTGCTGAGCACAGGGGCACAAGAACCTCCCTTGTCCTGCTGCCCATACTGCTCCTGAGCCAGCCCAGGATGCCATTGGCTCTGCTGCCCACCTGGGCACACTGCTGCCTGTTGGATGATTCTTTGTTCCTCTGAGCTACCCAAACGCTCCCCCCTGAGGCCCCTCCTGCCGTTGATGTGGACCAGGCAGCAGCAGCACAAGCAGTGGCCGAAGCTGAAGTTGCAGTCAACGCTGAGACCATGGTGTGAGGCTAGCAGGTGTCATCTGCTGCCAGCCCTGGAACTGCAGGGGCCACAGCCAGCAGCAGACCGAAGTCATGCTGCCCACAGTCACTGCCTGAGCAGGCTGTCAGGCTGCCTTTGAAGATAAAGATCTCAGAGCCCTCATGGGGGTTCTCTTTTAATGCTTCCTGCCCAGGGCACACCACTAGCTCCTAGCTGAGACAGCTGATTGTAAGAGGAGACACTTTGCTGTCCCTGGAAGTATCCTCAAGTGATCAGGGAATCACAGAATGGCTCAGGTTGGAAGAGTACCTCAGAGAGCATCTACTCCAACTCCCCTGCCACGGGCAGGGACAGCTCCCACTAGAACAGGTCCTGACCCTGGTCCTGAACACCTCCAGGGAGGTTGTGCAGCACAGAAGCATAGAATGAGATCAAAGATCAGATCCCATTCGGTGCCTTCTGTGCTCCACAACCTCCCTGAGCAGCCTGTGCCAGTGTCTCACCTACCTCACTGCAAAGAACTTCCTCCTAACATCCACTTTCAATCTCCCCTCTGCTCATTCCTCCTCCTCCTGCCATTCCCAGACCTTGTCAATAGTCCCTCCCCAGCCTTCCTGTAGCTCCCTTCAGGCCCTGCAAGGCCACTCCAGTGTCTCCTGGAAGCCTTCTCCTCTCCAGGCTGCACAGCCCCAACTCTCTCAGCCTGTGCTCAGAGCAGAGCTGCTGCAGCCCTCTCAGCATCTTGGTGGCCTCCTCTGGCCTGGCTCCAACACTTCCATGTCCTTGTGCTAGGGGCTGCAGAACTGCCCCCAGGAGTGCAGGTGGGGTGTGAGGAGAGCAGAGCCAAGGGGCTGCAGTCTAACCCTGCTCTCCCTCAGCTTCAAATCATTCGCCCTTGGCCTGTCTCTAGACACCCTCAGCAAAAGCCCCTCTGCAGGGAGGGTGGTGAAACACTGGCACAGGTTGCCCAGGGAGGCTGTGGATGCCTCCTCCCTGGAAGTGTTCAAGGCCAGGCTGGATGAGGCCCTGGCCAACCAACCATATGGAGTTGAGAGCCATCAGTGCCTTCCAATCTGAGCCATTCCATGGTTCCATGCCCTGGCTCACTACGGGGAGATTGGACATGATGAGCTCTGAGGGTCCTTTCCAACCCACTGCCTTCTGCCTCCATTGCAGAGAGCTGTTGAGGTGCTGGAAGGTGTTGAGAGCAGGGCAGCAAGGCTGGGGAGGGGCCTGGAGCACAGCCCTGTGAGGAGAGGCTGAGGGAGCTGGGGGGGTGCAGCCTGCAGCAGAGGAGGCTCAGGGCAGAGCTGATTGCTGCCTGCAGCTGCCTGCAGGGAGGCTGTAGCCAGGTGGGGTTGGGCTCTGCTGCCAGAGCCAGAAGGGGATACAGCCTCAAGCTGAAGGTTTTGTGAGGTACTCAGCACTTCTTTGTGGGCTGTCCACTGCTAAGATGAGCTGATGTGTCCATCTCCTCTGCTCTGCTCCTTGGGAAGGGCTCCTGGGATACTGGGACAATTTGCTGTAATCTCCCAGAATCACAGAATGGGCTGGAAGTGACCTCCAAAGCTGACCCAGCCCAGCCCCTGCACTCAGCAGGGACATCCCCACTAGAGCAGGCTGCCCACAGCCCTGCCCAGCCTCACCTTCAATATCCCCAGGCATGGAGCCTCAACCACCTCCCTGGGCAACCTGCTGCAGTGTTCCAGCAGCCTCCTGGTGCAGAACTTGTTCCTCACAGCCAATCTCAACCTGCTCTGCTCTCATTTCAAACCACTGCCCTCAGCCTGTCCCTGCAGCCTTTGGGAACAGTCCCTCTGCAGCCTGCTTGTAGCTCCTTCAGGTACTGAAATACTGCTCTAAGGTCTGCCTGGAGCCTTCTCTTCTCCAGGCTGCACAGCCCCAGCTCCCTCAGCCTGCCCTCAGAGCAGAGCTGCTCCAGCCCCTGATCCTCTTTGTGGCCTCCTCTAGAGCTGCTCCATCAGCTCCGTGTCCTGGCTGCGTGGAGGGCTGCAGAGCTGGGTGCAGCACTGCAGGTGAGGTCTGAGCAGAGCAGAGCCCTCCCTCTGCTGCCCAAGCTGCTGTGGGGGCAGGCCAGGATGCCTGCAGGGCACATGTCAGCCACTCCAGCCCAGGTGCTGTGCAGGGAGGCCTGCAGCCCTCGCTGCCTGGCAGGGGGCACAGGGGGGGCAGTGGTGTTTAGCTGGGGGTTGGGCTGGGCAGAAAGCTTCAGCAGTGCCCAGGCAGGGGGCTGCTGAGGCCACATCTGGACTGTTGTGTCCAGTTCTGGGCTCCTCAGGTCAAGAGGACAGGGAACTGCTGGAGATTGTCCAGTGGGGGCTGTGAGGATGCTGAGGGCCTGGGACATCTGTGTGATGCTGAGAGCCCTGGGGCTGCTTACCCTGGAGAGGAGGAGGCTGCCAGGGGACCTTCTGAATGATAGCTCCATCTGAGGGGTGGGTGTCAGGAGGATGGGGCCAGGCTCTTTGCAGTGCTGGCCTGTGGTAGGACAAAGGGCAGTGGACACCAACTGGAACTAGGAAGTTCCTTCCAGGATCTGAAGGGGGCTACAAAAAAGCTGGGGAGGGACTTTTGAGGCTGTGAGGGAGTGTCAGGAGTGGGGAGAATGGAGCAAAGGTGGAGGTGGGGAGAGTGAGGCTGGAGGTGAGGAGGAAGTTGTTGAGCAGGAGAGTGGTGAGAGGCTGGAATGGGTTGCCCAGGGAGGTGGTTGAGGCCCCATGGCTGGAGGTGTTTGAGGCCAGGCTGGCTGAGGCTGTGTGCAGCCTGCTCTAGGGTAGGGTGTCCCTGGGCATGGCAGGGGGTTGGCACTGGCTGCTCCTTGTGCTCCCTCCCAACCCTGACTGGTTCTGTGACTCTATGAGGAGAGACTTGTTTGGTGTGAGGGTCCCAGAGCCCTGGAGCAGCCTGCCCAGAGAGGTTGTGGAGTCTCCTTCTCTGGAGGCTTTCAGGGCCCAGCTGGGTGCATTCCTGTGTGACCTGCCATGGGTGACCCTGCTTTGGCAGGGGGCTTGGGCTCAGTGATGTCCAAAGGTCCTCTGCAGCCCCTACCATTCTGTGCTTCTCTCTCAGGAGAGCTGCAGGCAGGCTCTGAGTGGAGCAGATGCCCTGCAGCCCCCTGCAGCCCGTGCAGAGCACAGTTTGCCTTGGTGAAGATAAGGAGCAGAGGCTGGGAGAGGACCAGAGCAAGAGTGGTCACTTGGAGACAATGCCAAATTAAGGCTCCTTTGCCTTTAGCTGCTGCCCACGGGAACTGTCTGTGGGCTTATGGAGTGTCCACAGCCAGGGAGTGCCCACAGAGGAGCTCTGTGAGAGGCTGTGGTCAGAGGGACAGAGCCTGGTTGGAGGCCTGTGGCTGGTGCTGCCCCCAGGGGTTGGCACTGGTGCAGCCCTGTTCAACATCTGCATCAGTGACCTGCATGAGGGCACAGAGGCAGCAGTGGCAGCAGTGGCTGACAGCCCTCAGGCTGTGCTGCCATCCAGTGAGACCTGGGCAGGGAGAAATGCAATGAGCCCCAACAAGGACAAGGACAGAGTCCTGCAGCTGGGGAACAACAGCCCCATGGAGCAGTGCAGGCTGGGGCTGAGCCACTGGAGAGCATCCCTGGGGAGCAGGAGCTGGGAGTCCTGGCAGACAGCAGGATGGATGCCCTTGAGCCAGCAGTGCCCTTGTGGCCAAGAGAGCCAAGGGCATCCTGGGGTGCACGAAGAGGAGTGTGGCCAGCAGGGCAAGGGAGGTTCTCCTGCCCATCTACTCTGCCCTAGGGCAGCCACCAGCACCAGAAGAAGGGGACACAGCCTGAAGCTGTGCCAGGGCAGGTCTAGGCTGGATGTTAGGAGGAAGTTGTTGGCAGAGAGAGTGATTGGTATTGGAATGGGCTGCCCAGGGAGGTGGTGGAGTTGGCCCCTTCCAACCCCTCCCATTCTGTGATTGCCCCACTCGTGTGTGTGCCCCTTCCTGGCACTGCACAGCTCAGCCCTCCCCAGGAGTTCTCAGAGCCTCCCAGGCTTTCTCAGCCCTCCCTAGGAATTCTCAGCACCCCCCAGGAGTTCGCAGCCCTCCCCAGGCACTCTCACCCCCCCCCCCCCAGCCTCTCTGAGCCCTCTCCAGGCATCCTCAGTCCTCTGCAGGCACTCTTAGCCCTCCCCAGGCACCCTCATTCCTCCCCAGGCACTCTTAGCCCTCTCCAGGCACCTTCAGCCCTCCTGAGGCTCTCTGAGCCGTTCCTAGGCTCTCTCACTCTCCCCAGGCTCTCTGAGCTCTCTCTCCCCAGGCTCTCTGAGCTCTCTCTGCCCAGGCTCTCTGAGCTCTCTCCCCCCAGGCTCTTTGAGCTCTCTCCCCCCAGGCTCTCTGAGCTCTCTCCCCAGGCTCTCTGAGCTCTCTCTGCCCAGGCTCTCTGAGCTCTCTCCCCCCAGACTCTCTGAGCTCTCTCCCCAGGCTCTCTGAGCTCTCTCCCCCCAGGCTCTCTGAGCTCTCTCCCCCCAGGCTCTTTGAGCTCTCTCCCCAGGCTCTCTGGGCTCTCTCCCCAGGCTCTCTGAGCTCTCTCCCCCCAGGCTCTTTGAGCTCTCCCCCCAGGCTCTTTGAGCTCTCTCCCCCCAGGCTGTCTGCGCTCTCTCTCCCCAGGCTCTCTGAGCTCTCTCTCCCCAGGCTCTCTGAGCTCTCTCTCCCAAGGCTCTTTGAGCTCTCCCCCCAGGCTCTCTGAGCTCTCTCTCCCAAGGCTCTTTGAGCTCTCCCCCCAGGCTCTCTGGGCTCTCTCCCCAGGCTCCCTGAGCCCTCTCCCCCCAGGCTCCCTGTGCCCTCTCTGCCCTCAGTGTTTCCTTTTCTCTCTGTTTTTTTTTGTTGTTTTGTTTTTCCTTTCATTTCTTTTCTCTCTATGTTTCAGATTATGCTTGGCCTTTGCCTAACCAGTTGTGCCCTATCTGGATTTCCCTAGATGTGCTCTTTTCCACTGCATCCATCATGCACCTCTGTGCCATCTCTCTTGACCGGTACGTAGCAATCCGCAACCCCATTGAGCACAGCCGCTTCAACTCCCGCACCAAGGCCATCATGAAGATCGCTGCCGTCTGGACCATCTCCATAGGTAAGCAACCTGCTCCTGCTCTCACCGGCCTCAGGGAGGGATGCTCTCGCTCTCTCCGTTCCTTGAGGGCTTGTTCTTGTAGCGGATGGTCAGAACAATGCCCACACACACCCTCCCCCCGCCCCCGGCTTGCCTGCCGGGATGGAGTAAGTGATGGCTGGGAAGGAGGCTGGGCTGGGTCAGGCACCTCGCTAAGGAGTCGTTTGTCAGGGCAGCAGCGCTCCCAGAGCTCAGACAGCTCTGCTGTGGGGCAGATCAATATGCCAATGGCAGCAGTAATGCAGACAAATGGTTCCATAAAGCTGCTGAGCAAACACAGCAGAGAGCAGGGGGAGAAAGGGCTGTGGGAGCCTGTGAGGCACCGCAGGGCACAGTGCAAGGTCCTGCCCCTGGGTCAGGGCAGCTCTGGGTAGCAGTGCAGGCTGGGGTGAGGAGACTGAGAGCAGCCCTGCAGAGAAGGCCTTGGGGGGGCTGGTGGGGGAGGAGCTGGGCAGGAGGCAGCACTGGGCACAGGCAGCACAGGGGCCAAGGGCAGCCTGATTTGTATTTAAAATGCTGTGCCCTGCAGGGAGGGCACTGTCCCCTTGGACCCTGCTCTGCTGAGGCCACAGCTCCTGTGCTGAGCTCAGTTTGGGCACTCAGTGCAAGAGAGATGTGGAGGTGCTGGAGCCAGAGCAGAGGAGGGCAAGGAAGGGCCTGGAGAGTAAATGTGCTGAGGAGAGGCTGAGGGAGCTGGGGCTGGTGAGTGTGAAAGAGAGGAGGCTGAGGGCAGAGCTCATGGCTGGCTGCAGCCACCTGAGAGGAGGCTGTGCAGAGGCTGCTGCTGGGCTCTGCTCACAGGTGACTGGGAACAGAACAAGAGGGAATGGCCTCAAGCTGAGGCTGGGCAGGCTTAGGCTGGACAGTAGGAAAAAGTGCACCAAATAAATCTTTCCTCATCTCCAGCCTGACCCTCCCCTGGCACAATATCAGGCCACAGATGAAATAATGACCACTGAGGAGAACAGCTTGGAAAGGAGGAGGAGTTGCTCTTTCCCTTTGCATGCTGCTGGCTTGCAGCCCTCAGCAAGGCAGAGGCTGCTCTGTTTGCTCCCCAGCACCCAGAAGTCTCTAGGGAGAAGGTTTTGCTCAGTCACTCAGCAGGGTGCAGTACACAGGGCTGTGGAGGGCCACCCTGGGCAGCACTTCCCTGCCTGTGCTGGGGAGGGAGATGCACTGCAGCTGTACCTGTGTGCTGTGCTTTGCTGGGGCTGTAGCTGAGAGGGTGTGCAGGGTGTGTGGGCTTGGTTTGTTCTCTGTGCTCTAGAAACAAGTGGCCCAAGGGAGTCTCTGCTTGCATCCTTTGTTGTTTTGTTTCTGAAGACACAGACAGAACTGATGCTCCCCAGAGACTTTGCTCAGGGCACTGAGATGTTGCTGGAGTTCCACCCTCCCCACGGCATGCAGCAGGGTTTGCCCAACAGGCTGCATGCAATGGAGAATGAAAAGCACCCTGGGTTGTGGGCTCCTCACTAAGGGACACTGAGGGTCTGGAGAAGGGCCTGGAGCAGCTGGGGGTGAGGTAGAGGCTGAGGGAGCTGGGGATGTGCAGCCTGCAGGAGAGGAGGCTCAGGGCAGAGCTCATTGCTGCCTGCAGCTGCCTGCAGGGAGGCTGTAGCCAGGTGGGGTTGGGCTCTGCTGCCAGGCAGCCAGCAACAGAAGAAGGGGACACAGCCTGAAGCTGTGCCAGGGCAGGTCTAGGCTGGATGTTGTTAGGAAGTTGTTGTCAGAGAGAGTGACTGGCACTGGAATGGGCTGCCCAGGGAGGTGTTGGAGTGGCTGTGGCTGGAGGTGTTGCAGCCAAGCCTGGCTGGGGCACTGAGTGCCATGGTCTGGTTGGTTGGGCAGGGCTGGGTGGTAGGTTGGGCTGGCTGAGTCTGGAGCTCTCTGCCAGCCTGCTTGGCTCTATGATTCTATGATTCTAAGCACCTGCTGTGTTCCATCTTAACTGCTGGGGCCTTGTGCCTTGTGCCTTGTGCCTTGTGCTGGAGCTAAGATTTGCTCAAGACCATTGCATGAGACTGGATCTATGGTTCTGTGATTCTGTGATTCTGTGAAATGGCTCCAAGCTGCCCCAGGGGAGGCTCAGGCTGGAGCTCAGGAAGTTATTTCTGCACTGGAAGGCTTCTCAAACCTTAGCACAGGCTGTCCAGGGCAGTGCTGGAGTCACCATCCCTGGGGGCTTCCAGCAGCCTGTGGAGCTGGTGCTGAGGAACCTGGTTTGGTGCTGAGCCTGCAGTGCTGGGCTGAGAGCTGGTGCTGAGGGACCTGGTTTGGTGCTGAGCCTGCAGTGCTGGGCTGAGAGCTGTGCTGGGTGGGCCTGGGGGCTCTGCCAAGTGGATGTGCTGTGTGACTGTGGCTCTGCAGCTCTGTGGCTGTGTGGTTCTGTGGCTCTGTGGATGCATTCAGCCTATTTTAGCATCAGCATTTTCACTTCATAAATTGATTTAGAGTTGTGACAGGGACAGGAATAAACTGAACATGATAGGAAGGAGGAGAGCACAGCCCAAGTGTCTCGTTGCAGTCTCCCAGCTCTTACCTCCCAGGCATTTGGAAGGGCCTGATGCAATCCGAGCAGCCATCAAGAGGCTGCAATAAGTGAAGTGAATGAATTCTGCCTTCAGTATGGCCAAAGAGTTTGTGCAGCTCTGTGCCTGCCCAAGTGCCCAAGCCAGAGCAGCACTCGGGGCCGGGCTGGGCTGTTTGCCTGCCCCAAAGCCTGCTCAGAGGCACTGCAGCAGCTTTCAAATGCATCCCATGCAAAGTTCCTGGGGCAGAATGGGAAATAGGAGGTGTAAAAGCAAGTGACTGATCTCAATTGAGCAGCTCTTGCATTCCACTTCCCTGAGAGCAAAATGCTTCACAGAGATTCACTGCTCGTGGAGTGAGGAATTTGGCAGGCTGCAGAAGCCTAAACCTGTGATTAGGCTTTTCAGCAGGGCAGCACAGCAGAGCCCTCCTGGCTGCTGGCAATGGCTTTGCCAGTGGGTCTCTTCCAAAGCCCTTTGTTCCAGCTTCAAGCACATCACAGCCAGTTGTCCTCTGCTACAGCAGATGGAACCTGAGCAAGAGGCCTTTGTGCTCAGCTGGAGAAAAAGTGGGGGCTGGAAAGCTGGAAAGTTCTGGGTGGGCTTCTGAGGATGAGTTCTGTGAGGGAGAGAGCTGTGCTGAGGCTGGAAAGAGAAATGCAGGCTGCAGAAATAGCCACACAGCTGACAGTGGAACAGCCCCCGGTGGCAAGCCAGGCTGGGGGAGGGGGTGATAGAGAAGGCCTGGGGGTGCTGGTGGGGAGAAGCTGGGCAGGAGCCAGCAGTGGGCACTGGCAGCACAGAAGGCCAAGGGCAGCCTGGGCTGCATCCAAAGCAGTGTGGGCAGAGGTGGTGAGAGGGGATCCTGCCCCTCTGCTCTGCTCTGGGGAGACCTCAGCTGCAGGGCTGGGGCCAGCTGTGGGACCCCAGCACAGGAGAGGCCTGGAGCTGCTGGAGAGGGTCCAGAGGAGGCTACAAAGGTGATTAGAAGGCTGCAGAACCTCTGCTGTGGGCACAAGTTGAGGGAGCTGGGGTTGTTCAGCCTGCAGAAGAGAAGGCTCCAGGCAGAGCTCAGAGCAGCCTGCCAGTACCTGAGGGGGGCTCCAAGCAGGGTGCAGAGGAACTGTTCCCAAAGGCTGCAGGGACAGGCTGAGGGCAGTGGTTTGAAATGAGAGCAGAGCAGGTTGAGATTGGCTGTGAGGAACAAGTTCTGCACCAGGAGGCTGCTGGAACACTGCAGCAGGTTGCCAGGGAGGTGGTTGGGGCCCCACGTCTGGAGATACTGAAGGTGAGGCTGGACAGGGCTGTGGGCAGCCTGCTCTAGAGGAAGATGTCCCTGCTGAGTGCAGGGGCTGGGCTGGGTGAGCTGTGGAGCTGCCCTCCAAGCCAGAGCAGTCTGTGGTCCTCTGCCTCTTTGTGAGCTGGCTGCCAGAGCCTCAGTTTTGAAACTCAGACTTTGCACTCTTGCCAAGGTTTTCACCAGTAGCAGGTGGCCTTAGCCACCTCCCCACCCCTGCTCTCTGCTCTCAGGAGGGTGACCTTGGGCCACCTCCAACGAGGGGGTCTGCATGCAGCTCTGTTAAGGTCTGGGCTCCTCACTCCAAGAAGAACACTGAGGAGCTGGAGCACCGTGGGAGTGCTGGAGCTCTGGAGCAGGCAAAGGTGGCCTCAGATCACTGAGTCACAGATGGCATTGGGCTGGAAGGGACCCTCCAAGGGCACCTTGTGCAGCCCCCTGCAGGCAGCAGGGACAATGCCCACCACATCAGGTTGCTCAGAGTCCCATCAAACCTGAGCTGGAATGGCTGCAGGGATGGGGCCTCAAGCACAGCCCTGGGCAGCCTGTGCCAGGCTCTGCCCACCCTCACTCTGCACAACTCCCTCCTCATGCCCAACCTAACTCTGCCCTGCTCCACTGCCAAACCACTGCCCTCAGCCTGTCCCCACAGCCCCTTCTGAGCAGTCCCTCCCCAGCCTGCCTGCCGCTCCCCTGCAGATGGTGACCTGCAGCTCTGAGCTCTCCCTGGACCCAGAGGAGCTCTGCCAAGCTGGAGGAGGTTGGTTCCCAGCTAGGCTGAAGGAAGGCAGTTCCCAGCAAGGCCAGAATCATAGAATCACAGAATCAACCAGGTTGGAAGAGACCTCCAGGCTCAGCCAGTCCAACCTAGCACCCAGCCCTAGCCAGTCAACCAGACCATGGCACTAAGTGCCTCAGCCAGGCTTTGCTTGAACACCTCCAGGGACGGTGCCTCCACCACCTCCCTGGGCAGCCCATTCCAATGCCAATCACTCTCTCTGCCAACAACTTCCTCCTAATATCCAGCCTATACTTCCCCTGGCACAACTTGAAACTGTGTCCCCTTGTTCTATTGCTGGTTGCCTGGGAGAAGAGCCCAACCCCACCTGGCTACAGCCTCCCTTCAGGCAGCTGCAGGCAGCAATCAGCTCTGCCCTGAGCCTCCTCTGCTGCAGGCTGCACCCCCCCAGCTCCCTCAGCCTCTCCTCATAGGGTTTGTGCTCCAGGCCCCTCACCAGCTTTGTTGCCCTTCTCTGGACATGTTCCAGCAACTCAACATCTCTCTTGAATTGAGGAGCCCAGAACTGGACACAGTACTCAAGGTGTGGCCTGACCAGTGCTGAGTACAGGGGCAGAATAACCTCCCTTGTCCTGCTGGCCACACTGCTCCTGATGCAGGTCAGGATGCCATTGGCTCTCTTGGCCAGCTGCTCTCTCAGCCACAGCACTGCCTGCTCCTGAGCTGAGGCCAGAATTACCTGCAGGGCCCTGCAGATCAGAGGGAAGGAATCAGTGCAGCCTGCTGAGCTGGCATCCAGAGCCCTCTTCCCGTGGAGGCACAATGCAGAGCCCTTCCCAGGCTCTGACCTGCTCCTGCCCAGCAGGGAGGGTGGATTACACACCAAGGGCTCTATAAGGCCTCCCCAGGTTTCACTCTCTGATATCCTGTGTTAAGCACCTCCTCGGTACAGAGAACCACAGAATTAAGCAGGAGAGCAGAACCAAGGGGCAGAATCCCCTGCCCTGCCCTGCTGCCCACACTGCTCTTGCTGCAGCCCAGCCCTGCCCAACCAACCAGACCATGGCACTCAGTGCCCCAGCCAGGCTTGGCTTCAGCACCTCCAGCCACAGCCACTCCACCACCTCCCTGGGCAGCCCATTCCAGTGCCAATCACTCTCTCTGACAACAACTTCCTAACAACATCCAGCCCAGACCTGCCCTGCCACAGCTTGAGGCTGTGTCCCCTTCTTCTGCTGCTGGCTGCCTGGCAGCAGAGCCCAACCCCACCTGGCTACAGCCTCCCTGCAGGCAGCTGCAGGCAGCAATGAGCTCTGCCCTGAGCCTCCTCTGCTGCAGGCTGCACCCCCCCAGCTCCCTCAGCCTCTCCTCACAGGGCTTTTCCTCTGTTTTCTTGGGTTTTTCGGTGTGTATAAATGCCAGGAGGGTGGCAGGGAGGTCCAGAACCCTCCTGCATCAGCTGAACCCTTGCCATGGACCACAGGGGACTTTGGATCCCGAGACACTGCTGAGCTCAGGTACCTGTAGCAAAACCTGACCCTGGCTGTGCTCAGCCCTGGCAACCCCACACGTGGAGAGGCAGAGCAAAGCCATGTGCAAGCCTCTGCTTCCCTTAGTGAGGTTGTTGTCCCTCAGGGAACTGAAATGTCTCTTGCCTGGGAATGTGGGGAGGAATGAATGGAAGCTGCTTCCTGCCTTAGTGGGAAGGACCATCAGGGATTCCATCTTCCAGGGAACCTCTGTCAGTCCCGTGGGAGTTTGCCAAAGAAAGGAAGGTCTTAGAGAGAAAAAGATCTTGCACAAGAAGAGAAGGCACTAAACAGAGAGAGATCTTAAATCCCATGGGGATTTACTAAAGAAAGGAAGATCTCAAAGAGAAAAAGATCTTAACCTGGGAGAGATCTTAGGGAGAAAAAGAAGGTCCTAATCAGGAAGAGAAGCTCTTAAGCAGGAAAAGCTCTTAAGGGAACTAAAAAGAAGAAGATACTAAGCAGAAAAGAAATCTCTTAAAGAGCAAAGGCAGACATGGGAAAGGAGATCCTAAGCAGAACAAGAAGATCTTCAACAGAAAAGGCAGACAGGAGGAAAAGGAGATATTAAACAGGATAAGAAGACCTTGAAGAGGAGACCTTGACCAGAACAGGCTGCTATTGACCAGGAAACAGGGAGACATTAAACAACAGAGCAGTATCAAACAACAAAAAGAAGATCTTAAAGAGCAGAAGACCTTAACCAGAGTTGGTTTTCACTTCAGTCTGCATTCTGTGAGTGTGGATGTGCACCTCCCAGCTTGCTCTTGCTCTGGCAAGGCAGTGAGTGCTTCACAGAGCTGTGTTTGCACTCATTTGGGGGTCGTTTTATCTGTGCAGAGCATCTCTTACTCCACGTCCAGAGCATCATCTCTGCCTCACTCGTGAGCCCCAGGGCTCTCAGCCTCTGCAGTCCCTTCAGCATCCTTGTAGCCCTCCCTTGGACTCTCTCCAGCAGATCCCTGTCCCTCTTGACCTGGGGAGCCCAGACCAGGATGCAATATTCCAGGTGGGGCCTGACCAGGGCAGAGCAGAGGGGCAGGAGAATCTCCTTCCATCTGCTGGCCACACTCTTCCTAATGCCCCCCAGGACCCCATTGGCCTTCTTGCCCACCAGGGCACATTGCTGCCCCATGGATGTTCTCCCCAGCCCCCCCAGGTTCCTCTCCACAGGGCTGCTCTCCAGCAGTCACCTCCCAGCCTGTCCTGCTGCAGTTTATTCTTCCTCCCCAGGTGCAGGACTCTGCCTTGTCCTTGTTGGAGCTGCTTTGGTTCCTCTGTGCCCAGCTCTGTCTGCCCAAGTCTCTCTGGATGGCCTCACAGCCTGCAGCTGTCTCAGCCAAGCCTCCCAGCTTGGTGTCAGCAGCAAAGCTGCTGAGCAGACTCTGTCTGTCTGTGCCCTCAGCAATGGCACTGACGAAGATGCTGAGCAGGACTGGACCCAGCACTGATCCCTGGGGGACTCCACTGGGTACAGCTCTGCAGCTGGACCTGCACTGTTGAGCACCATCACTCTTTGCACTCTGTTGTATGCCAGTTTCTGACCCATCTCCCTGTCTGTTTGTCCATCCCACACCTCCTGAGCTTGCTCACAAGGGTGTCACAGGAGACAGTGTCCAAAGCCTTGCTAAGGTCAGTGCAGACTCCATGCTCTGCTCTCCCTGCAGCTGCCCATCTGGTTGCAGCCTGCTGGGATGCTCTCAGGTTAGCCAAGTCTTATTTCCCCTTGGTGAATCCACCCTGGCTGCTCTTGATAATCTTTTTCTCTTCCAACTGCTGAGACATAACATGCATGTGGGAGCAGTGCTGCACATTCAGCAGTGCTGCAGGGGTGCATGTGGGAGCAGTGCTGCACATTCAGCAGTGCTGCAGGCCTGCTGCCAGCTGAACCACTGTGTGCTGGCAGCTCCTCCAGCAGCATCCTTCTCCCTTGTGGGGTGGGGTTCAGAGTGGGGAAGAGGAGGCTGGGGGCAGAGCTCATTGCCTGCAACTAACTCTCTGCAAGGAGGCTGCAGTAAGGTGGGGGTTGGGCTCTTCTCACATGCAATAGTGACAGAACAAGAGGAAATGGCCTCGAGTAGTGCCAGGGAACGTTCAGGTTGGGCATAAGGAAAGCTGTCTTGTCAGCAAGGGCTCTCAGGCACTGGCACAGGCTGCCCTGGGAGCTGGTGGAGTCCCCATCCCTGGAGCAGTTTCAAAGACTGATGGATGTGGTGCTGAGGGATGTGATGCAGTGGCAAAGCAGCAGTGGTGACACTGTGAGCTCCAGGGGAGCTTGGACTTGACGATCTCAGAGGTCTCTTGCAGCCTCAGCAGTTCTATGATGAAGTAAATGCATCTGGATTAGAGCTACTCAAAATGATTTCCTTCTTTGACTCTCACTCCACCAGGACAAGCCAGCAGCTGGCTGTGTGGGGGGCAAATAAGTGCTGTGCTTCAGGCTGGACAAGCTGTCTGCTCTGCCCGGGCACCACAGGGCATGGACTGTGGCCACCTGCAGTGCCCTCCATGCGGGACTGCTCCCTGGCTGCCTGGAATCCAGGGCAAAGCAGCTGTGCTGGGGGATGCTGGAGGGGAAGAGGCATCCAAGAATGCTCTTAATCTCTTCTGTGCCATGAAGCCCATGGCTCTAAAAAGTGCTGTGCCTCCAGGGTAGACCAGCAAGTGCCTTCCCAGGGCTGTTAGCCTGCATGGGGCTGAGGAGGAGCTGGGAGCTGTGCTCCACTTGTTCCTGTGTTCTATGTTATAACTGAGTCCTTTAAATCCACCTCACTTTCAGCTGGAGGGCTTGGAGCTGGGCTGCTGATTCCAGACTCTCATGTCAACCTGATTACAGTTTTAGCTGCTTTTCTGCTCTTCTGTTGCCTGCTGCTCCAGTTTCAGCCCTGGATTCAGGTCAGAGGGGTAGGAAGCAGGAGGCTGCATGCTGCAGCTTCCCATCTGGCTGTGTAACTGACTCCTCTAAGAACAGGAGCAAGGCTGTCTCTGGGCTGCTCCTCAGTTTCACACTGCCTAGGGCGGATGTTGCTGGGCAGAAGAGCTTGCAGAGACCACACTCTGCTTGCACTGAGGTAGCTGATGAGGACCCAGAAAGCCAGGAGGCAGTGGCTGGAAAAGGCATTGGCTGGGTGGCTGCACTCAGAGAGCTGTGGCCAGTGGCTCAGTGTCCAAATGCAGACCAGTGACAAGTGGAGTCCCTGAGGAGTTAGTACTGGGACCAGTGCTTCTCAACGTCTTTGTTGGTGACATGAAGAGTGGGACTGAGGCAGTCAAGGTGTGAGGCCAGCTGACAGGCTGGAGGGAAGGGATGGCATCCAGAGGGACTTGGACAGGCTGCAGGGGTGAGCCCAAGTCAACCAAGGGCAAGGTCCTATGCCTGGGTCAGGGCAATCCCAAGCACAAATACAGGTTGGACAAGAAGTGGCTGAGAGCAGCCTGCAGGAGAAGGCCTTGGGGGTGTCAGTTGGTGCCAAGGTGCCCAGCAGCCAGCACTGGTGGCTGCAGCCCAGAGCCAGCTGTGTGCTGGCTGCAGCCAGAGCAGGGAGAGCAGCAGCACAGGGAGGGGATTCTGCCCCTCCACTCTGCTCTGCTCAGCCCTCACCTGCAGCACTGCCTCCAGTGCTGGGGAACACAGCACAAGAACCACCTGGAGCTGCTGCAGAGGGGCCAGAGGAAGCCACCAAGGTGATCAGAGGCTGCAGAAGCTCTGCTGTGGGGACAGGCTGGGAGAGTTGGGGCTGTGCAGCCTGGAGAAGAGAAGGCTGCAGGGAGAGCTCAGAGCAACCTTGCAGTGCCTGAAGGGGCTGCAGGAGAGCTGGGGAGAGACTTGTGACAAGGGCTGGGAGTGTCAGGCTGAGGGACAATGGTTTTGAGCTGGGAGAGGGGAGAGTGAGAGTGGAGAGGAGGAAGAGATTGTTGAGACTGGCACAGGTTGCCCAGGGAGGCTGTGGCTGCCCCTGCCTGGAGGTGCTGCAGGCCAGGCTGGATGAGGCCTTGAGCAAGCTGTGCTGGTGGGAGGTGTGACTGCCCATGGCAGGGGTTGGGTCTTTCATGCTTCTGTGTCCATGATCCCATGGCAAAGTGAACACTTTTGGCTCAGGATTATTGTGATGCCTTTCAGAAGCTCTCTTCTCAATCCCTTAGCTGCAATTCTTTTGCATGTTGTTAATTCTCCTCTTTGTTGCTGTCTGCTCCATGTCAGTGATTTCCACACCCCTCCAAGCTGGCAGGCACAGAGTGGCCAGCTGGGGCAGAGCAGGCTGATGCCTGCCTTTGCTACACGCACCCACAGCCTGCAGGGCCTGCTGGAGAAAGACCTTGCTAGAGGAGTTGTGCTGTGTTTGCTATGCTGGCTGCAGCTGCTCCTGCAGAGTCGCAGGACATTGGAGGCTGGAAGGGACCTCCAGAGATCATCCAGCCCAACCCCACCCTGCCACAGCAGGACACACAGGGCAGGGCACACAGGAATGCATCCTGGTGGGGTTGGAAAGTCTCCAGAGCAGGAGACTCCATAGCCTCTCTGGAAGCCTGCTCCAGGGCTTCCAGTTTGCATCCACTGCTTCTTGGCTTACTGTTGTGCACCACTGAAAAGAGCTTGGCCCCAGGCACTGACCCCCACCCCTCAGCTATTTGTGCTCACTGATCAGATCTGCTCTCAGCCTTCTCCTCTCCACACTAACCAGCCCCAGGGCTCTCAGGCTCTCTCCACAGGAGATGCTCAAGTCCCCCACTCATCCTCATGGCTCTGCACTGGGCTCTCTCCAGCAGGTCTCTGTCCCTCCTGAGCTAGGGAGTCCAGAACTGGACACAGCATTGCAGCTGTGGTCTCAGCAGGCAGAGCAGAGGGAGAGGAGAACCTCCCCAGCCCTGCTGGCCACACTTTTCCTGCTGCCCCCCAGGATGCCCTTGGCCCTCTTGGCCACCAGGGCACATTGCTGCCCATGCAGAACTTGCTGCCCACCACCACTCCAAGGCCTTTCTCCTGGCAGAGTGTTCATGTCCTGGAGCTGCTCTCTCAGGAATTGTCCATGTCCTGGAGCTGCTCTCTCAGGTTTTGTTCATGGCCTGGAGCTGCTCTCTCAG